>NW_008237239.1:17685119-17728144 GCF_000691975.1 Corvus brachyrhynchos | reverse complement strand
CTCACAAAACCATGCTTTTGCCAATTGTTTCCCCAAAAATCCCTTTCCAATGCCGAGTGGGGGATGAAGAGGGGGAAGGAAGAAATTAACTATTGTTGTTCAGATTTCCAACAGGTAAAAATGGAAGAAACCCTCTCCTGCCTCAGTTTCCCCACAAAGCATGCTCAGAGAGTCCTGTCTCCCTTCTGTCAGCCTTAAGATGTTCCAGAGAATCTGTTTGAACATTTAGAGACTCAGGAGGGTGGCTTGTTTTGTTTTGAAACTGTCCTTGTTATCTTATGTTTATCCAGTTGTTTTCAATGTTAAGTTTTCAATCTCTTTTGTTAAAAATTAACGGGTGAAATTTTGGGGTCTTCCCCCCTGCCATGTGGCCCTGGGAGAGGGGCCCTGAGGGCACAGACACGGGGTTTCCCTGCCCCTGCTCAGCCTCGTTCCCATTGGTTGGTTTGTGTTCCCTGCGCGGGCAGAAGGACCCTCGGGTCCCGTGATTGAGCAGTTCCTTGGCAGAGCCCCGGCCATGCGGCTGGGAAAGAAACATCTCTGAAACATCTACCAAGAATCTGTCCATATCTATTTCTTTTCCACAGGCCTCATTGTCTGATACACGTGTTGCAGTATCCCCACTGTAACAGCTATTGAAAGTGGATGGTTGTGAGTTGGAGGAATATTTTTGTCTTGTAATAAATTAACTTGAATGTAATAAAAAGGATAAGGACAGAAGGGAACTCTGATGTTGGAAAATCCATTAGGATTGTTTCTTTTTTAAACCAGAAATCAAGAGTGCAGAACTATTTATTGCTTTAACTTCAGCAAAAAAATGGTGACAGCAGGGATCTTGTTAAACTGGGACACATATTTCAGTGACTAGAAACCTATTGTAATCACAATTACAGAGATATGATCTTAGGCTTTGGTCCATATGTCTGTCTTAAAGAGGGTTATTAATGCTGTTGGTTTGCATCCAGCTTGCAGACAAAGATACTTAACTAAATATTTTCTTTTTGCTCCTGTCGTTATCTGGGGTGCATAGACAAAGTGGCTGGGGCTGTCTTGCTCCTTAGTTCAATTATTAGACCTTTATTGTTTCTCAAGTATAAAAAAATCTGACAACAGAGGATAAAGAATTATTCCAAAGCCTGTCAGTGGGATGAATGAATGAAATCCATCGTGAATTTAAACCCAGCCATCTATTATAACCTCCTGTCTTTCACTGGGCCTTTTTCCTATGTAAATTTTATATATTTTTAAAACATGTGGGCAAGGATAAATTCAAGGAGTTGCTGAATTCTTTGTCATGAGCTTCTACTGTAGTTCATTTTCTTCTCATCCATCTCGCTGGGGAAGAGCTAGGTAAGGTCTTTATTGAGGAAACATGCACAGTGGGAGGGCAATTTATAACTCCTTCCACTCTTCCAAGCAGAACCACATCCCTGGGTAATGAGTGCAGGAAGCGAGCCCAGTGATTCCGCCATGGTTGTGCTCAGTACTTACAGCAGACAGTTCTCTTGCAGGTGTTGTCTTTGCTCCATTTCTGCCTAGGAGATGTTCATGAATTGTTTCATGATTGCTGTCACCAGGGTACTAGGGGTCTCAGGAGAGCTGACTGTTCCTCAGGACTGTAGTTTCAATTCTCTGGGGCCTGTGAAGGTAAACACAGGTCTGCAGCTGAAATATTACTAGAAGGAGATACACAGGAAGTAACTCCAGCCAGCAGTGATGTGTTTTAATCTTTATAAATGGAGTTTTTCCCAGGAGAAGCAAAAATTGCTGTTAATGAAGACGGTCTTCCTTAATAATCTCTTCTTCTCATAAAAACACCGACTGTTAAAGGGGAATGGCTGTTTGTGAGCTAGAAGCAGTTCGTTTCCCCACCAGATGGAGCCAAGAAATTCTCTCCAGGCTGGCTGGGAGGCAGTGAGTACTCCAAGATTTCCTACCCTTGGGTGCTGCAGTGTGGTTAATGCCACACTGGGTGTGTGATGCTCCCTGCGGCTCCCTGCTCAGGGGCGAGGGTGGCCAGGCTGGGCTCTCCCAGGAGCTGCTGCAGGGACACACAGGTTCTGCTGTGCTTTAGACCATCCGTGTTTCCATGTCAGTTTATGCTGGTTTTTTCCTTGTAATGCTGGTATTAGCTGTACAACTTGCTGAGGGGATAGGCATGGGAGGTTCATTTAATACAGCAGAGTAGAGGTGCTGTGTCAAGGATGTTGGTGACACTGAGCTTTGCAGGAAGGCCCTTTGAAACTTTCAAAGGTACCTATGTATCAAAGGAAGTTTATGAGACCTTGGTGGTCCTTTGAGGTGTGCCATGTCTCCTCTGAGGTGACAGCAAACCTCACTGCTTGTCTTGTTGATGGGAGCTAAAGGCCATCCCCCTCCCCTACCAAAGATGAGCATCACCTTTTTCCTTCTCAAATGAATGTGCTACCAATGGTTTATACCCAAGGATTAGTAACTGTGGCAGTCCTTGTGTCCTCTTCTGGCTGAGCGCTCCTGAAAGCTGACAACCAGGTGTGAAGGCACGTAAGGAGGAATTCATTTAAAATAAGATTAAGTAATTGTGGGGAAGGAGGACAAAGGTAATTACACCAAGAAGCCAGGTATTTAACTTCTTTAGCTCATTTCTCCTTTAAAATTTCCTGGCCATTTACCTCGTTTGTCTCAAGAATTTTATTTTTACTTTTGGTCACTGGTTTCATGATTATTGGTTACATCAGATGCTGATTACAGTGAAGCTTTTGAAGCTTTTGGTTCTCACATTTTAAGGGTTAAAATGGATTGGAAAGAAAGGTTGAATTGAAAAAAAAAGTTCTTCTAATTAAAATTACTTGTCAACATATTTTTGACAAATCTGCTTATTAGTGAGAAAATAATGTAAATGGCTTAAACTACAGATAGGAAATATAACAAGGAAGAAAGCAGCTTATGTACTGTTTTATGGGAAATTTCATTGAGTGTATCTGGAATGGAATAACAGGAGGACTTAATTCTCCTATGCTTGAGGTAAATTAAAGCAGTTGAATTAGGTTCTGTCTCCTAAAAATCCTACTTTGGGCTCATGGAGTAGATGGCTTGTTTAGAGATTTTGTTCTAGAAGTAATTTTTTTTTCTTCTCTCAATAAAGATATTTGCCTCTAGCAGGATGACCTGAGCATTTTTATGTGCAATCAGAAAGATGGCTTAATTAGCCATGGCAGAGACTGAGTGGGATAAATCACATGGCTGAATGACACCGTGCAGGTGGAGGAGGTGGAGGGTTAGGGAGCCAGTGGGGTTGTTTGCACAGCCACAGTGTGGTGGGAGCTGGGCCAGCAGGAAGTTTCAGGGTAATCAAGAAAGGTCGTGTTGTGTTCTCTAGAGCTGGCTGGCAAATCAGCACAAAGCTTCTGTCTGAACAACAAGCTGATATCAGGGACAACCAGTCAATGTTTTTGAGGTTTTTTTTTCCTCCTTGGATTTCATTTTAAAAAAATTCCTTAGCAATGATCAGGCAGGTGCTACAGCCAGCCTTGGTGAGAATGGGTAACAGCTCAGGTTAAAATAGGGGAATAAGTTGGAGAATTTAGAGCTGAAAGGAGAATAGCTGATTCAGTTAAAATCCATCAAGGGTTACTTGTTAGTGCTGGTGAAGGATGGATGAGGTTCCAGAGAGGGTCAGCATTTGAAACAGCTCTGAAAATGGAAGCAGTGGGGTGGGGGGCAAGCAGACATCTTCAGTTTTTAAAAGAACAGTGGGATGAAAAATTTAAAACAAACCACCTTGAATATGATGAGATGTAAATACAGCCAAATGTGTCAAACCATGACAACAATCTCAATTGCCTTCCACATTAGAATCGCAGGCAGTGTCAATAAGGAAATGGCAACTTGTATCTTCTCTCCAGGAGAGCTTCTTGATACTATTTGGAATGGCCTTCACCTAAGCAAAGTAAAGACGCACAAAATGAGAATAGTCTCGTGGGAAAAGGGTCAAAGAGCAGCTATCTGTGAGTTTCTGTGAAATGGGGAGGATGCAGCATGTGGGATTCCTTGGGAGGGTGTGGTGGGTCTGGTGCCTGTCAGTTCATATAGCAGTAATTTGTGCGAGGAACTAGAAAATGTGTACTGCATTTCTAGGCCACGCACAGCTGGAAAGGCTGCAAGCACTTGGATGAAAGGATTATCATTCAAAAGAATCCTGACAATTAGAAGAATTCATTTGAATTAAGTGGGATTCAGTTCAAGGAGAGGCACAGAGTCCTGTGACAAGGTATAAATTATGTGTGAGATGAGCAGATGAATGGAGAGCTAGCTGGGAGTCTCTCAAGGAAGGACATGGGGTTATGGTGAATGACAAACTGAACAGCAGCTGAGGACATCACAGTGGTGCAAGGTAACATAAACAAGACCATAGCCTAAAACCCCCAGAAACAACCTTGCTGCTGTGATTGGCACAGGTACGGCTGCAGCTGGAGCATTTTGTCTCTATCCAGACCCCACATGGAGGTGTGGAGTGAGTGGAGATCTGGAGAACACAGGCTGTGAGGAAATGCTGGAAGAATTAATATGTTTAATCTAGAGATAAGATAGCTGCAGAGCTGTGAGAGTTCATAAAATAAAATGGCTGCCTCAGAGGAGTGTGTGGCACACAGCACAAGAAGTGGTGGGCTTAAACTCTGCTAGAGGAATATTATATTAGCCAGTGGGAAAAGCTGTCTATGGAAAAAGCTTTCTATCAGCAGGGCTGCATAAACTACTGGCAGAAAGGTTTTTAAGGACAAGGTAAATAAATTTCTGAGAAAAAAATTATGGGTACTATTGCTATTGGAATGGGACAGAGAATGAATAAGACTGCCCTTGATGCTTTTCCTGCACTTGTTTTCTTAAGGTGTCTCATGAAAGAGCCACAGGTTGGACACAATAGGCACAAGAAAACATCCAGTTCTTGTGTTTTGTTTTGGTCAAAAAAGCAGTAGCAACCAGAAAAGGGGAAGCTCCTGCTGTCCCTAAGCTGGTGGGAGGCGTTCAGCCCTCCTGTGAAACTTACTATAGTAAAGAGGTGGCAAGAAAAACAAGAGAATGAGATTTTTCTCCTGCTGATAGTTGGCCTATGCAAGCACCAAGCGATTCTGCTAGTCTTTCAGTGCTCTAGTCATGGTTGTTTGGTTTGTTAAAAGAGGATCTTAAATCCAGATGCTGCTTTGCAGGGTCAGCTCCAAAGTTCTGCAGGGCACTGTGCATGGCATGTGACGAAGCCAAAAACAGGTGTCCAACATGTAAGTTGTGATACTTCAAGTCAAAACACACTCCTGTGCTGGATTTCTAGATCTTGGAAAGGTAGGATCTTCTGCTTGAAATCACAGAAAATCCCAAAGAGACCTAAATTTGGTATTATTTTTGAAAATACAAAGTATTCAGTAGTTATGCAGTAGAGATCACCTTGATTGTAATTACATGAATCAAAATTAGACTAATCAAATATTTCCCTATGATCCTTGTAGGTAAGATGCTAACAATCACAAAGCTCTAACAAATGTAAATAGTAATTTAACTGATTATAATGACATATTCCAGTGTGACTATACCTTTTTACAGATGATACATTGTACTTTGTTTCTTTGTTGAGAGAGTTTAATCAGCTCTGAGAGAGCAGTTGAGAGTGCCAGCCCTGTGTGTTGCTGGACTCTACCAGTATCTTGGTATCCTGTGTGCTTTGGAAAGTAATCTGTCTTCCTTTTTTTCTTTTTTTTTTGGACAATGAGGTACAATGGTATATTTAATAATATGGTATATTTAATAATTGGAGTAGTCTGAGAATCTCGGATTAAAAATGCTGTGGAAGCTATGAAAGCCAGTTTTCTTCCTCCCAGTTTGTGGGTAGCATCATGCTGCCTTGCTTTTTCTGTATCCTCTGCCTGAAGGTGGAGAAAAATGATAAGTGGGTGTCTCAGGTAGATGGTCTGGTAAATGGAGAATGATTTCCACCTAAAAGAACTGACTCAAGATGTTTCTTAAACTGGGGCCATCATCTCAGATTAGTCTTTTGTATTTTATAGTGGCTTGCTAGAGAAAAGAACCCTTGTACAGTGCAAGGTAAAGAAAATCATGGTGGACATTTTGTTTTAATCTATCGTATGAGTTTATGAAAAAGCATTACTCCAGTGCTAAAAATACTGTCAAGTAGCCCTTTTATATGTAATCAAATCACTCTTCTTCTTATACTAGTCCCTCTTCCTCTGACACTAGTCCATCCGTCTAAAGAACTACATTGTTTTTGATGATGGTGAGAAAAAGAGTATGGAAGCAGAGGACTGTTTTGCTTTGAAGGATGACTGTAATTACAGAGTGAAGCTGTAAGTTATGAAAATCAGGGAGACAAGGGGAGATTTCATCTTTGGTTCCCACTAGAACAGTTTGTATATTGTTAGTATTTCTCTGGTTATGGAGGATGTACTGTAAGAGAAGATTTTCTTGCAGTATTTCAGGAAATTGGCTTCTGGCATGGTAAGTCAATGGGAATTGTACTACAGACTTTATCAGAGTGCTACTTATGGCCAGGATATGAAAGGCATGGAAGTGATGGGGAAAAGGGCAGGATGGAAATATGAAAAACTCCACCATGTTTTATGGATCCCCAAACTGTCATTTTTAGTTTGCTCTCAGTTAAGCCTGTATGCACCCACAGTTTTCTGTGCTATTTTGAATGTCCATATGACACAAATGGCACAGTGTCAGGAAACACAGAGCTGTCTTTATAATACACTATTTGCAAGAACTACTATGTCTCCCTCACAAGGGAGCAGCAGAACTATCTTTCTATAGATTTCTATGGGTCTTTCTTTTTATTTAAACTGTGCTATCAGAGTGAGATAAAAGAGTTGCTAATTGCATGTGTGTTCAAGTGCGGCTTGGAAATGTTAACTAAACTGGACTATTTCAAATGAAATGCAGCAAAGGATTTGAAATTTAAATTGCAGCATGGAAAGACTGTGGTGGGGTCCATTCCAAAAGGAATGGCTTAAATGAGGAAGTGGTTAGAAGCTGGGACTGGAGCTCTGGAGAGCTGGGTTTGGGTCCTGGCTCTGCTGTACTCTGGCTGTATGGCAAATCACTTCCTAACTTGCTCATGGATTTCACCCTTCATTCTCACTTTGTGCTCCTTGGTGTAGGCACCAAGTCCCAGTGCAAGGGTTTTGGTGTGGGGCGCAGTGGGGCCTCTTCTCATCTGAGGCCTCTGAATGCACAGATATTTTGGAGGATAAATAATGACAATAATCAGCGTGTGTGAAATTTATTCAAGAACTCATCCAACTGAGTATTTTGGATTGTCTGGAAGGATGGCATGCAAAATAATTTGAGTTTTGTAAATGAGACTTTTGTTTATCCTGTACTATCCAACTGAGCAGCCAGTAGTTAGTGCTGTCTGAAAGAAAAGGGGCAAAAGTGAACTTGGACTGATTGACAGTAATGGCTGGAGTGTAAATGGTACTGCTCATCCCTGTCTGCCCTCAGCAGCTTCATGCAGTGCAGCTGAAAATGATTCTCTCAGGCTGCTATCCTGAAGTTATCACAAAAACCTGGTTGAAGAAACACTACAGATAGGCACAGTGTTTTCTGCCTTTGCATCTGGTTAGGGAAGGAAGGATAGCACAAGCTACTTCGATAGGCTACAGCCAAAAAGTGAGCAGTTGAGAGGGAAAGTTACTGAGGACATCTTCAGCCAAAACCTTGCTGTGTGCTCAGGTACTACAAGCAGGGTCTAGAAAGACAACAAAGTATTTTACATAAAATCTGAAATCACTTAAATGTCATTGCTTCAAAGAGGCCTAAATGGAGACACACGATTACTCCCACTTCAGAACACTGAGAAACTTTGGAGGATAGTGGTAAATATGAGTCCAATTTCAATGCTTTGATATTTCTGTCCCCCAGCCCTATCCAAGATCTTGAATGTGAATGTCCATCAGATGTAGTTATTTTAATGTAAATATTCTGGTTTGACTGCATGGATAATCTCAATCTGCCTTCACACTCTCACTACTCATACTGGATTAAATACTCAGGCCAAGACCAAGCTGTTTCAGCACCAGCAGTTAAAGGTGATGAGGAAGAGACTGCTGTAGTTTTAACTACAGGAGGTAGGAACATGATTATGTTCTCTGCCCAACAAGACACTTTCTCAATTACAAATATCAGGTAGTCTAAGAAAGAAGAGGATTTCTCATTACAAAGCTGATAGTAGCTTAATCTCCATCCATGAATCATCTGTACTGTCACTCAAATAATTGTTGTCTTTTTCAAATATTAGCTAATATTGGTCTTGAAACAGTGCATCTTTATGAATTATTGAATTATTTCTGTGTTAATTTGTAACTCTAGTTAGGTTAGCTTGAACTTGTCATGCAAGATTTTTCAAGGAGAGGCATTGGATAAATCCAATATTATCTAGATATGTGCTTGACCCAATCCAACATGGCTGGGTAATAACTGATAACTTTTTTTTTTTTTTCAGTGTCTTGTGTTTGTTTGGATTCAGTTTTATGACTTGGTATTAACCAGTCAATTTTATGGATAAAGTTAATGAATTTATTTAAATGAGAGTCTGGAGGATTAGCTACTGTAGGGCTTCTCTCTGCTCACTATTCTCATTAAAAAAAAGAAAAAAAATTAAAGAAAAAAGCTCTTGATAAAGTGTGTGCGTGTATTTTTGACAGGCTCAGCCTCTGACACTTTGAAATGTTGATGACCCTGTTGATCCTACATTAGTGAGGAATTATAGTAGCCTACTCTTGGATGGATAATTGAAATTAAAAAAGGGGCTACAGTGATGCTTTTGCATCCTTGGGACATAATGGTTTGCTATTTCACAGAGAGATTAGTGAAGGCACTAATCCAAGCTGCAGCTAAAATGCCCAGAACAGACTGGGGCTTTGTAGGCAATCTGTGGCTTGTGAGGTTTCCTGTCTCCCCAGTTTCTGTTATTGTGGGACCAAACACAATCTGTGTTCACAATCTCTTTCTTTTGGTGCCACTTGGGCCAAAATGTTGTAGTCTTCTAAACATGGATGAATTTACAGCATGCCCATACTTTCATCTTTCAGGTTGATGGGCGAGGTTTGTATGGATTTATAGATTTATCCAAAGCCTAGTGGTATGTTATGAGCTCCTATGTGAAATCTGTCCACAGTTTAAGATTTAAAAAGTTGTGTTGACAGCAGTTGGGTTCTTCTAGGAATTGTACTGCTGAACGGTTTGCTGTTTAAAAATCTGTCCTTGTTTAGGCATCTAGGTAGGAATTTGAGAGTCTGCAGTTGGGCACACAATATGAAAATAAACAGTCAAAATGTAAGAAAATTAAGAAAGGTTAATTATAAAGGAAAAAGAATCAAGCTTGAGGATAAAGAATGCTCAAGACAATAGGTAAAAAAAGGACAGAAATTGCCAAGTAAGCCAGGAGTGACCAGTGCTTTTAAGAAGACTAGATTTTAAATCTACATCTCTTAAAATGGAAGTAGAAATGAAGAGCAATGCTTGCAAGTTTTAACTACATTTTCTGATTTTTTTTTTTTTTTTTTGTGATAAAAGGTGTGTACTATTGATTAAATGGTTTTAATCCCAGTGTTGCTTTGATCTGTTGATAAGATCAGTTTCATTGGTTAATAAGGTTGGGGAAAATCATGATGTAGAGAAATGCAGCAATAGAAAACAGATCTGCAGTAAGATTAAGGGCTTGGCAAGCACTGCTGTTTACTGTACTGATAACCAAAAAGCTTTTTATTCCCAGATTTAAACAAGATCCGTGTTACAGCCACACCTGCCTCAGAAGATTATTTTTGCCACCATGCAAACTAGAAAAACAGTTTTGTAGGAGTGAAAGCTAATGTATTCTTATTATGAACAACTTATGTTTCGTTATTGCATATTTATAGTTTGACCCAATTTGCTATCTTATCAGAAGAGCTGAAGGGCTAGTGCAAGGCAAGAGCATGGTTTAATCTGAAACTATGTCTTAAGATATTTTTAACTTTATGAATTGATTGCCAGAAAATCACTGCTGTTCTCTGGAGTGTCAGAAAAGCTCTGTTTGGACATGGCTGTGGCTGACAGAGGTGCTGCTACCGACGGTGCTTTCAGTTGTTCACACAATTTGTACACCCCAGGTGTGCCCTTGACTGCTGCTGAGTGGACAGGTAGCTTAAATGGGAATTGCAAATACCTGGCACATTTGAGATTTTGTTCATGGTGAACTCTGGGAAAATATTTCTTCACTGTCTTCATTTTTCATCATCAGCTTGAGGCACCTCAGTTCTGTGAGCCTCTGAGAGTATGGACCAAGATTTAATGCATGTCCTTCTCTTGTGGTTCTCCAACCTGTGCTCTTCTGTTTTAATTGAATACTTAATCTATAACGTTGAAAAATAATTATATCAAAAGAAAATAGCTGCCCTGGGGGTTCTTTCTGCTGCTGCCAAATGCTTTATAAGCCATCACTAGGAGAGCAGTGCCAGCATGATGTATGGAGCTAATAGATCTGCATGATGAGGTGGAGCTGGAAAAGAGAGGGTTGGGTTTTTAACATTATCTATCTTCCTGCATTCTGGTTTCTAGGTTAATTTCTTTGTGAAGACCTGGCCAGTGTGGTCAGATTTATATGGGACAATTAGGAGAATAAAATATTTCAGTTGGTTGAGTTAATTAGCATGATAGGTTCCTGTGTAATTTTTTCCACAGCTATTGAGATGCCTTAGGATCCTTTAGCTCCATTTTCAGCAGAGATAAAGGAACTTAGTTTTATGGACTTACATCAATGCACATCATTTTAAGCTCATAATAGTTTGACTTCTGAAAATGGTACATACACTCCTAAGCGCTTAAGAAAATGTGACGACAATTCACACTGAAAGTCAACAGGATTTAGAATTTCAAAAGACAAAGTACCTTCTGAAAATTACACATTACTACTTCCTGTATTCAGGAAGCTGTGGCTTACTTGTCAACCTGGTTTTGCTCTAAGAAGATCAGAAGTCACATTAGCCCTCATCCGTTGCCAGGGTTCACACGAGGATGAAATGTGAACATCCAGTCAAAATTTGGTTTTCATTTTCAGTGAAGTCTTATTTTAGTCAAAGTGAGAAGGGCCAGTTTGACCATGCATTTTCTCAGATCCAATTTTTGCAGATCAGTGGGCCTTTGTCCTTCATCAGATATTTCCCAAGAACCACAGCAACTCCTTTATCATTATTGTTGTAATCACATGTAAATCATAATTACTGCTGATCTGCATGAGGGGATCGAGGGTACCCTCAGTAAGTTCACAGATGGCCCCAAGTTGGGTGGATGTGTTGCTCTGCTTGGAGGGCAGGAAGGCTCTGCAGAGGGAGTTGGATTGGTGGGCTGAGGGTAGGGGTATGAGGTTCAACAAGGCCAAGTGCCAGGTCCTGCACTTCGCCACAACAACCCCGTGCAGAGCTACGTGCCAGGTCCTGCACTTCGGCCACAACAACCCCGTGCAGAGCTATGGGCTGGGGGCAGAGTGGCCTGGGGGTCCTGGGGACAGTGGCTGAATGTGAGCCAACGTGTGCCCAGGTGGCCAGTGGCATCCTGGCCTGGATCAGCGAGAGTGTGGCCAGCAGGACCAGGGCAGGGATTGTCCCCCTGTGCTCAGCACTGGGGAGGGCACACCTTGAGTGCTGTGTCCAGTTCTGGGTCCCTCACTTCAGAAGGGACACTGAGGTACGGGAGAGAGTCCAGAGAAGGACAATGGAGCTGGGGAAGGGTCTGAAGCACAAGTCCTGTGAGGAGTGGCTGAGGGAGCTGGGGGTGTTTAGCCTGGAGAAGACAAGGCTCAGAGGTGACCTTATGTCTCTCTACAACTGCCTGAAAGGAGATTGAAGCCAGGTGAGGGTTGTTCTCTTTTCCCAGGCAGCCAGCTACAGGACAAGAGAACACAGCCTCAAGCTGCACCATGGGAGGTTCAGGTTGGGCATCAGGAAAAATTTTTTCACAGAAATGGTTGTTGAGCACTGGAACTGGCTGCCCAGGGACGTGATGGAGTCACCATCCTTGGAAGAGTTCAAGAAATGACTGACTGGACATGGCACTTAGTGCCATGGTCTAGTTGTCGTGGTGGTGGTCAGTCAGAGGCTGGACCCCTATGATCTCAGAGGGCTTTTCCAATGCTAAATGATTCTGTAATCTGTGGCTTTAGGGATGAGCTGCAGACCACTACTCATTACATCATGCAATCCAGTCTCGATTGCTTTGGCTGAGATGTTGTGACTGTTTGCTAAAGACAAACTTGATTTGTGTCTTCATACATCAGAGAGTGCCAAATGGAAGACACAGATTACAGGAGGAGAGTCTTGAGGTGCACACACATGGAGAAGATCTGAGCAAATGTTACTGATGCTGACTCTATGGTGTGATGAAAACTCATGGACAGAGGGCTTCCAATAAGCAAATAATGTAAAATACTTCTTGTCATTTATAGTGGGATTAATCAGATAAGAGGCTTTTCAAATTGAGGATGCCCTTTTCATGAGCTTTGAACCCAAATCCTGGAGCCTTAACAAATCTTGCTGCAGGCAGGAACAGCTTTGGAGCACAAACACATCTCCACAGTAGGTAAGATTACCTGATTAATTTAAGCTCATAAAACAAAGGTTCCATTACTGTAAAAGCTTGTCATAGTTGGTTTTTGAAGGTCACTTTCTGCTATGGCAACAGAGAAGCCGTGCTTGTGAAATGGGGAGACTACACAGAGGCATAAAAAACTGCTCTGGCATTTGCTGAAGGTACCAGCAGTCCCTTTAGAGAACATGCAGGATGGACCCTTCTTCCCCATCTGATCTGACTGGTTTCTCTCTGGTTATGTTTAGACTTGTTTTTTTTTCTGATGAAGTTGTGCTGTTGCTCAAGTTAAACATGAAATAGCTGGTTAACCTGAAGTAGTTTAAGTATTTCTAAAGCATTTACTATTCCTGGTGAAATACATGGACAATCAAAATCCACAGTGCTTTGTCATGTCATGTTGGGATGGTTTGCATGGAAGGGAGAGAGCTGTCCACTGATGCACCTGGACTACTGCTGGCAGTAGGTGTGGATGGGACTTTCATACAGGGGTTTTCTTCAGGTATTTTGCTCAGATTTTGCCTAAGAGGAATGCAATCCTATCTTGAAAGATATGAAAAAAAGAAGACACCGAATGATCTGATGGTTTCATTGGATCAGATCCCAGACACAACCCATCAAGAGCTGGGACACAGATGCCGAGGAAACAATACTGGGATTCTCTGTTGTTGAATAATTTCTCTTTATGGTGATCATATGGTGATTCATGTCCAGAATAGGTTAAAAACTGAAGGTTATAGCAAAATGATTGGTATACATAATTTTAAAACAGAGTAAATAACACATTTTCCTTTATATTTGCCATCTGATCTGACTGCTCAGTTAAGGCCAGGTCACACTCTTGCATTTGTTAGGAACAATTTCATATGTGAAAGCCCAGAGCTGATCCATAATCTAAAGCCTGTGTTAAAGTTCCCTGCTACAAGCATTATCCCTCTGACAATTTACATCACCTGATGGCTTCACAGTGTAGTGGCTCTATTTACAGTGTGTTACTCTCTATTACATGCTGCCAGCCATCTGTAAAGTGCACTGCAGCTTGTTATCACCTGCTTATGGGCATTAAAAAGACTGATGGACCAGATTCTCCTTTACAGAAAAGCCCCTTTATGTCACTCTGTCCGGTTTAAAGGCACTCTGAGCTGCAATTAATATGATCTATACCTGCTTTATGGTCCATCTGTACTTCTGCATTGTGTAAGGGACCCCAGCATAAATGAAAATGAGGTGACTGGGAATCGGTCATGTTCAGCTGTGAGGTGGACAAAAGATCTCTGTAGAATATTAATAGTAATGCGCTGGTCTACTGTGAACACCAGCCCTTAAATTTGTAATCTGTCTTGCCTGCCTTACAGATGAGGAGCCCAGCACACAGAAGGAATAGGTGATGTGCCTGCAGTGTGGAGCAGAACCTGAGTCCTGTCACCAGAACGAAGCAGAAAGATTTAATATCATTGAGGGCCAAGGGGCATGTGCAGAATGAAGGATTTTTTGAGCAGAAAGCAGATTTTTTTTTCCACTGAATTCCCTTCAGAGTGAAGAAGATCTTATCAGAGTGCACTAGGGGACCAGCAGAGGACAGAGCTGTGGAAGGCTGTAGGAGAACCCTCTTGCTGATTCCCTGGCACTGCAGCCCTTGGTGTCCTGGGAATGGGGGACATTCTGCATGGCTGTTTGCTCTGGAAATGTTAGGGTCCTGGAGCCTGACCACCCAAACAGCCAGGAATGTCAGGGATGCCAGAAATTTGCTAACAACCCAAGTTTTTGAATGGAAATTGCCTGTTAGCTATGGCTGCTTTGGCAAAACAGGTCAATTTCTGCAAAATATTCATTAATTTGCTGAAATCTGATAAAATCAGAAGTTTCTCAAATCATCCTATTGGAGCTGCTCTCAGTACTCACTTCCTGGACTTAATCACCCAAGAGTGCTTCTTCTCTCTGTCTTTCTTGCTTTTGGCTCCTACATGCACTAAGGGGAAATGTTTCAGCAGATAACTGATTTCTTTTTTTTCCTGTCAGGTGCTTCTTTATCTCCTTTATTAGGTTGTCTCAGCAAAATTGCCAAATTTTAGCACTCACTGATCATTACTCCATCATATCCCTCAGCTGCAGGGAACCAGGTCCACACTGTACTGAGGCAGGATGGTTGTAAACGAAATGCTTTGACATAGCATTGGCTTGTCTGGAAATTGTCACACACCTTGGTGACTGTGACTCTTGGGGGATGACAGCAGTATAAGTTGTGTAGAATTCCCTGTGATGCTGCTGATGGATCACAGTGTGTCATGTCTGCGGTGCTTCACACAGGAGAGCACAGTCAGGGGACTTGGGAAGAGCAATGTGAACATTTTTGTTGTTTGTTTTCAAGAAGCTGGATGCCAGATCTGAAGCATCCCAGGTCAGAGCCAGCTCACCCTGGCTGGGGAGTGCCTCCATGCCCACGCTGCCTGTGTGCCACAGTGCTGCTCTGCCCTGCCTGGGGTGCCCCTGTAAGGCACTGGGGGTGTGGGCACAGAGAAGGGGAAAGGACAGGGTAAATAAGAGGAACATACAGAATGAAGCCCCACTGCACCTCTTTTTTTTGCTTTCACTTTTGCTAGTGGTTGCAAGTTAAAGCTGCCTATTCACATCACCCCTCTGTCCTCACAATTTTTAACTTAGGCCAGGGCTGGAGAGCAGAGTGTGATCTGGTATTTTTTCTTGTTGCACTTGGAATGTTCTAATTAGTATGTTTATTGTCACTTTATACTCAATACCAAAGAGAGGTAGGAGATTATCTGGAAATGCCTGTTTTGAAGTAATAACATTCTTCTTCTGCAGTCGCCCATGGTGAACTCTATTAAGGGTGGCATAGAATAAAACTTTTCAGGACACTCATTTGGGGATACTTGTATCTCAGCAGCACTGAAAGAGGCAAATCAAATGTTTGCAGTGACTGGGGAAGGCACAAAGAGCAAAATTGAAAATGTCACTATGCCAGTGTATAGATCTGTGATTCACACATGCTTTGATTACCGTGTGCTGTACCCCTCATTTCTAAAGGGTATATTAAAGCTGGAAAAGGTTCAGAGAAGGGCAGCGAGTATGAAAGTGTTACCATAGATATGGAATAGCTTCTGTGCAAGGAGTGACTCAGAAGACTGTGTCTTTTCAGTGTGGAAGAGAGAAGAGATAGGTACATAATGGCTGGGTAACTGGCTGGGTTGCCTGGGTCCTGCTGGTGGTACACGAAGCTTGAATCTGCCAGCCCTGGCTGAAGTATGGACTTGATTTCCTTCCCTCCTTCCCTCCTTCCCTCCTTCCCCCTCTGTGCTGAGGTGTCACAGGACACTCTGAAGTACTGCCTAGGTGCTGGAGCAGCTTGAGTCCAGTTCCTGTGTTTGCAGAACTCCTGTAAAAGTGCAAGGCCTCCTGCTGTTACAGCGTGTCCTATGGCTGCTCGGACAGGGAGGTTATGGATATGAATTGCTGGCACGTCTGGAGGCAACACAACCATTTGCTTTTTTCCCCTGCCAGTTCTTTTCCTTTTCTTGTATTAAATTGTGCTGATAAGTCCCTGCAGGCAATTACACCTGTATGTGGCCAGTGTAAACAAAGTGGAAGGTCAGTGAGGTGGAACATAAGGTCAGCTGAGACAGAGGTATTTTTTCTGCATCTTACAGGTATTATTGCCTCTGGTTCACAAGGGAGATTGATTCATGCTGTAATCAGCAGTGAGCTCCTCCTTGCATTCCATTACCAGTCCTTCACAGCAATGATTTTCTTGCTTATTTCTCTTTTTGTTACTACTATCTGCATTTTTTAGCTTATGACTGGGAATGCTGGAATCTTCAGAGGTCCATGACTGCTTTTGCTGCATGACCTGACCCTTAGAAGTGCTGAGACTTAGAAGCTGCTCTTGAGCCCAGTGGGAGGTTTTGTTGCCCATCATTTCTGAAATGATGTTACTTCCCAGAAGCTGTGATGCCTTCTGCCACAGCAGCATGCTCTGTGTATTAAACAGCATTTTTCCTGCAGGGAGTGTAGGTAGCAGTTACCCACAAACCTGCATCTCGTGGTGTAGCAGACATCATTTATTGCTTCAGTGGTCTGGTTGAAGGGTGCTGCTCTTACATCTACCCAGGCCCATGTTACAAACTTAGGAAATGTCTTGATTTTCCCTCAGTTTGAAGGATACATCTGTATTTTGGAGAAAGTATGGGCAAATGGCTCTGTAAAAATAAACAGCATGGGAAAGGATGCATAATGTGCAGGTAGGGTAAATCCATCTTTTTTACCCCACAGCCTTTGGGATGGTTGTAATTGTCACTGTCAGGATCCATTGCAGGGTTAATGCTCTGCTTAGGTCCTGCTCCATCCTGCTATGGCCAAATAACAAGAGAAGCATCTTAGACAGCAGAGTGTCCAACAAGACTGAAAGGCAGCTGGTCCCAGTGCTGCCCATTTGATCCCTGAGTAGCTGCACAGCTTAGGAACACCACACGCCTGCCATCAGGCACAAACAGCAGCCTGCAGTGTCCTGAGTGTCTCTTACTTTGCTTTTGACAGAGCAGCTGTCTTTTCTGCTGTCTGAAGAAAATAGCTTTTGCCCTGATTAATAAACATGCAGTGAAGCCACCTGAACATTTAAGGGGAATATCTTTTTTGCACTTCCCCACCTGCGTCCCTGCTGCTTAACAGCACTGAGCTGCATCCTGTCCTTCTGCTTCGCTGTGCATCTGAAACAGCTCTCCCTGGGTAGCTGCAAACTTCTCTCTTCTCAGCAGATGAATAAAATATCACGGCCTTACGTAAAAAGGCCTGCTGTGCTTTCTTAATCCTCTGCTTATTTATTTACTTATCTGCGACATGCGTCACTAATAGAATTTAAATGTTATATTCAAGACTCATGGTAGGAAGGTTTGGTTTTTTCCCCCTTGGTGACTGGCTCCTGAATACCACAGGGAAATATTACAGCATGTATTTTATTATTCAAGAAGATGCTGACGTAGAAGTTCCCTGATTCATCTTCCACCATTTCTCTGATGCTCAAGAAGTTTCTTGCCTGCAGCCAGTGTGATAAACCTTAGAGAGTTACTGTTACAATGCATGAGATTATACAAATACATTATTATAAACCAGTGATGTTTTTTGGGTAGATAACTTACCTCATGGTCTCTGTCAGAGTGAGTGAGTCTGTGCTCTTAGTCTTTGAAATGCTGAACACTGTTATTCAAAAGGAGAGTGCTTTTATTACCATTTTATTACCATTTTACCTCAGATGTGACGAATGAATCACAGTGGGTTTCTTAGGATGTGCTGGTTCTTGTCAACAAAAGCAAAACATGGTTCATCATGGCAAAGCTAGACTGACCCAAAAGCCTTAGTCTATATTTAAGAGCAGGATGATTAATCCAGTAGGTAATTGATACATGTTTTAATGAGGGAGTATGGCTAATGTCAGGTGAAATCTCCTCTGGTTCCTGAATGCAGGAAGTATATATGCTATTAATGGTTTGGGCTAGAGTATTTTGATGTTTGGCTGAAGGTTTGTAATTTTTTGGTGGAAATTTTCTCTCTTTTGCTGTCCAAATTTTATCACCAGCTCCACTTGACTCCTCTTTGATTGTGTCTATCATGACAAAATTCAGAGAATGAGCTTCTGATCTTATGGAAATCAATGAAAACATCCTGTTGCCTGCAAGGATACAGATGTTTCACTTGTATGCATCTCTGCATCTTACACCAAGTAATCACATATTTTGTTCAGCTATTTCCTGTAGTTTTCTTGTCCCTGGAGTTTTCCTGTTTCTTTGTCATTCTGCCCATTTGCTCTGTAGGTTTATATATTTTATGGCATATCCTGTGTCTTTTCAGGGACATTCTAGTCCAGTTTTGTCCCAGATAGCATAAAATTTAGGTAGGAGATCCAGTTTCAAAAGCAACCTCAATTAGTAAAGGTCCAGGCTACACATGCTCCAACATGCAGGGAGGAGAAATCTTACTGAGACACATAGAGCTGAAAAAAAGTGATGACACTGTCCAGGTTTGGGTCTGACTCCTCAAGGCCTTCAAAAACATAGTTTTTGTTGCTTTTGGTACTGTAAAAAATGTGTGTTTGTGTATGTGAGTGTGTATATATCTATATGGCAAAAGGCAGGTTTTGGCCCTAAATATGTAAAGGTCATTTACCAAAAGGATGGTGTTAACTTCTTTTGGAAATGCAGGCATGAGCCAACACAGGAGGGCCAAAGCAGAGCAGCTGGTGGCTAGGCTGAGGGATCTTGCCTTGCTTCTGAAGTCATTTGGACACAGAGGAAGATTCCCAGATCCCTGTACCAGCATTAGGGCAGAGGCAATTGGAGCACAGCCCTTTTTGTTGGGTGCACGCCTTGCTCTTTGTGTACTTATCAAGTTGTGGGGTTTAATGATGTTAGACTTTGAAAACACTTGGCTTGGCAATGTGTGTTTGTAAGCTGTGGAGATGTTTAAACTGAGGCCAAGCAAAGTGCAACGAGAGGTTTTGTTGGACCAGCTCTGATTTGATAAGGAGAATGAGATGACTAAGCATGTGCTAAGCTTTAATGCTACTCAGTGCATCATCATTTCGGCTGTGTCAATGTTTCCATTATAAATACCTCTTCTCAGGGAACTCAGCTGCACATCTCATTTGGGGCTGGAAAATTCCATTTAGAGAATGCTATTAATTATTTAAAAATACACATTTGCTTTCTAGGTCAAGATTTTCAAAGTAGAAATGTGCAGTACTCGGCAGGAGACAATTCAGAGGCCTGGTTTTCAGGTGGTCACTAATGAGAAAAATAATCCTCCCTTTCTGCCCATCCCATTTTCAGATGCAGCTGCTCTAATTAAGTTTTTGGAGTATTCAAAACTGTGTTCTATTTTTTATCCCTCTCTTACTTCTTGGTGATGACAACCAGAAGCTTGAGAGGGGTGGGTTGATTTACTTGTCATTAAGAAATAAAAGGCCTAAGATCAGAATGTGGCTTGGAGTAATATTTGAACTTCCTGTATAAAATAAATGGAGATCACTCTCTTGTGCCTTGTGCTGCTGTTTGCCACTTCTGCCTGACTGTCCCAAGGCAGTGCTATCTGTTTTATTAGCTTCGTCCACTTGACATGAGTTCTGCCAAAGACCAGGGCCTCCCAAGTCTCATGCAGGGTGGTCAAGGCTTGTGTTGTTCTTCCAGAACTGTGTGCATGTCCATGTGCTCCCTCACAAAGAGGTGACTGCCCACAGACAGCACTGCCAGCGCCGAGGTTTAGTACCTTCTCACCTCTTTGTGTTCCAGACCGAAAGGACAAGCCCAAGAAAGGAGGGGAATTGCATAAGCACTTGCTTCTGGCAGCACAGCAGGTAGCTGGGCACATGGCAGGCATTGCTAAATACCAGTGTCTGGTCAAACCATTACAGCTGGTTAGTTTACCACGCTGTATGTAACTGGAGAATCATTTCACTGGCTGTGGGTGAGCAGGAAACCCCCTGGCAGACAGTGGCACTGTGGGATAAGCTACAAAGAACTCAGTGGAACTGATTTGATGACATGCATCGCATATTTTTCCCAAGCAGCAGAGAGGGGCTGTAATCCCAAACCACCAGAAACAGCCCAGGCAGTGTTTCTTTGTGTGCAGCAGAAGCAGATTAGCAGATGGCATTTTCTGTACTTAATCTACAAAACACATTGAAAATTCAGAAACAGATCTATGTGCCTTTAAAAAGACAATATTGTGCCTGGTAAAGTGTCTGTCTCTTTGCCCAATGGCGTTTGTTTAAAAGAAGGTGCTAGAAGAAGTCATTAGTCAATATTTTTAGGAACAGCCCTCCACAGCCCCATCCAAAAGTTCAATATACTACAAAAAGTTCTTCTTCAGGGTAGCTGTAAAAGAAATATTTGCAGCTTGACAGATAAGTCTGTAGGATGCTATTTTGCAGTGGGCTTTGAGACCAGAGTAGCAGTGTGCTTGTTTGTATATCCCATACTGTGAACTCGATGCCCAAGCACTGACACACAGCTGTCTCCCTGGTTTTTTATGGCTTTAACAGGCTACTGTAAAACTAGCAGTGAGATTTTATCAATTCTGATAAAAATAACACATGGGGTTTTGCAGTGTGCTTTTCTTGTCTCCAGTGTGCATTCTGGAAATCTGTAGCAGTATCCTTTGAGAATTGTGGTCAGTAGCCTCAGGTGAGGCTGCTAAGAGTAAAAGATGGGTACTGTATGATTTGTTTCTTGGGCAGTAGCTGAATTAGATTGATACCTTTTCCAAATCTAGAGATTTCCTGTAGTTCAAGATAACACCTAACAGAAAATGCAACGTATTGCTCATCAAGGGCGATGTGTTATGTTAAGCGCTGTGCCAGGGAAGTGCAGGATGTCACTCCTTGGAATGGCAAGGGGCTGATAGGCAAGACTTGCCTCAGCTTAAGAGCCAGGAGGAAGCTTGAGTCAAGACAGCTGAGGGAAGCCCCATGCACAAGGGAAGAGGAGTAAAGTCAGCTCCAAGGAGGTGGGAAATGCTGCTGTCTATGGGAACAGGTCAGTGTGCTGAGAAGTCCTGGGATCAAAACCACTTTCTTCTGCTCTTGGTGCCTTTGACTCTCAGTCACACAAAATGGTGAAGAACACAATGTAAAATACTGTTGGGGTTTATAATGTTGTTAGTGTGTAGACTAGAATTGTTGCTAGAGTTTATTGTCTCAAATAGCAAAAAAACCCATTTGAAGCAGAATCATGAAGCTAACACTATCTAAACCCTTATGAGCTTGTCTCTCCTAAATTTGAAATAGCATTTCTCATTTTGACTTGCAGTCTATGCAGGGCACTTCTTCAGTTATTCCTGAGAATAATTATCTATATTTAGGAGGCAAGTCTGATTTTCCTCTGAAATAGGAACTGGTTTTGGAATTGGCATGGCGAGTCTCTGACATTTTGCTTCAAGGGCATTCCAGTCTCAGTTTTTCCAGATGTAACCCAATGCACTTAGAGCTGGAGAAAATTTATTTTTATCTTTAGTACCAGAGGTTTAGCTAGTCAATGCAGGTTTCAAATTGCTTTACTCTCACAAATGTTCAGCATGACTTGATGGCTTGAATTTCCTCATTTTGATTTTGGTGGGTTGTTCTTTAACTCAGCAACATAATGAAAATGGTCAGCTGCTTGATGATTTTTCTTCAGATGACCAGTTTGGGATTAGTCCTATAAGATTAAGAAAGAGTATTCTTATGCTATAAATCATATAAAGAAAAGAAGTCTTTGTGGTGCTAGGCCCATGTGTGCATTGAAAATTGTCAACATACATTATATGTTTTATTGCTCAGATAAATGCTTTATTTAGGACTGAAACATGGTTCTTGTGTTTTGAGAGTGCATTTATTTAAGTGATGCATGTAGAGCTGTAACTCCTGACAGAGACTTTTGCCTAAGCAAGGCATCAGGGGAAGCAATTGCTGGACTGGGCAGTGAGCTGACCATACAAACCAAGATGAAGAACTAAATATGAAGTCTCTTTTATTCTCTTTCTCAGAAAGTGGATGAGAGGTAATACTATGTGACATTGGTGTCTGAAGCAGTGGAGCTGGAACTGAAATTCAACAGAGGCAAATGCAGGGTCCTGCACCTGTGGAGGAACAACCCCATGTGCAGGCTGGGGGCCAACCTGCTGAGAAGCAGCTCTGTGGAGAGGGACCTGGGGGTCCTGGTGGACAACAAGGGCCAGCAGTGCCCATGTGGCCAAGAAAGCCAAAGGTATCCTGATGTGCATTAGGAAGAGCATTGCCAGCAGGTCAAGGGAGGTGATCTTGCCCCTCTGCTCAGCGTGGTGAGACACATCTGGAGTGCTGTGTCCAGTTCTGGGCTCCTCAGGGCAAGAGAGTTGCTGGAACAGGTCTAGTGGGGGGCTATGAAGCTGATTAAGGGAATGGAGCATCTCCCTTCTGAGGAAAGGCTGAGGGAGCTGGGCCTGTTCAGCCTCAAGAAGAGATGATGCAGAGGGGGCCTTACCAACGTCTGTCAGTATCTGAAGGGAGGGTGCCAAGAGGAAGGATCCAGGCTGTTCTCTTACCAAGCAATAGGACAGGAGGCCATAGGCAGAAATTGATGCACAGGAAGTTTCACTTGAATATAAGGAAGAACATCTTTACTGTGCAGGTGACTGACCATGCCCTGGGACAGGTTGTTCAGAGAGGCTGTGGAGTCTCCCTCACTGAAGATATTCAAAAACCTGAACACAGTCCTGTGCCCTGTGCTCTGGGATGACCCTGCTTGAGCAGGGAGGTTCAGCCAGATGACCCACTGTGGTCCGTTCCACCCTGAGCCCTTCTGTGATTCTGTGTGATTTTTGTGACTGAGCAAACCAAGACCGTGGGCATATAAGGTGGTGTTCCTATGGTTTTGACTTGGCTGCTGAAGCAGATAACTAACTTCTCCAGAGAGCTGGGAGCTCTGGGATTGCCTCTGATGGGCTTGCAATGCTGGAGAGGTTTTAGGAAGAGAAAAAGGCGACCCTAAGGAATTGTCTCCAGAGAGCAAGGTGGTCACTGTACCCCAAGAAAGGCTAAAACAACCCCAAATGCTCAGGTTTTAGCAAACTTCATCTAGGAGACAAGTGGGAATGGTGGAGTCTTGATCTTGTCACTCAAGAATAAAGACAGCACAAAGGGTAGGCAGAAAAATACCCAAACTGTGGGCAGCAGAGTGAGAGGTGTTGGAAACAATCCAGTTTTATTTTAAACGCAAGGAGAATGCCCCAGGGAAAGTAGCACAGAGCACCAGGGTCTCTTCCAGTGCTGTGTGGCCCCAACAGCACTAATAAACAGTGACCATGGGCTGGCAAGGTGTGTCCAAGGACAGTAGCCACCCTACAGGATGGAGAAGTGGCAGTGCTCTACAGACCACTTCGTGCACAGACCCCCATAGGGATCATCCACAGGATTCCAAGGGGAAAAGGCTTTTGGGAAGAGCTAAGAAAATCTCCAGTTTGCAAAGTTTTGCAAATTATTGGATCTATTCAGTGTCTTATTTCCCTTCTGTTTAATGAAGGGAAAGATGCACATTATTTTGGCATGTTCTTGTCACATGTTTTTGATAGATATAATATGAATCTTAAAAGATGACTGTAAAGGGAAGGGAGATTAGAAAAATGAGCTGGGAATTAATTCTGCGTTCTGTTTCTGCTTCTGCCACTGGCTTTCTACATGACCCCAAATGAATAATTACATATGTAATTTCCATAAAAATAAGAAGGAGAATCCAGACCCTCATTGCTCAGACTAATGTGGGAGTAATGCTGTCCTTCCACACTATTTAGCTTAGTCATGCCTCAGGGCAGGCAGGGGCCATCTCACAGAATATGTTTGTCAACGCTGCTCTTGTGTGTTTTTACTGTGCTGGATGTGGTCTGGAGGCTGCAGAGCACGCTGCAATAAAAATAAACCTTTATTAATAATAAAAAGGAGTTCTGCTGCAACCAAAGAATTCATTAAAGATTAAGCTGGTATTAGTGGAGAGGGTGTGTCTGTGCTTTATGTGCATTATTCATGGAGACCCTCTCCCCAGAAATACACCATAATTATTCCTAACTTTTCTCAGAGGTTTGTTTTGCTGTCTTATGATAAAATCTCAAGGTCATGAAGGAGACACTTTTAGTGATTCTCGTACAGTTGACATTGTAAAATTTTATTTCTGAGTGAGGTGGTGCTAGTGGAAAGGGTGATAAATTTTAATTTCTATTAAATGCTGGTGCACTGGCTATAACTGTCGAGTAGCACCTGCACAGCACTGTTGACAGGCTTGCTAATGGATTAAAGGGAGCTGATGTCATGGTAGCTACAGAGTGGAGATGCAAGCAGAACGTGTAGTTTTCTTGTCCAGTACGGGAGTGCAGACCAATTGCCAAAAATTCTGAAGAAATGTGAACAGTTCATCAGTCTGATCATGTTTCACACACATTTTTCAACTTCAGGAGTTTAGGGCCAGATCCAGTGAAGAACAAAAGGAGTGTGACAGCTGATGGCTGCATCAGAGGTGCCCAGGCAGGTGTGTAAAGGTAAACCCAGAGGAAACAGTCATGGAAAACAAGAGCAAATAAGATTTCAAGGAAAAGAGTGCAGCTGGAGGTGTGTTGGGAGGTGGGCAGCTCGAGGAAGGTAAAAATGAGCTGCAAGTTGTGAGCTTTGAGACAGGGAGTGAGTGACTTCCATGACCTGTTTCAACACAGCCCAAGTAGTGGGAGCTGCCATGATGCACTTCCAGGACAGAAACTCCAGGGAGCTGCAAGTGTAGATGCTGTGTCTTTTTAACAACAAAAAACTGTTTAGGTTTTTTTTGGTGGGTTTGCTTTGGTTTATGCTGTGTGGCTCTCTCACCTTGTACATTTTTTTTTTCCTCCTTAATTCAGTAATGCATAGAAAGTAATTAAACTCCCTTGCAAAGAAGCACAGGACTTGGAGATGCAGGACTTTGGTTTCACTGGCTGTGATAAATTCTTTTCTGGGTGACCTGGGCCAAGTGATTTTTTGGGGTGTGTGCCCTATCTTGCTTTTGGGGATAACAACATGACTTAGGTTTCTGGAGCAGGTTAAACATTGGTATTTGGGACATATTGTACTAATGATACGTGAGTTCTTTCCCAACAAACTTTAATTCTCTTAGATTTCAACTATCCATTCTTTAATGGCCAAAAGGCTGTCTGAGAAGCATTATGATGCTCATTTGTACCACTTGACAAATCACAGTGTTTGGGTTTTCTGTTAATAAGAGAGAAAAAAATGTATGTCTGTCAGATGATTGTGGTGCTTAGATAATCTCTTCCTTTGCTGTTTTTCAGCGCAGTGTTATAATTAGTCCTTCGCATTTTTCTCATTTAATTCATCCCTCACTGCATGCATCTTATCATGCACCAGAAGCAAGTTGAACCATTAATTAATTTGAGCCATTTCAGAGAGCTGAAGGAACTCATTTAACTGTCTTTTCCCTCTGAATTCAGAGACCAAGCAGATAGTACCTGCTTGCTGCCTTCAAGTGAGAGCAGTCTCTGGCAAAATTCTTCACCTCAAGTGAACTTGCAGACATGTAATTTCTTGACTGGCATCTGCCATTTAATACCTAAATTCCCCATCTAGAAATGCAGAAGACTTCACTATGTTATTACCACCGGCCTGGACCCTAGGGTACATCACCGTGTCCCGCAGCCATAGGGAGGAGGAGGAGAGAAGATCCAGCAGGCAGGAATCGTGCAGCAAGATTGATTTATTTAATTATTTTACAAACTCTTTTATAGACTTTTTTCTTCATAGTCTAATTGGACAAAGCACCAGCAACCCCTTGGGGGTGATTGGCCAAAATCCTAAAACATCCATTGTCAAAATATTTATCTACTATACCATAAACAAGACTTTCCAAGGTTGCAGGTGGCTTGGTTGTTTACATTCCCTGCTACCTCTTCTGTGTGAGAGAAAAGTCTCTCACGGACTTAGAAAATAGCAAGAAAATCCTTGCTAGCAGCATTTTTGTATCTACACTATGTATCCTGGATTGTGTATGGATTAGCATCTGTGTCTCTGGATTCTACTTATACTCCCTTAACATGTTTTATAATTCACATATGGACATACAGTGTTTTTAAAAAACAACCATCAACCTCCTAAATAGTGTATTTTATTGTAATTTCTTTATTTGGTGCTGAGTACTTCTTACAAGCATTTCTGTGGACATGCAAAGAACACCTGCTGTTCCTTGCAAGATGGGTTTTTAATCCTGCCTGCATTATGGATAAAATCCTTGTTTCAGTCAGGAAAACATCCTGCTGCAGATATTGGCCTCAGCACCCAATACTGGGTTACAAACAATCAATGCAGTATGGGAAACAGAGGTGTAATATGATTTTTCAAAGGTGTGATATGAATCTTCAAACCAAGGCAAAATTGACATTCTGTAATCTGACATGTTAAAGCTAGATCATCAGGAATTAATGAAAACCTAAAAATGAGGGGGGGAAACTTTGAAAGACATTCAGATACATCGCAGAAAATCCAGGTACCAATTCTTCTGTCTTCCTTCTCAGATCTGAAGGCACACTCAGCTCACTTGGCCTTCACTCTGGTCTAAAACAAGTGTACTCCTAGCTGGCTATCAGAGCCATGCCAGTGCCAGTGTAACCTCTCCCCTTGTTTTTATACTATCATAAAGAGCTGCAAGGTAAAAGGCACTGGACACTTTCCCCATGTTAGTACTCATTTGGTTTTCCACTTCTATTTTTATCTGTGGCCAGTTTCTCATGGCTGTTATATCCAACTTGACAAGTGCTGACATTCTTCTCCCATTCTTCAGACAATGCTGTGAATGTATTTATGTAACTGTCTCTCCTGCTCTGTGTCTTATTTTATGGTTTGATGGATGGGACAATTTCAAAATTATGGGATCCACAGTAATGCTGCTTTTGTTGCCATTTTTTTCAGGTCTCCCCGACAAATTGCAGGTGAGTGTTTTGTAATCAAAATGCTTTGGAAATTCTGTTGACTGATCACTTTTAAACAATTTGATTATTGCTAAATTCTGTGAGACTCCAGTGAAGTTAAAAGCAATGGAGAGTGTATTGCTGTTGGAGTGGCTTTGTGTTCAGCATGACTTGCATCACACTTGACTACTTTTCAAATATGTCATCTAAAAAATACTCTTGCAAATTTCTGATTCCTCCTTCCGTGCTCTGGGAAGTAAATAAAGATGAATCTCATGTGCCTTGTGCTGGTGCTCAGTGCTACCCATGAGCTCGTTGTCTAGAAGAATTTTGGGCCCAAGTGTCAAAATCATCGTATCTGCAGAAATTTACAGGGCCACTGGGAATTTTTACCTGTTCTGATAATTCTCATGGCTTGTAGCAGAACTGTTCACTGAGCCCTGCACTGCAAGGATAAGGTGTCCTGTGTGTTTGGGAGTACAAAAGTGTTTGTCCAGGGAGCTCGCAGCGTGGCAGGCAACATAAAAGCCATAATAAAACCACCCTTCCACCATATTTTGTTCCTCCTCAGTTATTTTTTACTGTCAGAATGAAATGTGGTGTCATAAAGTGGTTCTAACACTGTAAATGAGGTTCAAACACCACACAATGACTTCTCTTGATTCATACATTACACTCTCATTAAAACAATCTGATGCAGCACTTGCATATGCTGGGCAGGTTTGCTAAAGGTGGATATTTACAGTCCCTGCATTACTCCTCCTTTGCTGCTGCAATAAAATAAAATGCAATTACTTTAGCAGTCCTTGTATCCTGAAGAAGCCATTAAATGTTAACTAAAATAGTTTCTTTGCTGTCTTTAATACAGGTTTGGAATAGTTTTGCTAAGGGAAGAATGTTATTTTTTCCTCAGAGCTGTGGTTATGTCTAAATAAAAACACTAAATATGATCATCCTTTAATTTGTGTACCAGACTCAGTTTGAAATTGAAAGGATGGAACTTCTTTTGATGGGAAGAAACAGCAAGTGCCTGGTCCTGAAACTGGGTGTTGCTGAACTCTAGGAAAGGGTTGTACATGGACATAGAGTTGAATTTTGCAGCTCAAACCTTCTTTATTCTGTACAGAGCTTCCTAACTAATCTGATGGTCAGCTTCTCAAAAATGTTCATCATTTGCTTTTGTACAGGCCTTCATTTGGAACTGTGAATGTGCAGTAAAGAGCTTGACTGAGTCATTTGGGAAACCAAATGGAAGTCCTTTAATCTTATATTCCAAACTTTGCCTCCCCCTTCTCCTCTGAACTCTTTGTCAGCTGCTCAAATGAAGTTTAAAGTCAGGGAGGGCTTTGTGGATGTGAGTGAAAGGTCTGGATTCTAAAACACCTATGCAGGCTTAGAGCAGAGTTTAATCTCTTCATCAAGAACTCTGAATTTGACTTGCCTTATTTTTCTGGACTTTTTATTAAAAGAGCTGGTGTAATTTTTCCTTCTGTAGCACCCCATATGAGGAGAAACTCAACTCATAAATAAGAAGGGAGAAATGCCAATGTATCAGTGCAAAACAAAACCTGAAGAGCTGTGTCTGTGCTTTGCAAAAGTAGCAGATACCTTGTGAGTGTGGAGCCCAGTCTTGCACTTCTTTGGCATTCAACACCTGCCACTGTACTCTGGGAATGATTATGCTGCACTTTCAGATGCAGGAAACCTTTCAGGCTGCCTCTGTGATAGTGCCAATCAAGTGATAAATATTCCATGCTGAAAATACTGTAGGTGCTTCTCATTCACCTTGCTTGCAGGAAGCAGATGGGGTAGTTAGCGTGGGTCTGGCACCTCTCTCTCCTTCTCATCAGCACCTTGTAGTTTCCAACAGCTGCCAAAATAGTAAAAAGGTGAAAAGCTTCATCAGAAAGAGTGAAATCGATAGGGTTGAGAGGCTGATACAGGAGTCCTCTCTATGACCATTAAATTAATTGATCAAAGTGGCCATAAAACAACAGTAGGAACAAGCCCTGCTTCTAACTTACTTGTGGCCTGACCCATTGGTGTAAATTCTCTGCTTGCAGCTGCAGCACATGGCTGGGCAGTTGTATTGTTTCCACAGGTGCCGTCAGGCTGTTCTATTACTGCACCAAGCTGCCTGGCAGGGCCTCCAGCTTGATCATGGCAAGGCAAGCTGCAGTGCCTGGAGTCTGCTATTCTGTTACCAGGCAGCTGGAGAAGGGCTTATAAGCTAAAAGCTTACAGTCAGTGAAGGAAACAGCAATTCTGGGCTAAGATCGTTTGCTTCATTCCTATTAACATTGTCATCTTCAATCCTGATGGTTTTTTAAATTCTGCATTGCTTTTTCTCCTATCACTTATTCTGGTATCTTCCTTTAATTAATGATAAAGGACAAACAAACTTCCCACTGGTTGCCTGCTTTCATTGATTGCACTGTACTTGCCAGAACTTGCAGCTGTGCTGCCTTTAGCCTGGGCTGAGAGGGAAACTCCCTGTGCAGAAGGGGACTGTGGGCTCAGGTGAATCCCACCTGTGCCACTACTGCAGAAGGATAGAGCTGGAAATATGTTCAGCATGTGTAGAACCTAATTTAAGGAAGTGTGTTGAAATAGTTTTTGAATATGGTCTGGTTTCTTTTCCTAGAGCATTGCTGAGGAGGTATTATCTGAGACACTTCACTCCTACAGTCACAGTGTGGTTTCAGGAGTGGGATTAAATGACCCACTGGGGCCTTCCTTCCCCTTTCTCTTTCTCTTCTTCTCCCCCTTCCCATTTGCTCTCCCCTTCGCCTTTCCCCTCCCCTTCCTCTTCTCCTTCTCGTTCACTTCCCCTCCCTGTACAATTAATCATCAGTTTATTACTATGATGCATGTGGTTTCAGGAGTGGGATTAAATGACCCACTGGGGCCTTCCTTCCCCTTTCTCTTTCTCTTCTTCTCCCCCTTCCCATTTGCTCTCCCCTTCGCCTTTCCCCTCCCCTTCCTCTTCTCCTTCTCGTTCACTTCCCCTCCCTGTACAATTAATCATCAGTTTATTACTATGATGCATTAATAACTGTGCTCTGAAAAATGGAAAAAAAAATCATGTGGAAAATACTAAAATTACTGGGAAGTGCTAAAAAAAAATTTAACAATTGAAACTACAAATCTAACATTGAATTTCTAAGGTTTATTCCTAAGATAAAAATTGTCTTTATAAACTATTTCCAAATGATGAGTTCTTCATCTATCACACTGAGCTGTGAAACCATTTGGGAGGCTTGGAATGTGAAAGGTAGAAAACAGCTCCTTTGGGGCAAAGTAATCCTGTTGTACTGCTGCAGTCCCCCATCATGGATGGAGGAGGAAAGTCATCCCATCACCCACTTTTTCAAATGGTCTAGAATAGATGTGTGAGTAGGTTCAAATTCTTCACAAACATCTGCAAAACTTGAGAAATAATTTGTGTTAAGGTGCTGATAAGTTTTGTCTCTCATCCACCTGACTGACAGCTGATCACAGAAAAAATACAACAACTTTTCACAGTCCAAGACATGGATAGCCATGACAGTGAAAAGATCCATAAAGGAGTTTTGCAATATATTAGTCATGTATTGGAATTACTCTGCAGTCTCATGAGAGGTTTTGCCTGAAGCACAGAGTTCAGTGGGTGATAAACTCCCAGCAATTTAATTGGAGCTGGTTAAAACACACTTGGAGCAAGGCTCAGGATGCTGCTTCTGCTGAGATGTAGTTCTTGCACAAAGCTAAAGTTTGCATGTATTCTCTCTAGTGTATAACTGGAAAGAATTCTAGAAGTTTTTTCCCTTCCTCCCACTCTTTCTGTATCTAAGTTTCTGTGTGCCAGCTAGTGTGGCAGGGACAAGAACATGATGAGAGAAGATCTCAGCATGGTAAGCTTTGCATGTTGAGGTTTGTTTAACAGCTGGGATTGCCTTATATTGTGAGTCATGGACATGAAAAGTGAAAGGAGACTGCCCTTCCAGAACCCTATGGAGTATAAGACTTGGAATATAATATCCTTTCTCTAGTAGTGTCAAAGTGATCCACTGGTCAAAGGAGGGATTTGCTCGGGTACAGTCAGACCCCAGAGTACATAGGCCAGTTCAGAGAATGGATTTTCTCTCTGTTTCCCTCCTGTATTTGCAGCACTGAGTGTTCCCCTTGCTGCCTGCTCAGAACATTTCTAAGCCAGATATTTCTTTTGAACTTCAGTATTTTCTCTCTGGAAGCCACCTGGGGTCAGGATGTTGAAATCGGCTGAACTAAAAAGTGTATACTTTTATAATGTTACATGCCTGAAAAAAAGCCAGTGAAATCCACTGGGCAGATCACACATCCAAGACTGAAACCTGCAGCTTCTTGTTTCTTGTCAGCTTTTCCCAAAGTGTGGTGGTGCAAGAAGTATTTGGAGCATGAACCTAAAACCATGCAACCTAAAACAGCGTGGCTACCGCTTGGACGATGATGGCCATGAACAGTAGAGCTGATCTGATGCACTGCAGGTAGAGGAGCAGGTAAAACACACAGGCAACACTCCTGAGAGTCCTGAATTTCCCTGAATTTGATTTTGAAGTCAGGCTATGGGCACATCTATGAAAAGACTGATAAAAAATGCAAGATATAAAGGACATACTGAAACTTTCTGCAGTGCATCCTACAAATGAGCTTAAAAAGAGACATCCAAGTTGTCTTAAGCAAGAATTCCCAGGGGCCCTGCTCAGTGTAACTCCTGCATGGCCACAGTAATGTGGTGGAGTGCTCTGGATCCCTGTGGCATTCTCACACCTGCATGCTTGTTATTGTCTTCCATAAAAAGGGACAAAAGAGGAGTATTTTGAGGATGCCTTTCAAATGTCTCAGAGGATTTGGTGATAAAGACTTGCTAAACCTCAGAAGGGTGTTATTTCAGCACTGGTCTAAGCTGATCTGAGACCAGAGTGCTCCTAAAAAGGAAGACTTGGTCTTGGTTTTTGTAAAATAACGTTGGGGGTTCCTTGATCTTCCCTGTGTTGGAAGACTCTGCTGGATTCATGTTGTGGGTAGATGTGCTACTGTATTTTGACAGTTGTGCCTTTCCTGGGACCCTTTATTTGGAGATATATTCCACTTGTTTCCCTGACAATCAGGTTTTTAGTGATGTCTAACTGTACAAATGAAAAGAGTGGTGTTGTGGAAACAGAAACAGAGACCTGAAAAGAAGGCCATCCTAATCTTTGCTTAAAATCTAAATACTCTAGTCCCTCTTTTCTGCAGTAGTCTTTGCCTAGTGAAGATTATCCAGCATCAAGAGGATCTCTGCTAGGGCAGGAGAGATCAAAAAAATCCCACAAAATAGCAGAGAACAAATCTATCAATACTCTTCTTAGAGGAGGAGAACAAAATTAGAATGTCCTTTCAAATATAACTAGACTTTCACTTAAACAGAAAAACTTTTCCCACATAAAGAATCTTCAGAGAGTTAGTTAAAATCTGCTGAGATAAAATATATACCACATCTCACTCTCCTCGAAAAGCCTTATTATGTTCATTCCCATTAACTCTCTCCTCAGGGTGTTTCGTATGTCTGCAGAACATATTATGGCCATTTGGTTCTGAATGGTTTTGCAGAACTGTCACTGAATTTAAGTCAGAAAATGTCCAATACTGTGAACAACATTTCAAAAACTATAACAAGAGTGTTTCAGTAATATATAAGTCGCAGATAGAAATATCTCACCAACTCCCTGTCAGGCCAGGCAGAGTCAGAGCTTGAAGGAGAAGGTAAGACGTATTTTATTTGATGTATTCTGATAGAGCCCTATCCAAGTGAAGCTCTGCCAACATTTTTGCTTTAATTTTGCATTGCAGAACCCTTCTGAAAGTTGCCTCACTGCTGTTCAGTCATTAATTTCTTTCCAATAGCAGCCCTTTCACCCTCAAACACAGAGTTGGAAAACTGGCACTGACTCTGCTCTGTGCATCGTTTTCATGTTACTTAGCCTTGAAAATCTGTGTGGCAGCTTCCTCACAAGTAAAGACTATTCATATCCCTGAGGAAGGAGAATGGGTGATTCTTCTACCTAGAAAGTTCTAGAGGGTGAGGTAAAGCTTCTTCATGGATACCTGCAGTGGAAGAGTTAAAAGGCTTCATGCTTATTGACGCAGATGGCTTTTATATCTAAGTAGAAATCCTTTCATTTTGAAGTCCGGTTCTCTTGCAAAGCTGAACATTTTATCCATGAATTTCCTTCTGGACAAAGGAATGGTGAGCTCCTGTTTCTCAGGAAAATGAGCTGCTGGATTCATTATCGTCAGCTCTGTACAAAATGGTTTGCCAGACATTTCAAGCATGAGGTAAAGTCCCTCCTGGCCCTGTTCTGCAGCCCTCACAGTGGGGGAAGATGAGCTTTTGAAAACAATTCAATTTTTATTCATTAACGTGTATAAAAATAGGAAATGTGATCCATCCCAAAGCAAATAGCCTGAGTGTACTGTGTTACCCAGCAAGAGTACAGGACAAAAGGGTAGAGATGCAAGACAGCAGAGCCATACAGCTTCAGAGCAAGGGTCACCTGCTCCAGCATCCTCTGCCAACAGCACCCACTGGCAGATGGTTGAAGGACAGGCATATGTAAGATTTTCTGCTGACTTTTTTATTTTTTCACATCCTTTTCCTCTTCAGTACATGTCTCAATTAAGTGTCTGGTCTTTTCTTGGACTCCTCTAAACTATTTGCAACAAAAGCCTTCCTTAGCAAGTCTTTCCACACGCTGACCACCTGGTGCATGAAGAGCCATCTCCTTTACCTTACCTTGAGCCTGGCCCCCTTCTCCTTTCATTTTATGGCCTTAAATTTTTTATTAGCACAGATGGTGGGTAATTGATGCCTGTCTGTCTGATCCTTGCCACTTTTGATTAGTGGATCAGTGTCCTACTTCCACTAAAATGACCCCTTTCCAAACCAAAGGGAACACAGGAAAATCCTTCCATGTGTGGAAACCGTTCTGTAGCTGTGGTCATTGTAGTTGCCTTTCTCTGAACTTTTTGGTTGTAAAACAGCCTTTCTCAGATGAGGGGACAAGAACCACAGGCTATATTGAAGATGCAGAAGGGACATAGATTCATACAATCACATAATTAGGTTTTCTGTGTTGTTCATTTGTCCTTGGTAATATGTATTTTATTTTCTTCGATTTTATTTTTGCTATTTCAACTCCTGTTGAGTTGATGTTTTAATGGAACTAGCATTAGGATATGCTAAAATATTGTTCCTGGATGATAATTGTCAGGTTTGAGTCCATCATTTTCCATGTGAAGTTAAGATTGTTTTTCTTCTATGTGCAGTATTACCTAAATTGTCATTCTTTCTCATATTGTCCTATCACCAAATCTTGCATGGCTCCTTAGCAATTCTGCCTAGGCTGCCCTCATTCTTACTGTCTTGAATAATTTTTTTATCAGCAGAAAACTTTTTCACCTTTTGCCATTTATTTATGAATGAATTGAATCTCAGCACAGTTCCCTGAGGAAATCAGCTGATGATCTCTCTCCGCTGTGAATGCTTACCCTTCATTTTTTGTCTTTTAACCAGCTATTTTTCTTTGAAAGGACTTTTCTCTTACTCCATAACCATGCAGCATTTGCATAGCTATGATTAAAAAGAGAAAAATCAGAGTAAATCATCACCAGAAGCAAAATTTCTGCAGATCAAAAAACCTCCAAGCAGAGCCAAGCTGAGCCCAAACAATAAACCCAGTCACACAGCAGTTGTAATCCCTGTCCTCCCAACAGAATAATTTAAATTCACACAGCCTGATCTCAAGATGTGATTTGTCATCCAGCACTCCACACAGGGCATCCACTGGGCCATGCAATAAACTGCCAGGCATCTGCAAAGGGGCACAAATGCCTAGTTGCAAAGAAGAGAAGTGTGTGGGGTTTGCTGAGCTGTTTTGGTGGGAGAAGTTTGTATAGTATGGTTTTTTGTTGTATTTTTTTTTGTTGTTTATTTGGTGTTCTTTTATTGTTTGTGTTTGGATTTTTATCTTTAATTTATTTTAATTTATTTTTATTTTTATTGGTTTTGTTTGTTTGTTATGGTTTTTTTGTTTAGGTTTTTTTTTTTGTTTGTATGTGTGTTGTTGTTTTTTCATTTCCCAAAACCATTGCTCTGCTTCAGATCTCTCGGTACCATCCTAAAGGAAAACGCTGAAGTCTGATCCTAATTCTGAAACACAAAAATTCTGCTGCCTCCTTTTTATAGCTCAAGGGATATTTCTTAATTGCCTTCCGTCTCTTCCAGCAGCCTGTCCCCTCCCTACATCCTGTCTTCTCTACCTGTTCTAGCAACCATTTTTTCCATACTGATCAGGGAGACTTATTAATCCAGAAGTTTCAGTCATCCACACAGTGTCACCCACAGAGTTTTAATTAATTTAATAAGAAGTTTAGTATTTTAATTTGGCATTGGGTCTGGCTCTAAGCCTCAAAAACTAGTAGGCAGCTAAGATCTAGTGGGGTTTCTATAATGAAGGAGATAAAAACTGGACAGACTTCCAGTTTTCTCGACCATAAAAGCTGTGTTCTACCGTCTAGGAAAAAATGGTTTGTGTTGAACTCCTGCAAAAGTGTTTGAATAGCTGCAAATCCTATAGAAATCATCAAGTAGAAAGATGCTGAAGACAATGTAAAATAAGGATCTATGATAAATATGCTGATGTTGTAATAAAAGAACAAAGCAGAGTGGTGGGGTGAACTGGAGCAGTGGCCACAGTCTGCAGTGGAGGGCTGGGGAGGGTCTGGGGGAGCTTTTTACCCCCATGATGTGGAAGAAGAATGTGATTCCTGTGTATAGACCTTTAGAGTAACTATGCCTAGACCATACATTGCTTGGAGTTTGTTGGTTGCCCAAGTAAGTGTGGAGATCTGAGCCTGACAAGGTGTGTTTTCCAAGCTTAGCAGATAGTAAGCCAAGGCTATTCCCTCCCTGTTTAACTGCTTCCCAGCAAAACTCAGCCTGTCTTGTATTTAGCAGAGCAGGGCTGTGTTCTTGCAGGTCTGTTGCTCAGGAGTTCAGGTGGGTAGAGCAGAAGGTGGACGTGTGCCCTGGTTTTGGTTGGATTAGTAAGATGTGGATGTGGCAGAGCTGGAAGTGGCAACCAGGCTGCCTCACTCATGCCTCACCTACAGTCAGGTGGACACCAAGCTCTCTCCATTCGGGTAAAGCCCTGCAAATCTGCAACCAACTGGAGTTTGCTGGTAGGACAGACTTCTGCCCTGCTCAGTGAGCACCAGGCAGTATTTCTTGTCCAGATGGAGCTACAAATAATAGTTGTGTCAGTCCACTGGCTCTTTCTGGTGTTTATTTTGCTGGGGGAAGCACTGGAGTCTCAAAAGTGTTGACTCTTACAAGAGGAAGTACTGGGCATGCCCGTATGAATAAGTGAGCTGTAATTGTGTGCAAGTGCTTCTACTGGCTTCAAGCATATTTTTGCAGGTGCCCCATCTGGGGAAAAAAATGGCCACGAATGAGACCCTAAATCATGCTAAATATTGCAGACAGCATATCTGTATGAAGTATTTAAAGATTAAAAAAAAATTCCCGGATTCTGAATTTACAAAACACCATTTCCTCCATCTGCACTCTGTGCTCATCATTTTGTTACACAACCACTTCATTCCTTCACTGCTAATAGCTCCCTTTGAATACTGAAATGCCTCATTAGGATCTCTTATCCCAGGAATGAAATTCTTCCTCTGAGTCAGATAGGCAGTCCTTTATTTTTCCCATTGATTTTTCGTTAAATATATCAGTCTGGTTCTAAGTAATCAATAAAGCAGTGTGGAATGACTTCTGATCTTTGAAATTGTGTGGAGTAGATAGACCCTTTTGTTATAATGCCTTTATTTCATGAAATCTTGTGTTTAGTGGAAGCTCTTTGCGCTGGTTTAAGCATATGGCTACACTGTTTGCTTTCGTCCAAAGACTTCTTCCTTTCTCTACAAGAGGGAATGGCAGTTCCAAACTCCTGGTTCTGACTGCAATATATCTTGGCAGACTCACCTCTAATGAGGGGGGTCACAATTGTGTCAAACAGCTGGATGGGTTGGCAAAGAGCTGGATTTATTTGCTGAATGAGTGTCAGTCAGTGGAGAAGTTAGAAAGAAAGCTCTGCCTCATACTTTGGCATGCTAGAGCTTCTGAGCTGTTAATAGGAGGTAAATAATCCCTGTTATGATGATATTGTCAGCTGTAAATTCATCTCCCTAATTGATCTATTGAGCAGACTTCATGTTTCTAAATATGGATGTAAGTCACTTCCTTCTGCCTCACTGTTCAACAGTTTAAGTAATTGAATACAGCTGTTTTATTGCTCCCTTAATGAGTGAGTGGAAACCATGGATGGATTTCTCAGTGTATCAGCTCCCGGTTAAGTGCAATGTCTTTTGGGATCTGAAAGTCTGGATTTGGTAATGAAATAGTTATACCTTGTTGGTGAAGCTGCTGACAAAGGTGGGCCAGAAGACTCTCTCATTTACTGCTCACGGCTTTAAGGAGAGGTGAAGGGGCTCAGGTTATGGGTACGTCAGAAAACTGTTGCAAGGAAAGCTAAGGCCATCTTCAGTCCAGTGTGTTATAGCAGAGATGAGCAGTTTGCTTCAGTTTTAATTTCTGGATGTGTTTCTGATGTTTTATGATGCTACATAAGTTACTTAACCATCTATGCTGAAGCTGACAGAGAAGTATTAAGATGGCAAATCATTAACTAGAGTTTCAAGCAGATCTTGTACTATCACTGAAGAAATATGTCAGGGTATCGTAGACCAGTCTTTGCTGTGATGTAACTCAGGGACTACAGCTGCCTGACCTAAGTACCTGTTACCATGCAGTATCTAAGCTTGGGGGAACAATTAGCAGCCTTAGATCTGATGATGGGCAACCTAACAGGGCCATAAGGCTGTGGTCAGGGAACTGGTGCAGCTCCTTGGGGTGGCATTCTCTGTCCTTAATAAAAAGCCCTTCCACGAGAGCATTTTGCTTTTCCAGACCCAGGACTGATATTTCATGTATGAGTCAACAGCTGTTGAGCTGAACTTGAAGCACTCCAGCCTGTGCCAGCAAGCTGGCAGTAACATCATATTCCACAGGCAATGGAAGCAAAACAGCAGCGAGTTGGAGGCCTGGCAAAAGGGGAGAGTTGCTGCTGTGCAGCCCAAAATCAGAGGCCCAAAGTTACCATGTGCAGAAGTGTTTCTGCTGAGAACTCTGTAAGCCCTTACAAGTACATATGGCCTCAGCGTGCTGGACACGTGAAACACCCCATAATTAAAGTCAAGTGGATTCTTATGGCTGTTATCCAGCGCAAAAGAAAACCTTGGAGCCGGCTTCCCAGCTGACATAAAACAAATCTGGATGGGGTTATTGAAAGAAATGTGCATTGGACTCAGGGAATCAAATGCTGTCACTCAAATCCTGTCTTTGTGGGTGGCCATGTGGAAGCCAACCTGCTTCCCGCTTGGAGCTTTGATTAATGACCTCCACTTGCTGGGAATGGGGCAGCAACACTGGAGTCAATTGAGCTACACCAGTTTACACCTGATGGGGGTCAGGAGGGTGGTGATTGGTATATTTACTGCCTGCCTGGCAGGCATGAGAAGGGATATTTGTTGCATTTGCAGACGTGTGGAATATCATTTCTATGAGTGTTCAAGCATGATAGCTTCTTCCTGTGTGCCAAAGCATGGAGGGCAGTGCCAAGGAGTGCTGCAGAAGCAGAGCTGGGAAGCTGATGTAATGCTGGTTGGTGAATGGACGGCATGGAGGGGAGAGAGAGAGGAATAGGAGCTACTTTCAAGGCAAGGAGTGAAGACTAACCTAAAGGAGAGGAAATACAGAGCAACAAGTGAAAAGAATGAGGGTAAGGAAACAGATGAGACTGAGATTAGGTCAAGTTGGTTGGGGTTTTGAGCAACCTGTGTTGCTTGTATGGAAGATGCCCCTGCCCTTGGCAGAAGATTTGTAACTAGAGAATTTTTAAGGTCCCTTCCAACCCAAACCATTCTATGATTCTGTGAGATGAGACTGGTTTGATGCTCTTGACTTTGCTATGTCACTAATCCTGTTACTGCACCTTCCTGCCATAAACATGCCTTGTCTCAACATGTCTGGGGTGGACAGAAAGGGATGGAGTGGCTTCCTGAAACTGTGCATGAATTCTTCTGTGTTAACCTGTTTTTACAGTGAAGTAACTATTGGAGCAAGTCAAGAAAAGGCCTTCAAATCCAGCTGACCTCAGCATGGTTGTTTGGATGTCCTCTGAGGGGACTGCAGAGGAGTGCTGGTATCCACCCATCTCATGCAGAGGGGTTATTTCTAAACTTGTCTGTCAGTCTTATACATGAGAGGTTTTTTTCTTGCAGCCATGTCTAGGGTGCTTCAGAGAGGCCAGAAATGTAAGATGGTCCAGTGAACGAAGTACTTAAAAGTCTTAAGACTCACTAGTCTTAAAAGTTAGTGAGCTGTTTGGCATGGATAGGTAGTGAGCAAACATCTATTTTGCCTTTTTATAACCTTTACAATCTCTAGGCTGTGTTTATGTGACTGTCTTGCATTAGCCTGATGGGTGTTCTACTGTGCAGTGCTTCTCGTATTCCCCAAAACTCAGTATTTTTGGGAAACCTTCCCTGTAACTCTGGCTCTAGCTTGATGTGGCCAAGCAAAATCAGGGAAGCTTGTAAAAGGAACCTGACTTCAGCAGAGAATCCCTCTGGAGCCTATGAGCAAGTTTAAGTGTGAAGGTATTTCAGTGCGGTTGCAAATACGCAGAATGGACCTGGTTCATTTTAATTATACTGATAAAAACAGTTGTGCCTTAAAATGCTCTAACACTGAGATTTGATTTGTAGAAACAGGGCTTGCTAAAGCCACCTCCTCCCCTCATGGTGGCCGGCTGAGTTGTGAGGCAATAGCTGTTACCTACACAATGTGTAAATAAACTTGCTGCCCTGACTGTAAACCATGGCTCTTGGAGACTGAGCATTTCTGCAAGCTGTGAAAATGGCTTGGTCAGTTAGGAAATTTTTTGTGGTTTGTTTTCATGAACAGTAGCTGATATAAGGAAATAGTATTGACTTGTAGTTTAGAAAATCTGGATTTGGTAGGAAAGTTTGGAAAGACTGTTCTATCTGCCTGCTTAAGTCTGGGATCACTAAACAAAACAGACTTCCCTCCTTCCAGATAGCATAATGCTGCCCCTTTTAAGCAGTGTTGTAGCAGGATGACCCAGCTCCTTCTGAAGGTCTGCAGAACTGGATTTATCGTCCCCTCTCTGCTGCAGCAGCACTTAAAGTCTTTAGGGCTTATGTCAGCTTTGTGTTCATGTTGTGCCCCTTGGATCCCGAGTGAATATTTAGATGGTTAATACTAAAAAAAAGGTTCCTCCAATGAGAAAACGATGAAGTCACCATTGCATAAATAAATAGATCTCTTCTCTTGTGTTTCATGTTGGCCTTTGGCTTTCACTCATCGCTATGGTGTCTGAGTGCCTGGCAGTAGGACATTAAATTGTGTGGGAGTAACATATCAGGTGATCAGTGGCTTGGCTTCCTCTTCTTCCTCAAACATATGAAAAGGAGCACTTAGAATTCATTATGTAAACACAGCATTGTATGTTTATCTTCAAGAAGCATTTTGGTTTTGCATTTGGCAGAGAAAGTGGTGATGTTTGCAGTTGTGTGGGTCATTCCTTATGAACTCTGGTGTGAAACTTGTCCCTGGTAGAATAAAGCTGACAAAAAACCCCATAGCTACTGACCTAGCTGGCTTTAGCCTTCTGTATATCCCATTAGCTCCCCTAGTTTGGAGGACCTGAGCAGGGAGGCAAAGCCTCCCCCACTCCCCCCCCATCCCCCTTCTTATTATCCCCTGTGGACATATTGAAGGGAAATGCTATTACAAAGCATCTCTAGAAAACTTTCCACACCTTTACTTCTTCCTGCAAGCTTAGCCACGAGAGGGATGGAGCCAACTCATCTTTCACCATGCCCTTGCTCAGAGCTGTGCTTGCCAAGGAAGGACCCCACAGGATTTGACTGTTGTGGAGTAGATGCATTACTAGGAAAAAAGAGACAGGTTTTACGGGAGTGAGGCTGTATCTTAACTACTGCTCAGTCACTTGGGAAGTCTGTAAAAGCTTTCTGAAACTACCAGGCTCCTCCCAAAGCACCACTTGATCTAGTGTATTTTCAGATTCAAAGCTGAGTCTATAAAACTTATCCCTGTACAAAGACCACCCAACACTAACAGGGTGTGCAGAGAAATTTCTGTTTATAGTTTAGTGCAAGGGTCAGATAGCTTTGCTATGGTTCAGGTTATCCACCCAGAGCAAGCATGCTTTTTTCCTAAGCATGGGATACATGAGTCATTTCTATTACCCAGACCTCTAGACATAACATAAAATAGATGGCATGAAATAGCATTAAAGATATTAAAGATGGGAGGAAATAAAGTGTTTTCTCCCTTGCATTCTTCAGCTATAGGGTAATGGATTTCTAATGCAAGCTCAGCTACTAATGCACACATAAGAAGTGAGGGCAAACAGTAGAAACCTCAGACTTTGTGCTGTAAGATACAGAAAACCCAGTCAAGCAAAAAGCAACACAGAAGTGCTTTCTCAATATAAATTTGGTGATTAATTTCCTAGCAGGGAATTAGCTTTTATCTACTTCTAAAAAATGTCAGTAAACTGGATTTATCTTAAGCTGCTTAGAATTTGTGACCCTGCCAGTATCTGGCATATTTCAGGATTTTCTGTCTTTGTTTGAGAATGACCCAAGACCCTAAATCTGTATTCTCCCTTTTTCATATTTAAAAAAATAAATTCCTGCTCATCTTCTGCATTCCCAGCTCAGCTCTGTGCTATCATCCATCTCTGTTCAGATTCTGTGGAATGGCTAGGGGATTATGAACAGCAGACCTCACACCCACCTAAACCAGAAAGAAATTAATTTTATCTCCCTTTTTTAAAAGGTGTGAATTCTAAACATTGGATTCCCTCAGAACCAGGATTAAATTATTTGAAGGAGTGCCTCTCCTCATTAGAGACTGCTTGTAAATATACTGTCTCCCTTGAATGCTTGGTAACACTTGCATTTGGATTCCTTTTTTAGGACTTTTTCCACTCAGTAATTAATACTCATCCTTATATAACACTTGTGACTGAAAGCACAATTCAAGGGGATAAAAATGGGCAGTCTGCCCTGTTTAAAGGAGATAAATCTACTGTACTGATGGGCCTGCTCCCTGAAGTTCTTTAGTGCAGAGGAGGTTAAAAGTTATGTGTCAAATATAATACTCTTGGTCTGTTGCACCCAGTGAGCATAGCCAGTCTTTTAACTAGTACAGAATTTAAGGCTAAGTATTTTTAGCAGTTTTTATTGATGCCTTTCTTAAACTTCTCTTTCAGAGGTTTTGTGATCATAAAGAAAGATGGAATGAGTGTCCGTCTCACTAGTGTATCAAAATTCTCATACGATCATGCACGTGCATGCATTTAGGGCCAGTGCATCATTTCCAGTAACTAGAGGTGGCCTGACTTTCATGATTAGTCTGGAAGTCAGAACAACTTCCCATTTGTTGGCTGGGGAAAATGAATATATTCCATTTGAGCTGGATTGAGTCTTGGCACGTGATTTATCATCACCCAAATATTTTCTTACAGTTTTTGAATCTCGGAGGTCATATCAATAGCATAAATTAAAAGCTTCAAGTAACGTCTCAAATACATGGTTATTATTTTACGTCTACAGGAAATGCAAAAGAAAGAAATGAAAAATAATAGAGATGGAAAACCCAGTTACTTGACTTACTCTCAGCAACACAGAAAGTTTTCTTTTTCTGATTAGATGGATGTAAACCCAGTCCATAATCCAGCTTCTTGAAATACTCAGTAATTTTGTTTCCTTTAGTTTGCTCTCTGAAA
>NW_008237239.1:17653011-17685067 GCF_000691975.1 Corvus brachyrhynchos | reverse complement strand
TAATCCATGCCAGCCCTCATTTCCCCATCAGGAAATTAGTTGGGGCAGAGCTGGCATTGCAACATGTGGGATGTCTGTATTATCTGAAGTGGAGCACTCTTGGTTGTTCCTGTCTTGAAAAAAACCAGGCTTCTAAAGGGCAACTGCATTTTTTCAGTATTTTCTTCTGGGCATCCCACTATCTTTGTGTGTGTTGGCAGCAAAGACTCTGAATGTCTCTTTTGGAAACCTCTGGCAGAATTCTCTGTTTACCTTGCAGGTGACTGAGCCCAGAACCAGCATGAGCTCTTGGTCTCCTTGGCTGTGTGTGATTGAAGCGTTGTGAGCTGTAAGCCTCTAGAAGGTTAAGGAGGCAACTCTGCTCTTCCCTATAAACTTCTCTGGCCAAGGAGCACAGATGCCAGCACTGCTGCAGCTGGGTGTGATTCCTGAGGGAGGTGCAGTTAGTGGGAGAACACAATATCAGGGCAGCACAAAAGGGAGGACAGGTAGAAAGATGACTGTGACGTACACCTTTTTCTGATGGTACAGGGAATGCTGTTCTGAGTGAGGGAGAAATGAACTGAGCCTGCAGTCTGTGATGGCAAGTGACCGGTCTGTAGCAGCTGCTTTCCAGCCTTGTAGTACCACAAACCATCTCTCAGGAGATCCATACCACGGTGCAGAGTCGAACCTTCCCCCGATATATTTAAAACTGTCGAGGCAATGTGGATTCAGGACTGAATATGGGACAGAGATCAGGGAATCCCAGGTCAGTCCAACTTGTGCCCCTACTTCCCTGTATGTGTTATGGGTCCCTCCTGTTCTCATTTATCCTCAGGTGACCAGAAGGCTCTGGCCATCAACGCTTTTTCTGACAAACCCATATACTGCTAGGAACAAGAAAGAAACCATTTATTGCACTTATAGTAAAGAGAAACTTGGCCCTGTATATACAAAATATTTCACTATGCCTCAAAATATAATCAGACTTGTGTTTTAAAGGGGCAGACTGGTGGAAGGGGTTTCTCTGCACAGGCTGTCAGCAGTCCCTACCAGGCCAGCACTATCTGCAGTCTCTTCCACTTCCATCCCTTTCCACTGCTTTCCATAACGGATGGTATTGTCAGGAATAGTTTCCTGATGCTGTATAGTACTAAGGAAGAGACTCTAAGGTCTTCTCCTATACTTAACCTTGGTGATTTTTAACCCAGCCATTAGTCCTCACAAATGATATTGTTTTCCCCCTTGGCATGAAGAAGGAAGGCCTGTTGAAAACCACAGCATCCGTTGTAAGGATGGACATATTCATCGCTTAAGCCTGGGGCTCAGCTGTGAACACAAGAAGGACTTCAGAAGCCAAAATATATTTGGTCAAACTTTTTTGTGTAATGGTTTCCTCCAAGAACTCCAAGCTGTCAAACATTTCATTAAAATGCTCTGGGAATGCACAAGAAAGCTCTTGAGTGTAATGTTTGCCTAGGGAGTTTTGTTTGAGTCTTCAGCCTAGATTGTCCTTAAAGCCTATTGTACTGCATGAAAGGTAGCAGAGTACCTCAAGGGAGAGTCACAGGCAATTCAGATTCATGCCAGTGAGTTCCTGTACCTCCTGCCTGGAGCCTTCTAGCAGCCACAAACTGAGCTGGATAATACCCTCATTACTCCATCTCCTCTTCAGCATGCCCACTGCAGCCAGCAGGAACTAGTTGCCCTTGTGTTGGTTATAGTGGCATTTCTGGTACGTGTCCTCAGAAGTGGAGGATGTGTTTTGATGATTTTGTTAAGAAAAGGGATGCACTGATGTAATTCTTACTCTTATTTCAGCTTAGCCAGAGCCCCTCTTACCCATCTTTCCAAGTGCCCGTTATACCAGTAACTCCAGTCTATCTAACAGTCCATCCATCAATATTCCCTCCTCTGTGGCACCCATCTTCTGTGACACTCCAGAAAGATACAGGGACTTGTTCTAGCCTGTGCTCTCACCAGGACAGCAACATTTTATCCTCAGCTTCCCCGTACCTTTTTCAGTGCAGATACCTGCTGCTTTTAGCACTGACAGGAGGGAACAGTCACAAAGCCAGAGCTCAGATGCAAGAGTAGCTCTTGCATCCTCCAGCTTTTAGTCTGGCAGCACAGAGCAATTCACAAAGATGTGGTGGCTCAGCTTTCTGTGACTTTATTAATTTGTTTATTAGTAGCCAGCTGTGGGTAAAGCATTTAGTGTAAATTGATTAAACAACAGGACGCTGTTCCCTGGTTATCTCAGTCACATGACAGGCTGGCTATTTCAAGTGACTTGTTCTTTCCCCTTAACAAGCAGAATAATTCAAATGAATTGCTTCCAGAAACAAGAGGAACTGTAGTGTCCCCAATTATTCATGCCCTTCCACCTGAGCCTTGCTGCAGTGGGCATGCAGTTGTTCTAAACATAGGATATGTTTTCTTTTGGGACCATTTTATCCTTGGCAACTCGTCAATCACCTGGAACTAAAACTCTGTTCCACTTTCCATTATTTCTCTAATCATAATGTCTTTTCTAGATCCATAATTGTTCTTCATGGGTTATAAAGCCAGCGTAATTTGCTATATTGAAAAACACTGATACTGATTTATGTGCTTTCAGTTATGCAGTGTGCATTTCATTTTAGGTCCACTCTGGGGGTAGAAACCTCTTCAACCTGAGCATGTGCTGTGCACAGGACCTCTGCTTCTTTTCTCTTCTACTGCTATGGAGATAAGTATGTTTGCTTTCAGAAATGTTTCTGAAGCTTTGTTTTTTCTTGACACTCTGCCCTCCACAGTCACTTCATTGCCTTGTGGCATGCTGGGGCTAATTTCATGGCTTGTTCTGTGGTTGTAGAATATCCACTGTTTCCCAGGATATCTGTAAAACAAGCTGACAAACCAGCCTGGTGCTTATCACACCCCACAGTGTCCTTCCCTGCTTTGGCTGGTTTTAGTAGCCTTTGAAACCTGTTAATGTGCCCCTCCCTCTCATCAGCCCTATTTGTGCTGTGCCTGCATACCCCGTAACCAACATTAAATGCAATTTTAATTCCACATTTTTATGAAATTACTGCTCTTACTCTTCTTTGCCATTTCATCTAACCCAGTTCCTACCTACCACCTGATCATCCCAGGCACTGTGGCACTGCGGGGTTAAAGGAATCTTGTAATGCATGTCAAGATTTAAAATCCCTGTAAAACAATGGAGAAATGTTGTTTCCTGTCCTTACATGTTACTTACTGCCTAATACAATTTTTTATGGGCATGAGCATTTGCTAAGTTTTAGTCTCTGTGAAATATAACAGGTCTGTTCAGTGTGGCTTTGGAAAACACGCTCCTGTCCTGCTTCTTTCCTGGCAACTTTCCTCCTTCTCCACAATGTAGTACTTATCTCCCACGGGAAGCAGATAGCAGAAAAACCTTTTTCTTTTTGAAAGCACCATTTCCTTCTCCTTCCAGGTTCTTGAAACATGGCAGTCCGTAAGCCTGGTCCACTTAAGAGCATGTTACTGTTTTTGGGCCAAAATCTGTTGTGTTAAACACAGTAAAGTTCTCTGAGGCAGACTTTTCCCTGTAGTTGTGCTCCTCTAGGTCACAGAAGCTGGATCCAGCCTTTTGAGGAAGCTGGTGACTCCTGCTATAGTGATCTCTGCCTTGTAGGTCTGAGTGCATCCTGAACAGCCCAGAAGTGAATTGGAGGCCATGGACATGAGACCCCTGGAAATCCTCTTTCTGCTTTTTTTCTCTTTTAAAGTGTGTCTGGGCTAGGAGATAAACATGTTTCTCAGCTGTCAAGGGCTGCTGCCTCATATTTCTATCTATGAAGACTGTGCTGGTGTCTCATTGAATCTTTGCTAGTGAACGAGGTGCTGTTTGTGTTACCATCTGGGCCTTGGTTTAAGGCACGTGCTAAGCTCTGTGTCTTACCTGTGTGCTTGGGCAGGGGGAAGGTTCATGTGCACACTTTGAAGTTGACGTCTTTCTGTTATTACCAGCTGTCTCCCATTTCTTGCATCAGAATAGGAAGAGGCATGAATTATTTAACTGAAAATGTTTCTGGATCCCTTACTTGTCTGAGATTATTGATGTTACGACCCCTCGGGGAGGGAAAGCTGAATAGTAGCGGCTGATAAATGCAAAGTGTTTCTCTTTCATTCTCCCCTGTTACTTTCTCCCTTTTCCATTCTCTAATAATGCATAGAGACAGTTTTCTGAAGCATTCACTGTTACCTGTGTTGACATCTGGAGGCACTGCCTAAGTTCCTGTACTTCTTGTGCCAGGTACACATTGGGAGTCTAAAGGACTGAACAGGACACATATAGACAGAGACAAGGTGGTCCCAGAAAAAAGGGAGCACTGTTACGGTTTTATAAATAAAGCACTGCAATAGTGGGGGCATTTTATAACGGGTTATCCTAGTTAATGCTGCTGTGATCAATCATTTACCTACTTGTCTGATGGCAATTAGGAAAATGTGGGATGTACAGTAAGCTAAGAATTGTGCTTCAGAAGCCATGGAGGTATCAGAGAAGAGAGAGGTTATAAATGAGCTTTTCTCATACAATTTTCCAAAGTCTGTAATACAATTCCTAGTTCTAGCTCCAAACTCCAGAAACATGATGCTCCTGGCAAAAGGTCAGTTTTCTGCTTACAATTAAATGTTCATCTCTAGTAAAGGGGCTGATCTGAGATTGTGAACTGCAGGATCTCTCATCTGAAATTCTAAGGAGGGAGGGATCAGGCATTCTGCTTGTGGTGCTCTCTTAGCCAGACAAAAGAATCAAAATAATACCAGCTTTTGAACTACTTTTGTTCCTATTCTCCTTGGTTTTGGTTATGTTTCTTTTTAGACTTGAAAGGTTTTTAATTTGGGATGCTGGCAGATATCCTTGGGAAATTTTAGTGGTATCTAAAGTATGCTTGAATCTCTTTCTTATTCCTTTTATTTGTGAGGGCTAGGGATGCTGTCCAGGCTGGAAATATTTTGAAATATTCCAAGTCTGAGATGAAGCAGTTCTGGTGCTTTTATTGAGATTTTTTCTGGGCCAAACCCCTTTAAGATGAAAAAAGGATCCAATAGGAGGGGTTTTGTATTTTTCCTAACATTTCAGTGCTTCTCCTCCAGTACCACACAGCACATAGAAATTAAAATTCTCCTTAAAAATGGAAAATGGAACAAAAATAATGACCTCATGTAGGAATTTCATTACAGCGTGGATGAAATATACAGCAAGGGTGAGCAGCATGTTGTGGTGCTGATTCCAAAGGGCTCCTGATTTTTCAAATGTTTTCTCCTGGGTGTTTGTCCTGATTACACAGCTCAGGATTTCAGCTGCAGGTCCAAATTCTGTGCTTCTAACCACCGAACTGCCTGTGTGTAAGGGCTGGAGAACGACTTACAGGCAAGCAAAGGAATCTCTGTGTGGATTTCTTCATTTTATTGCCTGTGCTGAGGAGAAACCAGTGCTCCCCGCACATCCTGTTGGCTGCAAATGCCAATGGGAACCCAGACATCAGCAGCTCCTCATGCTTTGCAACACATTCCCTAAAAGCCTTCCAAAAAATCGTGCAAGAGCAGTGCTGATGGTTTCCTTTCCCCCAAAAAGCCCAGGATTCACCTCCAGAGGGTGCTGCAAACTTGCTGTGGTCACCAGCCTGCGGTGTGCAGGAGGGAGCTGTTCAATGGGCATTTCACTGCGGTTAGGGGACATCAAAATATGTAAGTAATATTTTGACTGTCACTTTGATTGCACAGCACATAGTTTTAGATATAGCTTTTATGCACTTTGAAGTAAAAAAATCCAGGTGGCAGCTGTCTTTTGTTAGCATGAGATTATTGTGCTTATAGCGTGAATGTGAAGCACATCTATAAGCAGTGAAGGAACAGATCCAAGTCAGTCAAGAAAAGAAAAAAACCTTTAATACAACTCTTGGGGCATCTTGCTTCTCTGCTAATTTGCAGCCGAACAGATGCTGTACAAGCAAATATTCATACAATGAAAATATACAGAACCAGAATTCTAAGGAGTGCTTACAACACTGCGATAACCCTTTTTCTAACATTACTGAGAGACACTCCTTCCCTTCCCTAAGTAGTGTCCAGAGAAGGCAGAAGCATACAGAGGGGGAATCGAGGCATGGAGAAGAAGAGAAGAATTTTGAGTGCTGGAGAAGGTGGATGTGTTTATAGCATTAGAAAAGTGCTGTTAGTGTTCGTTGCTTGTAAGGCCATGTTGGAAGCCTGTGGCAGAGATACTAATCTTGCAGAAGGACGAGTTCTGGGATGACACTGGTGTCATGAGTTTTCCTGGGTTCTTCTGGCCTGCCCAGGTTAAAGTGGCTGTAGGAGAGCACAGCAGCAGTGAGGCATGAAGTTGACTGCTGCCCTGCTGCTGGCCATGTTCCTCAGCACTTTCTTGTCAAAAATCCTTCTGCCTTCGTGCCCCTTGGTGTTGCTCTCATCCTGTTCAGGATGAACTAGGAGGCTTTGTCAGTACAGCACTGAATTCCTGGCTCTGCACTGGAATTGCCCCACTCTGCATACTCAAGTATGCCCTCCTGGCTGCCAGCTGCCTGTGGCTGTTGGTGACAGAATTGGCAGGAAGGCTTGGCCCTTTCTTGGGGTGTTCCTCCCCCTCCAAGTGAGCAGCTCGCTGGGGTCCCAGGGCCAGAGCTGGCCTGGCACTCTGCATGCTGGCTGTGCTCTGCTGAGGCTGTGTTAGCTGGAGATGGAGCACTGCACTCCTGCAGGCCTATCCCTTCCAGTGTGCAGGTGGTGCTGGGTGCAGCCCCTGCACCTTCTGGACAGACATGGTGAGGCTGAGCTTGTGCAATAGCTCTGAGGAAGTCAATGCCAGGACCTAAAAGCTGCTTTAGCTACAAACAGCTCAACTCTACTAGAGTGGGAATGGGCATTTTGCTCCAGGTTATTTTGGTGTGGGAACAACAAGCAGGGTGCAGAGAGGCTTCCAGCTTGGTCACAGTGCTGTTCTTCCACTGGTTCCAAATCTAAGGCAGGCTTAAGCAGAGCAGCTAAAGCACTAGGAGAGTGCACTGCAGCCAGCCAGGGCAAGTGGTGGAGAAGCAGCCAAGAGGTCATGGATGGCAGGTCACTGGGATGGTCCTGCACAGCTTTTTCATTAGCTGGAATTCAAGTCCTGTGGAAAATGGATGCTTTAGTAGTTGCTTTTGGTCTAATGGCTCGACAAAAAGCAGATACTGAAATTTATCATTAATTTATCACATGTTCCAAATGGTTCATTCTGAAAGTCAAAGCATTTTGTTTCAGCTTGATTTGACCACATCCGCTGGATCAATTGTAGTGCCTTAGGCTTCCCTTCTAATTTGTGGCTGGATTCATCTCCATGGTACACAGGAATGGTTTAGTGGGGATGATATCCCACAGCATCTTCTCAGATTGAATCCAAGCAGAGAATGTAGGGGAAGGAAGAGGTAAGGGAAAAAAGAAAGAAAGAACATGAGACATCACTTTTCTGAGACAATGTGGTGTCTGAGGCAGACAGAGATTAATAAAAAATTGACCTAAAAAGAAGTGTTTTCAAATAGGTCAGCTGAAGTGTTTCAATTGGGTCAACAAGACCTGGAACAAAAGCTTTCATTTTGGTTTTCTGGTTAAAATAATAATAATTAAAAAACCCAACAGCATTTTCATTCAGAAGGCATTTGAAGAAAATACCCAACCTGCCTTATCAGTAGCACAGAAGGAAAGTTTCTTTCTCTGAGCTGGTGGCAAATTTTCATACACAATTCCAGTCTTGTAGATAAGATTCCTCTTTTGCCTTTCTAGTCAATTTGGCCTTCCTCAGTGAAACCAGTGATACGGATTTTGAGGGACACAAATACAGTGAGATCTTGAGATGTTTTTAGCAATCCAGAGTACCCTCCCCTGCCATCTGCACTCCATAGTTGGTTTTTTTTTTCTCCCAGCTGAAAATACACATTTCCCCCCACATCTGCAACAACCTTGCTTTATACATTCTGGTCCAGTTTTGTTGTCTCTAGCCTCGAGATTGTCCTTTGAATTAGGGGTCCCATCTGTTGTTATCCTGAGCAGCACAGAAATAGAAAATCCTGCAGGCAAATGGAGCATTGCTTTGCAGGACCAGACTGAGCTCTACATCCAATTTAATGCTCAGTTTAAATTCTGTTGAATATGCACCTTAGATCTTTGTTTTTCAGGGGCAATGCGCCAAGTAAATGGAAATTTATATTTGACAATTTTCTATTTTCCTTAAGAATGAAGCACCTTAGTAATAAGTAAGCTGGGGAATGGGTGGGGGAGCAGGTTTACTGAGAGGCAGGGATGGCTCTGAGCACATTTGTCAGTGCATCTTTTTCTTCTGGTGTGTGGCATTTTGTACTCTTAGATGCAGAACTGGAATCCCAAGGAGGCTGTGTTTGTGGGCAGAACTGTGTCCAGCCAGGCACTGAGCTATCCTGTCTTATAAAACCCATCTGCAAATGTTTGGCCTCTGGCCAATTTCAAAGCTCCTTTGAATAAATGTTTGTGTATGAAGTATTGTGTAAACAGTTCCTGAGCACAGTAAATAGGAATGGCATAGCTTGGTGCCCATTTGATGGCAAATTCCATGAGGACAAGTCACTTGTAAAGCAATAATACATCCATTAGATGAGACATGTGACTTGGGGGTTAGGCAGAAGTTCCTTAATATTCACAACCTAAATCTAGATCTGAATTTTATAGCCTCCCCATCCTTGGTAACAGCAGAAGAGTGGCTTGCTGTGGCTGCTGACCACATCTTTGGATTTTTTACTGCACTCTAATGGGATGTTCACACCATCACTGTGCAGTGGAGTCCACTGCTAAATGCATGTGTGCTGGGAAAGACAGCTGGCCAGACTGGGATTCTGAAGGACAATGCTTTAGAAGAAATGTTTTTATCTTCCCTTTTGTCTGGCCAAGCTTGTCTCCAGTTAAGAACGCCTACTTCTTCCACATATCCAGGTACCAAAACCTTCAGGAAATCCTTTATCCCATAGAACAGCAGTACCACCACTGAGTAGGACAACATCCTGATTTTCAAACTGAGTAATACTGACAAAAGGTGGGTCTGGACAGTAAAGTCTGAGTATAATTCTTGATCCAAGTCCTCCACAGCAGCAGCTGTTCAAACCCTGGGCTTAGGTGTATGCTGTTGTAAGAGACATGAGCTGCGAAGTTCAGGTCAGGAATTTCAATGAGTTACAGGGATTGTCCACACAAATAGTGGTTACTGTATCTACTGCTGAATTCAAATCGAGTCATTCTTGAGGAAAAGGGAAAGCAACAGACAGCTTATCACTCGCTGCTTCTTTTGAATTGGAATGAAACGTACCAAACTTCAAAAATAAAGCTGTGAAAACCAGCTACATTTTATGTAGGCTTTGCACCCTTTAAAAATTCACAGGAAAGCAAAGGGCAGAGATTTTATCACTGGAATCTGAATCAGACTGATTTTCTGGATTTGGCCTTGGCTCAGATCTGAGTGTAATTTTAGATGCAAAGTCCCCAAAGTCTGCAAATCTGAATCTCTGTCACCCTTGGATGCTATCAGTGTGGGGTAAACAGTATTATTCCAATAGTATGAAAAAGGTGAAATAAACTTACTTTGCGATTTTCTTTACTATTCATTCTGAGCTCGGGTTTCATAAAATGCTGGTAACTCTGTGAGGAACGTGGTGTACAAATAGTAACAGTGACCATTTGTTGTGTTTTCCTCCTGGGTTCCCAGTCTCCCTCATTAGGCTGTAAACAATGGGGAATGTGAGGAAAACCTGGTCACTTAGATCCTGTTCCATCTTGTGGCATGGAATGCTGACCTCAGTATTTCCAAGTGTGTGTGCAGGTTGCAGCAGGAGGAAGGATGATAGAGAAAAATGTGCATTTTTGGCATACTTGATGTACAAGTGCATCCGTGCAAGCCTGATCTCCTCTGGTTGCTAAATTTTGATTCTTTTTCACTGCAGCTCAGACATAGACACTGTAGTTGAAAAGCTTTCATGATTTTATGACTGAGAAAAGAGGTTTGTAGGTATGTGGACCAAGGAAGAAAGAACCAGTTCTCATTTTTTGGGGAGTGTAAAAAGTCCCTCTGCAATGGAGAGAGAGAACTTTCATTCATTTTTGGGTACAGCATAATCTAGTGTGGCTCTTGTCCTCCTCCACTGCACAAGGCATGAGTGGAGCCCGCAGGAAGGATGGCAGAGCAGTTGGGTGGCACCGCCACTTCTTTGCAATTCTGCATCCCAAAGCACGGACCCAGCTCTCTTGGCGTGGCAGTGCTGTGAAGGTCAGAGCACGCTGCATTGGGAAGAGGCATCCTCCCTCCTGCACTGGCTGATAGAAATCCCAGGGAGGATTCTAAGAGTTTATTTGAAAAGAGATGAAAGCAAGCAAATTAATCAGACAGCAAGAAGAAAATGATGTTCTATAAGACTTCAGCAGTCTGAATCATGAGCCAGACCGGCAGCCAGAGGCAGTGGCAGGCTTGCCAGCGTGAAGACCCGAGCTGAATGTGGAGCAGGACACTCGTGTCACTGAACAAGTCACTGCAGCAGTGACTCCTGTTCAGTTCTCGTGTTTGCAGTCAGGAGTGGGAGGGAGGCAACACAGACATGCTGCACTTGATGTTCTGCAAATGCATCCTCAGCAGTTACCATCCATCTAAAAAAGAAGAAGAAACACACAAAAAAGCGCCCTTTTCTTATTAACAGGGTTTCTCCTCACTAAACCAATAAATTTATGATTGGTTTATTATTATTATTGATATTATTATGATAGAAAGAAGCTGAAAATCTGCCAGTTTGGTGCTGCTCGGTGCCTCAGGTTTTAGTGCTGTGCTTAGAGAGTGTGCTCACCCTAAAGGAGCTGCTCTGCTCTGTGTCAGGGCCACCAGCATGTCCCTGGCAGTGTCAGTACTATCTGGCTGGCAAAACCTTTACTCTTGAAATGTAATGTTCAGGCTGGCTTTCCCCTCTGCTTAATTTTTCTGCTGGTAATTTATGAGGGACAGTAGGTGCAGCCAAGAGTGGGTAAATCGATCTGTTCACGTGGGAGGGAATATCATAATATTCTGCCTTTTCTGAGAGAAACAAACAAATCTCTCATCTTGAAGTACTGCTGCTGAGAGGAGACTGTGCTGGAGCCTCCATGGCTTAGAAGTGGGTAAATGGGAATAATATGTAGGAGTTATGTGAAAGAAGGCTTAGAAATATGAGTAGGTATTAATATGTCTGTTTTGGCTAAATCAAACATGTTTGACAGCTCCTTCTATCAGCCTGGGAGAAACAAAAAAAAAAGTAAGAATGTGCATTTATATTTTGTAGTGAATTTGCTTGGACTCCATTTATTCCAAGTTTACTTTCTGTTAGTAGCCTCTTTGACAGAAAGTCTCCTGGAAAGATGCATTTGTGCTTAATGTAGCAGTTGACCCAGGAGAAATGAATTTTAAACTTGCAGTCCTGTGATCTTGCTGTAGAAGCATAATGCCAAGAGTCACACACAAGTCTTTAAACATCACAAAAACCCCCATCCCATATGACCTGGAGTTATCATTCCTAAGTGCAGTAAATAATTCTTTCCCAAGGGTCTGTGTTTTTTTCTAACACAAACAGTTTCCAATAACAAATGCCTTTGATAACATTTCTAACTGTTTGTTACCAGGAAAAATGCAAGCAGAGGGGGGAGATTTACTGATTGAATGAGATGTTTCACATTTTTTACCCACTCCAGCTGCAGGCCTCAGTCCAGAGGCTGAGATCAGTTGGCAGTGAGGGCTGGATGGGGAGATTCTTGCTGATCCCTTACCTGGTGTCACTGATGGCTGTGGGATCTGAGGTGGGAGCCATGGCTCTGTAGGGCCACAGGGTCTCAGCTTGTCCCTGAAGTACCTTGTTATTCTCCTTTGCAGAGACAAAGGACTTTGCTCCACACAGGACCCTGCCTGCTGCCAGTTGTCCCCACCACTGTTTTTTCTAGTGGGGGGTTGGCCATGCCCTTGAAGGACCAGCAAGTTGCAGTTCAAGGGTTCAGAAGCAGCCACTGGGCAGACAGCTGCTTCCCTTAAAAGGTTACCAGCTTGTATTGCTCATGAACACACCACCCTTCTGAGCACACCCTGAGAGAACATCCTCCCCCAAGCCTTTATAGGAGATCATTCTTCTCTACCCATCTATTAATAAGCAGGTGATGTCAGCCTGTCACTCCTTTCTTCCTCTAGGCAAAATCTAACCACAATGAGCAAATAATAGATGAGATTTGGAGAGGGGATGCTGATGGTGTTGGAATGCTGGGTGACCCCAGGAACAGGCACTGTCACTGAGTCAGAAGATGACATCAATGCTCCTGCTCCGCTGACAGGTTTGCTATCTGCAAAAAAAATGGGCTTAGGCCTGTGCTCCTATTGTGTTCCAGTTAATGCTGGCATTCAGTGGGGAGCAGGGCCGCTGCTCGTTAATCTGATCGAACGGTGTTCGACGGGAGGGATCACAGCAGTGGAAATTCTAAAGGGGTGATGCCATGCACTGGCCTGCAAATGAAAGTGGGCTCAGGCCACAGCGGGGAGTCACCCCCTCACTTCTCTGCTGGTCTGCCTGCATGTCCCACTTGGGGCAGGGCAGGAGCGCCCATGCTGTGGGTGTCCCCTCTGGAGCAGAAGCAGCTTCTTGGCTGGCTGGGAGTGAAAGGTCACACTGGGGTTTGCCTTCCCTGTCTTCCTGCCGCTGTTTCTCTCCAGCTTTCCCTTTCCCTCAGCCTTCAAGAGAACTGTTCAAAGCATCAGGAGCAGGTGGAACAAAGTGGTCCAAGGAGAACAAGGGGATACTTGTGTGTCTTCCATGCAGTGGCTCATCTGTGAATTTGCAGGGTAGAGAGCGCAGTCCTGTTGGGAATACTTTTCAGTGTATATGTGAGATCGGAAGGATGGCTGACACATGAGGACCTCTCTTCTGCGTTCCTCTGTGGCAGGCTGTGCCACCTCCAGCATAGCCCTCTCCTCCAGTCCCCCCATACCCAGGTTTTGATGCTGAGCTTGTCTCCAGAGGGTGTGTGGAATTCAGTGGTGGCCCTGTCCATGCTGCTGTGCACCTTGGGACGGAGCATAACCTCACCAGGGACAGGATGACAAACTGCAAAGTACTCTGGCTGCAAGAGTTTGCTCCAAAAAGGTTTCTAGTGAGTGTTCTGGTGAAAACAGGCTCTGGGTTAGATAGTCCCTATCTGTCCAAGCCTCCTGTCCTCAGGTGAGTATGAAACAGAGATAAGTATGAGGCTAATTGCTTTTGCTATGCAAGGTAGGAGAAGGGTAGAAAGTTAAGAACTGGGGATTACTGGACTATTAAGATTTCCCTGGGTTATTCATTCTTCCACTACTAATCAATATGTTGCTTTATAATTGCATGAGCCAAAGACAAAGTTTTACTCTGCCTCATAAAACAATCTCCCATAAATCCCAGGCTGGGATAGCTGGAATCTGCTATATTAAGCTTAATAGCTAGCATAAGTCAGAATGCCCCTGAGGAGGATGCCAATTTTTTAGAAGGCTAAGCAGGTATTACAATGCCCTTCTCCTTTGCCCCCTCTTTCTTTGGCTGTTGCAGAAGTTGTTTCAGTGTCACCCTTTATTCCACATCATGCATTGCAGTAGTGCAACACTGCTCTGTTTAGATTCACAGCAGGTCCATGGGGGACCACTTGAATCCCAAAGAAGTCTGAAGGCCATCCCTTGAAAACACATGCACCACTACTCAGTTTTATATAACCCTCTTTTACACATAGGCTAAAGCTAGTCCTACCACTCTTTTAAAAGGAGTGCTCTCTCCCTAGGAAAAAAAAATTAATGCAGCCTCTTCCAGACAATTAGTTCCAGGCCACATAGCAGGAGTGAATGATGTGAAATAATATTTCAGTAGCAGCCCTGAGTAGAAGGGTTGCATAACCAGACACTGTCCTGTGTCAAATCTCAATGGATGTTACTAGGAAGACAGGGCAATTTTACTCCCAGCCAATGTAGGTAGTGTGGGTTTGGGGTTGGTTACTCATGCAGTCCATTTCATTTTGGCATCACTGCTTATTGTAGGTGGCTGCACATGCACCTGTACACCAATACTTACCTTGTTTGTCATGATAAGGTGATGACTAGAACAGCTTACTTCAGGTGAGGACACATGAATTTAGCTGACTCTGTCACTGCATTTGAACACAGATAAACCATTAATTGTGATGCATCTTGTTCTTCTGCATTTAATTTAGCATTTGTGACACCAATCTTTATAAATCTCTTGGTCTGCTCTGCTAACTTTTGTGGTGGGAGGTCAAGCCAAACACTGTTGTTACAGACAGGAGGGTTTCTATTACAGGGTCTTGGGAGTTCAAGGGAAAAGAATAAGTTTCAGTTACATGACTGAGTCTGATAATTGTGATCAAGCTGTGGCAGCCTCCAGTTTAGGAGCATAATCTGCAGAAAGATTCTCCTTGCCAGGTTTCCAACAGGCTTTGTTTGGTATCGTGACTGTGAACACCAAAATGAGCAAACCAGCAACTTTATGTTCTGATTTCTCTGTTTCTAGGAGGTTTTAGAAGAATCTGGGGGAGGGTCAAAATTCATATCTTCACCCACATGTTAGTTTCTTCTCCCTTTGCTGCTCAGTGGTAGCTGAAGTGATGCTGTTCAGCCAACTGCAGTGAGTCGATCCAGATCTGTATCCAAAATCTGTATTTGGAGCTCTAAAAGCCAACGGTGTGTGACTTGTACTTAGGTTTAGTGGGCCCACCAGTAATTAACATAAGATGCTAAATGGCTAAGCCAAGTGGGACCGAGACACTGAGCATAAACAGCATTGCCTCATTCTTCATCTTTTATTGAAGTGCCCAGAATGTCTTGCCAGGTGCCTGGCTTATTATAAACAAAATGGCCCTGCTCTGTGGAGCTTTGAGAACGCCTGGGAAAGGATAGGAAGAAATATATATGTGTTTTTAAATACAGCTCAGCTAGGTTCCCTGAGGAAGTCTGGCAAAGTGAGGTTTCCCGGGAGGTTTGAAAATGGGAAGTGTCCCTGCACTGAGGTTGAGTTCAGAGGTGAGATTCGAGCAAGGCTTGGCCTCATGAAACAATTCATAGGATCTCTTGGTGAAGAGACCAACAAATACTGCTGTGAAAACTTTTGGGGTTTGAGAACAAAGATTTACAAAGAATCCAGTATTCTTTTTGAGCTGTAGCCTCAAAATCAGTGTCTGTGATGCTGAGGGGTTCTAACCATCCATTTTTCTAGGCAAATCCTTTCCTGCTTGCTTGTGTGATGCCTTTTCTGTTGTAGAGGTTAATGCATGTCTTATAGATGAAGATACTGCTTCCATAGGTGGGCTGAAAAAATTACCACTTCGGACAATTTGTGAAAGGAACAGATATGGGAAAGTGAGTCCTGCTTTTTATCTCGTGCGTATGGAGCTGAACAAAAATGACTTCTTCAATCAGCAGTACATTAGCTTTCACCCCCTCCTCTAGCTGACATCCTCCATCACTGAGCTGCTTTCCTCTTTGATCTGCTTTTTTTGTTTCCAAACAGCTTATTCTTTCATCAAGAAAGATTGGCTTCTCCTGTGGGTAGAACATCAGTAAACACACTAGAGAAAAATGGAAGAGATAATAATATGAATTTATCTTCTGAATAAGTTCCTGTTCCAGAAAACTGAGCAACATCTCTCTCTCCCTAATGACATTTCTCTAATAACCATTTCATAGTAACAAGGCTAGGAACAAAGGAATTTTAATAGCTTTCGGGTGTTGCACTATTCAGTCACTCTTCAAGGTGGAAGGATTTAGATGATGAGGATCCCAGCTAGTCCTAGCATTTCTAGTAGGAGCAGTAATAGTTAAATGACATATTTTAATATCTTTTTGCCCTGCATTTTGCTATGGTATGATCAGTTTTTCTGTTAGGAACTGGTACAAAGCAGAATGAAGTCTGTGGCACTTTTTCAAATAACCATAAAAAGCTTTCTTCCAGGCCTTTAAGTCAAGGTCAGTATTGGAGTTATTCCCTTCATCTATTCTCAAGAGAGGCAGAGTAATAAAAGGACGTTGCATCCTTTTCCCAGACAGGAGAGCTAAGAAAGCTGCAGCCCTGTTTGACAGTGGTCAGTTAGATCAGCTCTGCTCTGGGAGTACAACTCCTTCCATGGGTCTGCACCATCTCTCCTGACCGATAGTGCAGTGGCTGAATCCTGAGAAGTCTTTATGAAGCTGCAGACTCCTCCGAGTCATAAATGAGATCCAATTTTAATTAAAACATTGACATTATAAAATATACATGGCACAATAACTCATAATATTTAGAAACTCTAGTAGGAATTACATAACAATTTGTTATGCAATATTTAAAAGCTGTGATGTTTCAGCTGATTTGCTGCCATTGTTGCTGAAGAGTTCTTTCTCCAGAGCTTTCCTGGACCACATCCTACTTATGGCTATTTTCATATCAAAGCTGTGCAGATATCTCACTGTGGATCTTATCTTTTTTGTCATCAATGGGTGTATTGTGAACACCTCTCTTATATTGTGGGCTCCCTTGCTTCATCACACAGGTGCTTGTGAAGTTGGTTATCCTGTGGATGTGAGCCAAGATTTAATATCTGGCTCAAAATTCATTACTCCTGCTTACAGACAGTATCCTTCCTTCCTTATAGCTTTTACTTATTACTTTTCTTAGTAAATGTATTATAGTGGAAGGGATTATCATGACAGCTGGGGATAAAAATGTCCTTGATGTATAACCATTATAATTTCTCCTTATCATGTGGCAAAAATATGACTGGTTAATATATGTTTCATGCTGTGCAAGGGACATGCCAATATTCCACAGAAATGTTCTGACTGGAGATGGCTGAGGTTGATTGCCTCTTAATCCCCTGCTGTATTCCTTCCTTCACCATCATGTGTGATGGGAGTTGTGAAAACCTGGGAAGCAGCCCACCTTTCTTGCCTGTTGTCTCATTTGGTAACTGCAGAGACTGGGATGGGGAGTTTTACTTGTAATATGCCCTGGCAGGGGGTAAGGCTTAACAGGCTTTTTTCAGTCTCCAAAAATTATGATCATCTGATTATTCCCATGTTTCCTCTGTCTATTAAAGGATGACACTTCTGTGTACAACTCCAGCGAATCCAAGTATTACTTTGCAGGGAACACTATGTTAATGTCTTTCTGCCTGAGCCCCAAATACTGTGTTTTCATTATTTAGGCTCCTACTGACTACGGGGAAGATCAGTAGCTGGTGGCTGGTGGCTGTTGGTGTTATCACTTGGTGCCAGGTGATACAGTAGTAGTTGATAGAGTAGGCACATAGTTTATGCATGAAAGTAACAGTTCCTCCATGTTCAATTTTTCATCCTTGTCCCTGAAATTAGAAGCTGATTTTTGACTACACCACAGGGTACAATACACTCCCTGTTCACTGCAGCAAAAGCTGATGAGTAACTGTGGAGTTGGAAGAGAAGAAAGCAGTGGCTTACAGTAATGAACCACTGGAGGGAGAAGCAGAGGTGGGTACATGGGCAGGAAAGAGGGCCAGATACAGGAATTATGTGTGTTATCACTGAGTTTTCCTCTTTGCCACTGCTGATTAAATCCCCCAGCTGGACATCAAGAGGGTGAGAAGCTGTGCTCCTTTCATTTCATACTAAGGTCTTGAGACTGTAGTACTCTTCCTAGGAAATCTATGTTTTATTTCTCTTGCTGCACAGCTGTGGAGGTCTAATGTCAGAGGCAATCATTGACCAGCCAGGTTTCAAAAGTCCCACTATCATTTATTGCAGTATGTTGAATAACTTCCTTTGGGAAATAAGACTTATTTAAGGTGTCTAACACTTATCCCTCAGAACTGCTGGTTCCTTTGGAAATTTTGGCTTTAGTGATGCTTTCTCTGGGGAAATGGGACTCTGTGGTCTCGCTCAGAGCAGTTTGTCTGCATCTGACACTACAGCCATCTACAGCCGAATAAAGAAGGCACAAACAGGAAAAAGCAGAGAAAGCTGTTTTTCTGAAACTGTAACAGACTTTTGTTATCAGTCTGTGATCAGTGCTGTGGTAATTGGTGACAGTGGCTGAGGAAATGCAGGTTATTACAGGAGGTGAATGTCCCTATCTGTCATCTTGAGTCCAACTTTCTTGTCTTCAAATCAGAGCGTGGGGTCATTTAAAACAACACAATATTATTGCATTGATGGAACAGGCAGTCTGCTAAGTTCTTGTGTACCAGATGGTAAATGCAGCTTGAGTTGGCAAATTGTTGCTCTTCTTCCTGCCGTGCAAAGGCTTTTTATCTAAAAGCATAATAAAAACAGAGGAGAAAACTGAGGAGAAATTTCTTTAATCAAGCGTGAGAGGTTTCAAAGAAAATAATAACAAGAAAAAAAAGCAGACAATGGTACAAGAACAGATTCTGCTCCACTGCTTTCTGATTTATTCTTCTTGCATGAGAGCTCTGAAGGACAAAGCCTGCTGATTTTACTCTACAGAGATCCCTAATGACCTCAATAGGAATTTATTTAGAAAATAAGGTACCACTGAGCAAAAGGCTGTCCAGCTTTATCATAAAAGTGACTTATTTTACAAACTTTTCTGAAGTTAAGCAGTTTTCCTAGAATAATGGGGAGGGATGAGAGTTTTAAAAAAAGGAGGATTAATAAACAAAAGCTGATGATAGGACCAGTCATGTTGATGACTGGTCAATAAATGTGAGACCCTTAAAATTTTGGAGTTGCCTCCAGATACAAATTTTGTCATTCAGACTAGGCAAGTCCTTGGCAGTACACTTTAGAAGTGAGTCCTGTCCTGGTGGGGGTTTCATAAGAGGGGAAGATAAATCTTTCCATCTCTAATTTCAAAAATCTAGGAATCCTCCTGAGGCCTTACAAAGAAAATAAAGAAATTACAGTGCCTCTCCAGAGCATATAATGTGCCTTGAAATGCAATCATAAAACCCTCTGCAAATCGAAATCCCAAAGGCAATCAACATACTTTGGTGGAAATCTTAGGAGACACAAGTTGCCTGGTCTTCACTATGCAAACAAATAAATGCCACTTGTCCTGTAATTTTCGTCATGGGATATAGATGTGTTTGGGTTTACAGGCTCTCAGAGTTGAGGGCTCCAATTTCTATGAGTCCAGCATTTCTTTTCAGTGGTATCACTCATGGCTGCCTTCTGTAATGCATTTAGACATTGTGGGGAGTGCTTTATTCTGTGAACAATACCAGGGTAGACTCTGACTTGGTCATGTTCAGATCTAAATGCAGAATCTAATTTATTTGATTTGCTTCTTTTTTTTCCAGTCAGAAGTCTTCCCAACATATTTCTTCCTGCATGAGTAGGAATGTAAGTAAATGAAGTAGTTCACAGTAATTTGGACACAAAAGATTCTGTGAGGGAAGGTGAGGACATCCATGGAACTGCCCTCTGCCTCTTGTTTTCCATAGCACATCCCATACCCTGCTCCCAGCCCCGTGGATTTGTGCCCGAGACCACAGCAGTTGTCATGCACAGTGGGTCAGGTCAGAAGCCCTCCTACCTCCACATCTGTTCTCTGGCAGTGGTGCAAAAGCAGATGCCTCAGGAAGAGTAAAAGAAAAGGGCAAGCATCTGATGATGCTTCTTCTACTCTCTAATGATTTGCAGGTCAGGAATTTCCTGAGCCAGAAAACGTATCAGTGACTTTGGAAAGTGGGCCATGTGCCCCAGACAAGTGGTTTGTGATGTGATTGTCCCATTCATTGAGCTGGCACCAATTGGAGCATTTTGAGCAATGTAGATTCTTGCCTCAAACTAGAGTGCTTATTTGAGTCCTGATTATTTATCGTTGTTGTGAGTTTTCCTGTTTGTGGCCGTCTCATTTAATGGTGAGTGCTGCAGATGGCGTATAAATTGAGACATATTTTAAACTAAGTATGAAGCTGGTTGTGTAACCTCAGCTGCCTTGGGATTTGTATTGGGGAGAAAAAAAGGGAAAGACTTTCCCTGCAAGTACTCAGCAGACAATCACTGCTCAGTGAATGAAGGCATGGATGTCATTTTACATCAGCTATACTTGCTTACATTCCTTGTGGCTGGAGGCAGAAGGAAAGAAGCCATTGGATACAGCTGATAGAAGGAGGTAATAAAACAGCATAGAAGGAACAAAGAAATGCAAACTTAAACAGACAACAGCCTCATGCTAAAATGAGCTCTTCCTAAGTCTGTGTTTTCAGGGAAAAGTAATTACCCTCCTGTATTGTATTTTCTGCTGCAAAGACAGGAAGACAAAAAAAAAAAAAAGAAAAAAGATAGCTGTGTAGTGATAGTTTAAAACACAAAAATCAAAAGGAAGTTTACGCTCTGAGATTCTCAGGATGTGATTTACCACGGTGTTTTCCCTGCTGTCTAGCATCTTTGACAGCAGAGGGGACTTTGCTTGGTAGAGAAAACATTTTTTAAGAGCTGCTATGCAGCTCCTGACCTCCTTTGTACAGACTCCCAGTTTGCTGCTCTGAGTACGGGTTTCTTGCTGGTGCTTAGTGGCAGGATTTGTGTTAAAGTCTTTTTACCATCCACAAAATGAGTGGAGGATTTCCATCATTCTTATAATGACAACTTGATTTCATGTCATGCCCTCAGCACATTGTGGCTGCATTGCTTGGTGTGGGGCAGTGGAAACAAAACCACTGGTCTGGTGGAGAGTGGTGGTGCCCTCAGTGACCCAGCAGCTCCTGCAATTGCATTTCAGTTGCCTGGTTTTCCATCAGCTCTTGAACAGGATCATGTTTTAACCCTGGAGCTGGCTTCGGCCTAAGCTACACACCAGAGGGCTGGGAGGAAGGCAGTCCTTGGAGCTGCTGCACTGTTGTTAGAGTTCAGATGTGTTCTCAGCTGGGAGTGCTCTTCTAAATTTTGTCAAGAAGGTGGGCTGTGGTTCTGGGCAAACTCCCCATGAACTGTCATGCGTTTTCTCCTGTCTGTGCATGATGAATTCTTTTGACCTTTGATTTCTATAACAAAACCCCAGAATAACGTGTACTTTCAAAAAATCCTCACAGGCTTTCAATAAAAATATTTGCCACTTGCAGCAAGACAGTGAGGGTTGTTTAGCACTGTGTGTTTAGTGTCATCTGAGGATCTGCAGGGTAGCACCTGGCCTCTAGCTGTCTCTCCAGAGGGGTGAACCCCTCTCATGGATCTTGGGCTGTATTTGCTAGATCTGTGAGGAAGTCTCAGATGCTCTGGAACAGGCCAATGACACTGAGTTGAGTCAGGCAAGTGAAAATAGCCCTGGGTATGTCCACTTGTGTGAGATGGGACATGAATGTGGTGGAAAGTGGGCAGATCTGGGAGCAGTGAGTGTGGCATGGGCACCAACACCCAGCAGGGAGGGCACAAAATCCCCTCTGCCCAGTTCTGTGGCCCAGTCACACTAAGCCTGCCAGACCCCTGGCAGAGGGCAGCCAGCAGGCCACACCTAAATATGACACCAGGGAAAGTTTTATTCCTTTAAATATGAACTGAACTGAAGAAGAAGTGTAAAGTCATTATAGCTTAGATCACACTCATTCTTGAATATCCTCTGGCAGCCTTTTGCTGTTTTGGCAGCACAAAGCTGCTGCAGCTAAGCACAAGCAGCTGTATGGGTTACAAATCCTTTTATGTTTCGGGAAGAAGCAGAGTGCTGGTGAAGCAGCTTCAGTCAGTGCTGTCTATTGATTTTCACCAACACAAAGTGGGTGTAAAACACCTCCCGATCGATCCTGTTCTTTCTTGCTGTGCAGAGGGGTAACACCCCAGGGAGGTTGGGGGTTTAATGGAGCTGCTTTTATGAAGCTCCCAACAAATGGAGTAAGTTGGCTCTCACCAGGCCTTTAGGCTGACCCCACTTTCTCTCTCACAAGACACGTGCTGTGGAGGATGGTGGCCCCCATACCTAAGGTGGTCTCTGACTGAGAGGACACTTTGTGAAAGCATTTCTGACTGCATGATAAAACCCAGCTCCCTAAAACCCAACCACCAAATGCTGCCTGAGCAGAAAGAGGCATTACAGCATGGGCTGGTTTGTTTGTATGTAGAGAGCACAATGTTGGAGGCAGCTGATTTCTCATCCCAGGAACCAATTTAGCATCCCCTTCCCCACATCGTTGAAGACAATAAATTACACTTTAATGAAAAACTTGTACGTTATTTCTACTACAGTAGCCAGAAAATTTCATCAGTTCTGTTTTTCAGCATCTCCCTTGGATCCTCTTTATCAGCTATATTGTTTCGTATTAAATGAGTTATTTGGTTTACTGGGTGAGGCATTTATGCTTAGCACGAAAATGAGCAATACACAGCTACCCTCCTGAATATTATTTCCCTGTCAACAGAGCAGACAACCTAAGCTGCAGATTTAACTAAAGGAAAGAAACAAAGATGATGTGAGGAAGTATCCTGTCTGGAAGGTGTAATTTCCTGAATATTCTGCTCATTCTTCACTCATCAGCTTTCAGTCAGCCAAACATGCATTTGAAGTCCCTATGGAAAGGCATGCCAGACAGAGGGATGGGGAAAGGGGGAGAGAATTTTTATCACCCTCAGCTGAGCTGAGACCACAGCCTAACTGTGACACAAGTCTCTGCTGCAATAAGATTATTTATGGACAGGAGCGTATCTTCCTCAGGAGATCTTACAATACCTTGAATATCCTGTAGCATGCTGATCAAAGGATGCTTCAGATCATGGAACTGAGGGCCTACCTGGAAGTCACTAGAGGAAGTTGAACAAAAGAAGCACTTGAATGCCATATTTCTGCTGATACCTTGTTGGGGCTACCTAAACACAGAGGCTGGAGGAAATTGAGAGGATAAAAGTGGGTGTATATTGAAGGGCCTTCAAGAAGGTACACTTTGGGCAGACAGAGCCCTAGGGCTACACCCAAAATGGACGACTGGTCACCAGTTTTCCGTACTTTTATAAGTTTGGTCCATTTGCATGTCAGGGTTAATCTTCCAATTACAGTTTCAGGTAACGATGTCATTACCCCAAGTTTGTTCCCCCCCTTTAGAGGGATGTTTACATATTTCAGGGCCTGGGACAACAAGGTGTCCTTGAGTCTCAGGCCTAGAGAGGATTTGTTATGTCTAACCAGAATGGGAGAACAGTAGCTAGCAGGCTATGGAATTTTAGAGTTACACACTAAAGCAGTACAGGATCTGAAAAATATAAAAGCCAAAATCCTAAGGCATCACTTGCAACTCAAGTGAATTGTCTAGACTTTGTGCTATTCTTTGCTCAAGTGAGTATGGAGAAAATTACACTTTGGACCAGACGCCATTGTCATCAAAGCTGGTCTGTACACTCATGTAGAAAGTTTATATAACAATAAACACTGCAGTGAAAAACAGCGAAGGCAGAATGTCCTCGGCAGTCTTTTGTGGAAGTGATGGCTTCTGCAAACTCTTGACAATCTGAGGAGAAACAGATGTTTTGATTCTCCACCAGGAGGCTGTGAAATGAAATTTTGATTTAGGTCTGGCTGTCATTTGTCTGTGTTCACCTTAGCTGTTGTTGTATATCATATGATAGTGACGCTCTTGGGGCTTCCAGAACACCAGAGCCCATTTCATAGGAGGCTCTGAAATGATTCAATTACAGTTGATGGGAAACTTAAACTATTAGGAATGTTGAAATGTTTAGTTTGGATCCAAAACTGTAGAAATCTTTGTCCATCATGCTGGATTCATGCACATTCCAGGTCCTGATATTATTTTCTGTATTTCCTATTATTGACATTCATGTTTAATACAATCATAAAGTTTCAAAGCTTTAATAAATTGAGATGAAAACAAATAGAAATAAGAGCTGTTCACTGCCTGTCTTGGATTGCTGGCTGGTAGAAAGTGCCACAGGACACAGTAAATCACCTGTATTATGACTGTACCAAGTGGTCACAAAGGTAAGGCATGGCCCTGCTGTTCACAGCTGGACAATGTAATCTTGTCAGTGTGAACAATTCAGGTTATTCCTGGAGAGTGTATTGGCTTTGCAGCATTAATTGGAACCAAGTTAGGCAAAAATGCACATTTTTGTCATACTGCTTTTCTTACTGCTGGTCTGATTTTTGCTTTCAACTTGAGTCACCCACGTTGATTTACATGACGCTCTATCACTGAGATTTTTTTCATAGCGGAGTCCAGGAAACTTTTATATTTATGTTGCAAGAGAAAGAGCAGAGAGATCTGACTGAGGCCTGTAAGGTGAAAAGCAGAAATATGAAGTCATAGGGCTTTGGGTGTTTGCCTTTCCTTTGACATGAATTTCTATTATTTATGTTATTGTATAGGTTTTAGCAGAGACAGTCTTAGTAAGCAGTGCCTCCCAGGATGTGTGTGGACAGCCCTGAGCTGTGCTGTGAGCCCTGGGATGGATGGATGGACGGATGGATGGATGGGAGAGCCCATGGTAGCAGTGCCTTGCACTCACAGCCTGTTAGTGCCCCACTGGGCAATGTGTGAGTGAGAGGGACTTCAGAGATGCATTGACTTATGTCCTGTGCTTTAAAAATCAGTTTGAATCCACTTAGAGATTCTGGGCCACAATTACCCTCTTCTTCCTGACTGCTTATATGGCACACCTGCTTTTTATATTAAATTGCAAACTCTTGAGGGAGGCAAGTTCTTTTTTTAGCTTGGTGTATGGTGCCTAGTACTGCTGGGGTTGTTTCATGGGGATTTTGTCTGCTACTGCAATCTAATGATTAAATAACAATGAAAGGAATCTCTGGGGCTAATTCTCTGCTGAAGAAATCTGGATTTTCACTTGGAGTTTTACTACTTCATGCCTAAACCCAGGCTTGGCCCAGCTCGGGTAATACCACTTCATGTTGAGAAAACTGCAGTGCAGCAAGCTAAGGGGTATTGATCACTCCAGGAAATTTGAAGAAAAGCATCAAAATTAGAAAAAACATAACTAATTTCCCCTCCCCTCTCCCCTTCCCCCCCAGCAATGAATGCAAGATGCTGAGTAAACAGTATAGAAGAGCTCTGGAAACATAATTTCAAAAGCGTGGTGTCAAGGTCTGTCCATATTATTATCTGATGCAAACAGCTCTGGGTCTCAGGACAGCATCTAGAGAAGATACCTGATTTTTTTCCTGCCTGACATGCTAAGCAGACAGTGGTTGGGTTTGTCTGTCTTTTACAGCTGTGAGGCAGAAAGGTGGGTGTCACCCGGTTTCACAGCTGCAGTGCTGAACACTGCTCCCTGATGTGAGCACATGACTTGTCCTGTTCCTCCGGAGCTGGAACATCTTGTGAAGTGCAGGGTTCTTGGCCTTCTTTGCCTGTGAGACAATGCTTTGCAGCCTTTATTGCTACAACCACATTTTTGTCTCCTTGTTCAGAAGCAAGTCATACTTTATTTCAATTAGTTCCTTGTGTAAATCCATTGTTTGGTTATTTTTAAATGGGAGATAATACCCACTATTTGGCTAAATGTTGTCTTTTTCCCCTGCTGCTTTTTTTTTCTCCCTCTCTTGTGGGTTCAGAAAAGTGGGAAGACGTGAACGCAGCTCAACTCCAATTTCTTGTTCTAAATGGGCACAGTCCTAAGCATGTGTTTGTGTGCTGCTCTCCCAGTTGTCTCAGTAAGAACACACCACCTACCAGATGTCTGCAGGACTGCACTGCACTGCTGAAGTCCCCAGCGTTAGCCATGGAGAAAGGTGGCAGCTTCCTACTAGTTTGATATCTGTTTTTAATGATAGCTGAACAACAGCCCGATAAGAGGAGAGGGATAGTGAGGAAACCCTCCTAAGGATGTTATTTAGGAAATGCCAGACCTGCACCACTCACATTTTAGATATGTATGCTATTTCTGAAGCAGGTACCACACAACCTGGAGAACAGAAGGGCCACTTCGTTATAAAGGCTGCATTTTTTAATATATGCCACAGGAAAACTGACCTGAAATGGAGACAAAAGTTCATTCATTATTGTAACCACCCTCAGGAAGAGTGGCTTTGCTTTTCTCCGAGAAGATGATATTCCCCCAGTGAGCAAGAGTTGGGGCTCAGTTACGTGTAACTCCTCAAACCCCATGGCAGGCTTTGGACTGGATCTAATTTATGGGTCACTCTCTCTTTAGCAACCACATGGAGGAAGATGTCAGACATTGCCCAGTTTCACAGTTAATGTGTTGAACTTGTTTCCAAAGTAAATATTGGACAGCTTCTAGCTCCTGGTATTTTTCCATCTCTCTCCCTAGTTCTCCCTCGATCTCTACAATAGTAAATCAGCTGTGGGGGGAGCTGTGAACTCCTTCACTTCAACATGCTGTGCTCTGGACCGTTCACCTGGAGTCCTGGGGCTTGCATGAGATCAGGTGCCTTGTGTGGATGAAGTCACCTCTAGTCCTAAATGCTTGCAGCACATATCCACATAGACCGTGTTGTGTAAAACCCTCGTCAAGTTGCTTGGGATACATGATGCTAGGAAGTGACTAATGGAATCTGGGGATTGTTTTCCAAGCTCTGCTGCATTGTGAGTTTGAAGAGTCAGTTTTTTCCTTCCACCTATTTCTTCTCTGAGTATTTCAGTGGCATCAGTAACACATCTGTGGTGCCTGCAATAGTTGTAATAATTCTAGGTGTGGTGTTTGCAGAGTGGTTCTATTGATTTCCTCACTTCCCTATCTCAACACTTTTGAGGGAGGATTGATGAAACATTTTTCCAGAATTTTGACATAAAAGGTCCAGCTGAGATGGGGTCTGCAGATAGCCACGACTTTTGGTGTCCTGAAGTAGTGGTCCACATTTCCTGTGTTGGTCTCTGAAGGCTTGGCTCTCTTTTAAAACATTGTCAGCTTCAGTGGAGGTAAAACAGAACAATGTAATGGAGGATTTCACACTGGGTATTTTATGTCTTTCTTTCTCTGTGATACAAATTGTACTAGAGGTGAAGTGTGGAGCAGACACCTCAGATAATGTGTAGTGTTGGGGTTAAGAAAGAAATTTATGTGAGCAGCAGCACACACCCCTTGCCTTCACTTGTCCTGCTGGGAAAAGGAAAGCAAGGCACTCCATTAAATGAAATAAGATGACAATGCCAACAAAGCCTTACTTCTCAGCACTCAAGAAAAAACACATCAGAAACAGTTGGTTTGAATGAATAATGTGATCCAAATTCTGTGATTTTATTAAATGGTTAAGTGACTTTGTGCTTTGTTCTGCTTCACTGAAATGAAACAATACATTTTCATTCCAGTCTTTTGTCTTCTGATGGTATATTTTTTAATACTCTGAGTTGAGATAAATTTCCTTTGATTCCACAGAACAGATGATAAGAGAGAGAACAAAAAAATTCCTAAGTCTTGTAGTAAAAATACCAGGTAAATTAAACAAGAAATCAGGGTTAAATCAGCCTAAATCAAATTACCTCTTGTTCTGAATTTACCTCTTAGTAATGAGTCAGAGGACTTGGCTCCTGTTTCTCATGAACACTTATTTGTGTTTTCCAGCCCTAATAAGTTACTTTGTACTTGGTAGTGCTGCAGTTTCATCAGAGGTTTGCAGGTGAGCTCATCTCCTTGTGAGGCAGGTACACAATGTCTTCAGTTTAGTGATGATTAAGCCAAGGCACAGCACTGCTGAAGGACACACAGAGGGTGAGCCAGGGCAAAGCCACGAAGCAAACACAGGACTCTGTGCCTTGTCCAATGTGTGACAGCCTGACAAGCAAGCGAGGTAATTTCCGTGGGGTCCCGAGTATGGCTTGTACAGCAGGTCGGTAGGGTGGTGTCATTTTAAAAAGATTTAGCGGTAGATTTGGGTATAGTATGAGCACATTGTTGGATTTTAACCCATTTCTTGATTCCAGCTAGGTTTGAGCTTCAAAAGCAGCATCCAGAGGGACAGGATGTCTTTTTATTTGCCTTAAAAAGAGCAGCCAGCATGACATCATCCCCTTCAATTAGGCAGGCAATGATCTCTGCAGTGGAGGGGGAGGGAACACACTGCCCCCAAATCTGTTGCTCTAGAGCTGGCTGAGTGGATGTGAATAATAGAAGTGATCAAAAGGGAAAGATCTTCAGTAGGGAACAGATAGTGGGGTTGCAGAGGGGAAGAGTCTTGCTTTGGCTTCACAGGAAAGAAAGAAGGGAAAGCTGCAGGAGCCATGAGAAACCAAAGTGTGAAATACTCGCAGGGAACAAATGGTGGGTAGCTTTAACGACCATTTTAGCAGGGTCAGAGAAGAATAAAAGGACTTATTGAGTCCACTTGCTGAGACAGAATTCACAGAGTGCTCATTTGGCTGGCAGAATGGAAAATGGCAGCAATCCTGGGAGTTAAAGAACAACCCTTGGGCTGCAGACACATGGGTATGTGCCAATGAAGAATACAGTGAATTAGGGACAGCAGAACAGAAGCAGCTCTACTTTGCTGTCATGTTTTGCCTTCTCCTTTATTCTGTCTGTTCTAGTTGCTTTTGGAAACATCTAAAACTCACAATAAGAATGTGGTAGTTCCCTCCTCATTTCCAAGGCACACTTTTGAGGGACCTGCCATTCATCTGTTGCATGAAATCATCTTGAAGGGTGGTAATAAGATACAGAGGGAGATTGAGGCCCATCCATACAGGACTAGTTATTTCCAAAGCTACTGAAATCCCTTCCAAGCAAGAAGCTGTTTCAGTTCAAAGCAAGTTATCCAACATTTGCTCATTCTTGCTGCTGTTTATTCATGAAGCAACTGCCATCATGATTTTTATTTAGGGTAGGAAATACCCTGGTAGCATAGGGCCTGTACAAGAATAGTGCCCTGTCTTAGTGTCTGCTGTGTGTTTTCACTCCTGGCTGTAAATTTTGCAGGAGACATAGATTTGAGACCCTTAAGTGAGCACCAGATTATCATGGCCTTCTTTCAGGGGCTCAGAGAACATCACCAGAAATCAATACAGCTTTCCACAAAGTTCCTCATTGTAGATGGTTGTAGCACAGTCAGGAACTGACCCTGCTTCCAGCAATGTGGAAGGTACCTCAACAAGGGCAGATGTTTTAATCTTGCTGAACTTCAGCTCCCATGTCTTTAAAAAGTGAAGCTACCCCAGATCTAAATTACTTGAAGCCTCTGTTTTGGGCTCATTGGAACTCCATTCAGAAGGAGCTCCTGGCATATTGGGGAAACTGCCCAAAGTCTTCCAGGCAGGAAGAGAAGAGGGCTGAAGAATAATGGGGTTAATATGCATTTAACGGCCCATATGGATCCATGTTACAGCACAGGCTAAAGATCCCCACTTACTTTAGCCAGGTACCTGAAATATCTCAAGTTATCAAGGCTGTGTTTTGCTGTAGTACCTGAGACAGGTAATGGAGGCACTGAGAAAGTTGCTGTAGACAAATAATCATCTTCCAGAATTCAGAGAAGGCATAGCTTGACAGTCATTAGTCTCACCTGCTGGCACATCTGTGTGATACTGAATTACTGCATGTGGTGAGTGTGAGCTGTGTTCAGGCTAGTTCTCAACACCCTCCCAAATGCAGGTGCAACAGATAAGTGTATCCAGCATTTCCAGCCAGGCCCTAGGACTTTATTGCTAGGCTCCTCTCACTTCACTTGCCCTCTAAAAGAGGACCTGTTTCACTGAGTCAGGTGGTTTGGCTTTTTTTTGTTATAGGCAACTGTAACAAAAGGGCTACATCATTCTCAACTCAGAATATAGACTCCTTGTAGTGCTGTAGGACATTATAGCAAAGTCAGTGAGGGTTTCTGTTACTAACAATGATAACAACCAAAGTTTATGTCTGGCTTTAATTAAAGAGCATGCTAAGGTCAGTATGGGGGGCATAATCAAAGGCTCCATGGGATCTGGCATATCGTACTGAAATTTTTTAGCATCTGCTAACCTTAATTGATTTGCACACAGGACAACAGATTGGCTGGGATGTTCTGAGGTGCCATGTTGTCAAGCCCCGCCAGTTTTCTGGACATTGCACTAGGAATGTTTCTTCTTGTTTGCACATCTTTTGTCATGAAAGACCAAGCTGTGTAGAAACAAACCAGCCAAGTTCAAGCTGTGATCTCTTCTGCCAGGCTAGTGGCCAGCAGTCCTATTAATTATGTCAATTCTGGATAGGGATAAAAGGGCTAAACAAATGAACTTAAAAAAAAGGCGTGAGGAGGGTGTAATTGTACAGGAGGGAGTAATTGTACAACCATGTCTTTCGTGCAGAGTCATTCAGCTCCCTGTCATTAGTTCTGTGTTAGTAGACGTGGTTTTGTTTCCATGTAAAACATCTGGTAACTGAACTGAGGCAAGATATTTTAAATTAAGTGTTTTAACAGCTTTTCCCCCCAAGAAGCAGAGTTTCATGGCAAACACAATTTACCCAGGCCTGGCAAATTTTGTTCTCCATATTGCCTTGGAACGATTGCCTCAATTCCCTTCTCTTTTTAGCAATAATCTTGCCCTCTAAGTGTCCTTAGCTGCCTGTTACATGAGAGCATGTAACACCCAAATGTGCTGCTGAGGAACTCAGTGGTGTTTTATGGCCACCATATTTCCTATAAGAAGTCCTGCTGGTGACAGGAGAGGCTTTAACAGCACTTTTGCTGAATGGATTTTTTTTCAAAGTGATGAAGGGGTCTTTCAAAGATTACAAACTTCACTTACAATGTTGGGAGCTGTCAAGGAAAGCCAAAGAGCTCTCTTTGCTCTAGGAATATCATCAGAAGTCTTGCAGGTTTTTGGTTAGATGAAGACATTCTGTAGCATTTCAACACTATCAGCCCCTGCCAAGTTCAGAAGAAAATCACCAGAGCCAAACGCATCGGTGGATGTAGCACCATGTAAGATTCAGATGTTTCAGGTTAGATTCTATGTTAGGCTTACAGCAAAGGGTTCCAAAACTCAGGCTGAGTTACAGTTCTCCATTACTTTATCCATCCATCAAATTGAAAGGATTTTATAAAAGCTAATTACTGCCACCCAAATTACAAATGAAGAAGTAGAGGCATTAAGAAACCTGCTGAGGGTAACAAAACTGGGAAGAGCTGGAAACAGGGTCTGCAACCCAGGAGCTGGGTGTTACTCAATATCCTGGGGCCACATCACCTCCCAGCAGCTCAGAGGTGAAATCATAGCTTCTCTGATGCTGTGAAAATTTGACAGCTGACTTCAGTGAAGCAGAAGTACAACCCCATAGGATTATTCTGCCTTTATTAAAATTTCCAAACTTTTTGCGACAGTCAGTCTGTGTGGGCTCTTTAAATGTCCCAGAGGCTTTGGTCTTTCCTCTGTCCCAGGGCATATTTTCTTCAGAAGAAAGCCCAGGCTGAGTGGAGTGGTGCAGTCCACCTCTGCTGTGGTGTGGCCTGCAGGCTGTACCTGCTCCACAAACTAGACAGGAGCTCATTAACTCCACTATGTACATTGCATAAAAGCCCTTTACTAAATAATCTTACATAAATGTGTATATTTTTAAATACATTAATTGCTTCATTTGTCCTCTTGTATTTTTTCTAAAGATGAAACAAAAAGAAGTGGGACTGATATTAAGGAAGGTTTTCATTGCTTTATTGTGTTGATCAATGAGTATTAACAGTAGATATGAATGCCAAGAAAACAAATACACAACCATAACTGGGGATGCAAAAAAGCTTCTATTAACCAGAGCTCTAAAGATCAGAGCAGCCTGTATTTCTTGGACCATGTTCTGCTCACTTTATTCCTTGAGGATTATAAAGAATTGAAGATCTGGAAGTAACTATCTACTCATTTGTTTATTCAGTGCAGGAATATGTTTACGTTAGGCACCCAAAAGCAACTTGTTCTATTAAAAGGGAATGGGTCACAGCAGGACACTTAGAAATGGATTTCTTCAGTAGCAGATTGCAAACACCCATTATTTCCAGTTCTTCTGTAAATTAATGAGGTTTTTACTCTCTGTGTTTATCACTTAAAAGAAATAAAACACAAGCGAAAGGAGTCTTAAGTATGTGAAAACATCACAGAGGCGAACGAATAAATTTTCATTAAATTTAAGTGTTAAGTTCCTTAAGTA
>NW_008237239.1:17647862-17652828 GCF_000691975.1 Corvus brachyrhynchos | reverse complement strand
CAGCAGGAAGTACTGTTAGATAAAGTGATAGTGCCAAGTGAGCACAGAAACTAAACAAGCTGTCTCCTGTACTTAAAGAGCATCGAGAGAGCAAGTTGGTCAAACAAGACAAAAGTAATGCTTTGTACTTCCATGGCACAAAGGGAGGAATGATCTTTCCATGATTGTATGGAGCTGGAAGCCACCACCCTCATTCATCCTGAATCACAATTTAGTCTTAAATCAATGCTTTTCAGCTCAGGGAACTGTTTGTGGAGTTACATGTCCAGAACTTCATGGGGGAGTGGGAGAAGGTTCTCAGCAGGCCCATCCCTGAAGGACATTGGAAATCAGGCTTTTGTGACTGGTTCAGCTGAACACAGCCAGGAGCCTGTGGAAAGGAAACAGGGACTGGGATTAAGCTTAAATTCTTCGATGTGCAAACTTGCCAGGGTTTTACTCATGCTGCTTTTTATTTCTTCCAAGTTAAAGCCAGCACATGGATGGTTTGCATGAGATGACTGGTGGGCAGTACTGAGTAAAGTCATGATAAATTGATTGCAGGTCAGAGTTTGAAAGTTGGGGGATTGGGAATGGCAACGGAGCAGGATCTGGATTTTGCTGTCTCTCCTTGAGACTGTTTTCCCTTTAAAGGTCATTTTGGCAAATGTATAGAATGCACTATTAGAGGTTTTTGATCCTGCAGAATTGAAAATGAGTATGCCAATCCGGTACTGAGTAAAGTCATGATAAATTGATTGCAGGTCAGAGTTTGAAAGTTGGGGGATTGGGAATGGCAACGGAGCAGGATCTGGATTTTGCTGTCTCTCCTTGAGACTGTTTTCCCTTTAAAGGTCATTTTGGCAAATGTATAGAATGCACTAATAGAGGTTTTTGATCCGGCAGAATTGAAAATGAGTATGCCAATCCAGAAGGCAATTGACAGACTTTCAAGAGGATGTGTAAATCAAGCAGTTGTTTTTTGAGCAGGGCTCTACTCTGGTATTACCCACACTGGTCAAAAAATTCTCTGAGAGGGTGCCAGTCTCTCTTAAATTCTCTGCATAAAAGGATTGATAGAAGCAGAAACAATAAGAGAAGGCCATTAGGAAAGTTTCACATTTGAATCCTGTTTTAACTGCTGCTAGAAGGTTGTGTCAGGTCTGATTTCCATATTCAACACTGGCTTGCTCAAACAGAGTGAAGTTTTCAGTTCCTCAAGTATAATACATGTTCATTTGCTCTCAAATTCTTATTTGCTCTTTGCAAAAGATGTGGAATTCTTACATGAATAACAGATAAGTGAGACCATATGTGGTATAATAGGTTGTATTCCTATTATGTTGCTCTTGGCACCTCTCATATCCTCTGAGTAAGTATAAAACTGTGTCTCTTTCTTCCCCCTCCTCTTAAGAGCAGCTCTGCATTTGCCACTGAGCCAACAAAAAAAATCCAGTTATGATCCTATCCTCAGGAGTGTGCATGTACCTCTTAAAAAGTGATTAATTTTAACATGGCTCACTAGGGTGTTCAGGGAGAGGGAGATGTCACGGCCCTTTTGCTTGTTGGAAAGTCTAGGCATAAAATGCATTTGGGAAAGAAATGAGTGCATAAAGCCAAATCTGTTTATATTTTTAACAACCTGCAATTTGAAGGAGCGTTAAGCTAGTGGGGTGGTTTTGGAGATCTTCATCTGAAATGATGCTGAGGGTTCCAGTGTAACTGGTGAGAAATCAGTACATTTAAGAACAAATTAACAGTAATGCAAATAATAAAGACAAATTCACATGGGATCAGAGGCATGAAAATGATGCACTGCATTGTGGGCAAAACTTAAAGAAACTTGTGTGTCACCAGAACTGGGAGTGGACTTGGAGGGCAACGACTGAGAAATAATGTGGGATGATTTTGTCTTCCTCAATGAATCAAACATTGGTATCTTCTAATGGAACTGGAAACAACCAAAACAACCAAGATCTAGAATGTAGGGTGCTATTTTAAGGACTAATCCACAACCACTGAAAAATTTGGTGGTCCTCAGAAGACCTTACTAAAAAATTATGTTTGTTCTCCACTGATTTTTTTTTACTTGGAAGGGGGAGGTGATGCAGGATAGGAAGGAGTGGGTGTGGGGGGGGAAATCTGGTTTCCATTGGAAAGATTTTTAAATGGAAATTTCCAACCACTTCTTTAGTTAACGAGGAAATAGAACATTTTGTTGAAAACATTTCATTGGGAAACAATTTCCGTTTTTCATCAAAAAGCTTTCCAGCCCAACTTTTCCAAGCAGCTCTAGTTGTCTCACAGAGAGGCTGCTTGGCAGCTGATGGCACACATGGGAAAGAGCACAACTCTCCTGGCCTCGAGAGCATCCTGGAACGGGGGAGTTTGGCAGAATGCAGGGCGGGAGGGGATTAGGTGCTTCTGGGAGCAGTTCGGATTACACTCATCAGAGGGCAGTGGTGCTTGCACACAGTGACCCTCTCTGTGCTCTGTCAAAGAGTTGCACGACTTACTGTACATGGCAGAGGGATCGTTTCATGCACCAGTGAAGTGCAGTCTGTTGTGGGTTGGAAAATAGCAATGGCTGGACCTCAAAAAAGGCTTAGATTCAGTTTGGGATACCATAGAAAAGTCAACATTTGCTAACAGTTACCAGCTGATTGGTATCTGAGACACCACATTTTCCATTTATACTCAGAGCAGGAAGTAACTGTGGTCTTTTCATATACCACAGCGTGGTACTTTTTCTGGCAAATGTTCACTTTTTAATGATGACCATTGTATTTTCCATTGTTTGTGCTAAATCTCTGTTTACAGCTTAATGCAGTTGCAATGTTCTGTGTTGATCATTTATCCATATGGAAAAACATGTAACATACACTTCTTCAAACACTTAGGAAAACACTCACATTGATCATATAACAGAGGGACTAAAGAAAAATCACCCTTCATAGTCTTCCTGCATCCTTGGCTATACATATTCCATCTTCTAGGCTTGCTGATACATATTTCTTTCTAAATTATCCTCGTGGTTCTGATGAGATCAAACCAGGTCAAGATAAAACCAGCTGATAGCTGTTCCCCTCCTTGCAGGTCAGCTCACTCCTCGTAGAGAGAAGAGCCTGTCTGTTCTGTCAAGTGTTTTTGAGGTCTGCTGCATCCACAGCTGAAGCCCTGACTGCAGCCAGCAGAGCTGAGATTCAGGCATCGCAGCAGAGCAGTGCTGCAGGCCACCTCTGCCAGCTGAGTATTGCACCAGCGCTGCAGAAGTGCCCTCACAGGGCACAGCTCTGCCCTTTTGATCTCTTACATGGGGTTTATGTCAAAGCCTTGTGTACAGCGACAAGCCAGGGCCACTTATTTGACCTCAGGCGTCTGTTTTTTGACACAATTTGTAAGCACTTTTAGAAGCACAATGAATAGGATCAGGGAGGATTTAGCTATAGCTATTTCATTTTTGCTTGCTACAATTGCTGTGATCCATCAGCTCAGCTGGGGCAAAGGACCTCTGTGACAACTCACAGGTGTCTCTGTTCCTCTGTTATTCCGGTATTTAAAGAGTGGCTACAAAGAATATGGAGACTCCCTTTTTACAAGGGGTCACATGGAAAAGATGAGGGGTAATAGGTACAAGTTACTCCTGGGGAGATTCCATTTAGACACAAGAGGAAAATTTTTCACAGTGAGAACAATCACCCTTTATAACAATCTCCCCAGGGAAGTGGTGGATTCCCCAAAGTCAGACACTTGTTCAGCTGGACAGGGTGCTGGGTCGTCTTGTCTAGACTGTGCTTTTGCCAGGAAAGGTTGCACCAGATGATCACTGAGGTCCCCTTCCAATCTGGTAGTCTGTGATTCTGTGATATGGTTCAACAGAACATAACTGTGCTGCCTGTCCTGTAAATGAATTAAGGGCAGATTTTACCAGTCCTCTGGCAAGGAAGGAAGGAGAGCTTTTTCCACACCAAGGGATGGAGGGGTCTCAAAGCTGAGGCTGTGTTCTCTCTGTGGGACTGCTCCATTGATATGGTTTTTAGGAGAGAATAGTTCACAGAGAAGCTCAAACTCTCCCTGCTTGGAGGGACAGCCTTTCTCCTGTGGGAGCAAACACAAGCAGAGATTGCTCCTTAGCACAGACACAGGGAGGGCTTTAAACCAGTGGAGAAGCATTCCCAGGAAAACCACCAGTAGGGCAGTCTATTTTGGGCTGCCCTGGGATGCATGGGTCAGTCACTTTATGTGCAAGATGAGTTGGTGTGGCAGGAGGTAACCTTGGCTTAACAGGGAACCCTTCACTCAATTTAGTGAACAAAACAGAGCTAGGGAGAGTTGGAAAAGGGGACAGGACATGGAGCAGAAATCTAGAAGCATATAGAAGCCTCTCCTGGGATTGCAGGGATGCAAACAGGCAGGCCCAGCCTAGTCTGGAGTTAGAATTGGTGAAGGGTATGAGTGGCAACAAGGGCATTTCTACAGCTACACTGGCAGCAGGAGAAGGGCTGTTGCTAACTGGTGATACTGTGAGGAAGAACACTGAAAAGACGAAGGGATTCAGTACTTGTCCCGTCTCAGCCTTTCTGGCAAAGTGTACTTTCAGGCCTTCCAGGTCTCTGCATCACAGCTCCAGCACAGTCCCCAGTGCTTCCGAGATGAAGAGGAGCTCCATTTGAGCTGCTCATGGGCTCAGTGTATCTCAGCACCCAATGGTGGCCAGTCCTGACAAAGGGGACAAGCAGTGCACAGATTGTGTTGGGTGACAGCCTTGTCTGGTGAAAGGGAAACTCCTTCTATCCTCCCAAAAAGCAGGGCGAGTTTGTCCCATGCTTCAGAGAGTAACAGATTTATCTCTGGCTGATGGTTGGATGATCACAGTCCAGCAGCTGTCGCTCACTAGGCAGGTTTACAAGAACTACTCTCCCTTCTAGGCAAATACAGAAGGCCCAGATTCCACCTGGCTTGGTATTTTGCAGTCGCAGGGAAATCA
>NW_008237239.1:17621270-17647817 GCF_000691975.1 Corvus brachyrhynchos | reverse complement strand
GGAAGCTTGTATGGATCACACCAGAGCCAGGCAGGACTCTGCCCTGGGGCTCTTGCAAATGCAGGGTCGGTCTTCTGAAATTGCAGAAGTTGCATCTATTTCATGGTATTTGAAGGATCTGACCTGTTATATTTATTTTGCAGATGGCTTCTTTGACCTGCTGCTGTTTCTATTTTTTTAATGAGGTTCTCAAGAAACATTTATCTATTAAATCAGGTCATTAAAAAAATTACATTTCCTTCTTGAAGTCTGTAGTGGTTTTTCTGTGTAAGAAAAGTGGGACATACAACTATCATTTCCCATGTGCATGATCACAGAACAGTATCAGCAGAGACCAGGGTCATTTTTATAAAATGAGCATTGCTCCCCACCATCCTCAAGTTGATCAATAAACAATGGGCTCCCATAACCAGAAAACAGACCAAAGTCTCACCAAACCAAATATTTTAAACAGAAAGAAAAACCTGACTGAATTTTCAGGTTTCTTTCTTTTTTCTTCTTCAGCTTTCAGGGTTTTTTCCAGTTTTCCCAAATTATCCATTATTTGTCTGACTCTAATTTTATTTGGAGCCCAAATTTAGGTCATGTGGAGTGCTTGTCTGCGGGAGCTCAGAAGAATGGCATCAGCTTTTCCAGTAGATGACTCTGGGAGATCTTGGAAAGACCCTAAGGCCTTGCAGCACATTTGTGAGCTGACTGCCTCCAGGAGCAGCACTGGCTGCCGAGGGACTATGAGGGAAAGCCTCATGCCCATGTTGTAAATGTTTTTATGTTTTTAACAGCTAGGATAGCAAGGCTGCGGACAGACTGCTTTTTGGGGGTGTTCTAAGAGATCATGTTTGAGAGAAATAGTTACACAAGTCAAAAGTGTAACAGGGGATACTTTACCAGCCTAACCAGTTACGTTCCACTTCTCCGGACTGATTCTAGGCCCTGAGCTGTTTACCCTTGTAGACTTTATAATTTTTCCTGCCTGCAACACCAATGCACTGAGGGCTGATCCTACCAAGCACTGAATACGTTCAAATTCCATCATGCTGCCTTTGCTAGGGGTGATGAGTCTTCAGTACCCTTCTGGCTCCGGCTCTAACATGTTCTGAAATGAGAATGCTGGATCTAAATGAGTTTTAAATGAACTTAGGGCATCAGTGTGGCTTGAAGACCCACCCTGTGGGACTGCTGAGGATAAGGGTGGCATTGGGTTGGGCTGTAGTGGTGAAAGTCCTATTACTCTGTTTTTCTGAGAGCTGTGCTTTGCAAAAAGTCTGGGGATGAAATTCTGAGTCTTTACTTTCATAGACTCAAGAGTCAATGGATTTATCCCAAATGTTGTGAGCCTGTGTCTTGAAGGCAGCTTTCAGAGCAATCTAACAAATCTAAGCTCAAAATTTCCTGACACCCTCATGTTTAAAAGTGAGAAACCAATTCTTGCTGAGGCAGAGCATTGCCAGAGTGATTGGCTTTTGCACACCTTGAGGAGGGCCTTACCTGATGCCTAGAACACACTTTATATGCCACTGCAGGCCTCTCGTTCCCACCAAGAGGATGTTGTGATGTGAATGCTGACGATGCTCAGCAGGCTGAATTGCCAATACCCCGTGGCGAATCTTCTGTTTGTACTGCTGAAAGCACAGGAACAGATGTCCTGGACCTTCCTGGCTCTGCTGCTCCAGTGCTTGCAGCAAACTTCACAGGTGGCAGCATCTTAGCATCACCCACCAAGTGTCTGAGATCCCTGCTGGTGGCTGTTTGTTCTGTTGGGCCAAGACCAACAAGTGCAGACACTGAAGCAGTACAAAGCGACCTGAAAAAGGAGGCACATCCCACAATCCTGCTTAGCTTGAGGTTGCTCCTCCATGTGACTCTGTCTTGCAAGGGGAGAGGCAGTGCCTCTGTGCTTTAGCACTTTCACATTTCCCCTTGCTGTGTTTTCAAGAGACAAATCAATAGAGGAGTTGCCGAACTGTGAGGAGGCTGCAGAATTCTACAGCCATGAGCACAGTAAATAGGACTGGCAGAAGCATGGGTGAATTGTGCAGGTTATGCCAGACAAGCAGTGATAAAACTTTAATAGTCCCATTCCATATTTTGTGCATGTCCCATCTTTGCCTGACTTTATTGGGTTTGAGGTTTTAAGTTTTTATTGAAAATAATTTGTTGCCATGGAAACAACTGTATCCATTAAACTGGGTGGAGCTTAATGACACCCTCTGAGGCTAAGATCTGTTCATCATTTAATTTTAATGATGCACTGTAACATTTGCTGCAGCTTTGTCATTTTATTGTGGTTCCATCCATCCCTTCCATGCCCCTTTTGTTTTTCCCACCTACCCATTGTCTCCGGAGGGATGGATGTAGAGAGCTTGTTTGAGCAGGGGCTCTCTTCACTTATTGTGTCTTGTAAATAGTCTCAAATATGCTGCTGAATTAATCCCAAACAGTATCAATTTGGATGTAAGCAAGCTTCATTTGGTGAGAGAGAGGCATAAAAAAGTAAAATGGTGTCTGCGTAGTTATGCAGTTGAGCAGTAGTAGAGAGGGATTTATACTGAGACAGATACAAATAATTAGATCCTATAGCTAGGTGTCTATAGATATATATACTCAGCCTCCCTCACCACCCCTCAGCTCTCAGAATGCTGCGGTTTCCAGGTTTTCTTGTTGTGGAGAAGAACAATTTACCTTATGGTTACTTCTGTTTCTTTTTGGTATAAAAACACTTCTGGTACTAATTCTAGAGGATCCACTAAAAGATAAACTGAGAGTGAACTCAAGGTTAAATTGCAGTTTTTAAGACAGCTGCCATGTGATTTGGACCTGAATTTCTTAGTACAACGGCAGCCAGGCTGAATGTGGATTTTGGAAGGACAGATCTATTCCTTTTGGGTATTATACTGGAGTCAATTCCTTGTTTGCCAAAGATAAGTCTGAAATGATTGCAAACATCAAGTCTCACTCTTTAAACATTCTATACTTAGAAACAGAGGGCTGGGGAATAGGGATTACTTTAAAAGGGGGTGAGCTGTCATTGACCATAGAAAGGCAATATGTATTTATCAAATGTCTATACTCCAGGGGGATAAAATTATACAGAAATAATTTTTTCTAATTTTCAAAGGTGGTCATTTGGGAGGTGGAACATAATGCTGGTTAAATAACATTCAACAGAACAAATCTGTGGCTCCTCAAATGATTTTATGACAGGTGAATAGTTGCATTGAAGCCAAGAGTAATTTTAGCTGTGTATAAAGAAAAGCATGTAGGTATTTTTAATCAGTTTGTCAACTTTGATTTCAAGTGGAGATTCATTAGGTTTAAGGCATCTTCCTTGTGATTTGCTAATGACGTATTACAACTTAAAGGAATAATTTAGAGGCATGTAATGTGACTAAGTGATTTGGGATCAGTTTATACTTTTGCTGTTGTTATCACATGTCTCACCATGCATCCAGGGACCACTTCTCCATCCTCACACAGACACAAGCTCAATGAGCATCAGGCCAAGTGTCTGGCATTTGTGAAGCATCTTGTGTTCCAGCATGTGCTTTTCCCCGGGCAGCATTCATTGCTGGTGGTGTGGCTGGGATGGCAGGGGCAGCCAGGTGGGCCAGTGCAGCCTGCCCTCATGAAAGAGAGGTGGCAAGTAGAAAAATTATTGGTTAATGCACCAACATCAACCTCAAGGTGAAGAGCTGTGGAATGTTTTCCTGCCCACACAGTGCTGTGTGTCATTCAGACCCTGCTCTCTTGCCAAGTTGATCAATCCATGTGCAGTTTGTAAATGGTTTGAAATTGTGAACGATATGTTTCTGAATAACCATGAATATTTTCATGAGTATATCTTTAAAATTTTCCACAGATGGCTCAGTGGTTAGTCTGTGATTTATCAAATATTTGAATCTTTTCCTACGGAGTGAATCAGAACATTGCTGTGAAAAAAATTTCCTAACTTTCTAGTGTTTTTACATTGATCCTTTCAATGGATGGAGTCAATTTTGTTATCACATGGAACAAAAAAATTCCAAGGCTGGTGACACAAATGTTTATTCTTGTGACTTGTTACCTTCAGGTAACTGGGATTTATATCCTTGGACATTTGCTGGATCTAACGTTATGCATTCATCAAAAATACCTGGAGAGGAATGGGCAATGCCCAGAGTGGTTGCCTGGGGCAGAGCAGCTCATGGGGGAACTCAGTGGCAGGCCCGGGGCGGGGTGCCCCGCACTCTCTGGGGAGCAAGCATGGACACCCTCGGTTATCCCTTGCCAGGAAGTGTTTGGAGGCTCTGGATAAGGCACCAGTGCCCCAGTGACAAGTGCCAAAGGCAGCTCCTCTCACCAGCCCGTTTGCAGACATTTCATCAGTGCTGTAGCCCTGACGTGCTGACGTACCAGACAAGTTGAATGCCTGCATTTCAGCGCTCTCTTATCTGTCACCTCTCCCTGGGAGAGCTTTTCCTGTCGTTTCCAGCCCTGCCCTCCTGGTGGGACATGGCTGCCAAGTAGAGGTGTGGTAGGGAAGACCTGGGGTGTTCATTTTGCTCTGGTTTTCTGGGGTGGGGGCAAGGTCATGCTTCTGTGCCTAAAGGCCCAAGCAGAGCTATCCCAATGCTGCTGCCCTTCAGCCTCTCCTGCTACTGCCACCCCAGACACTTGGAGTGGGGCAGAACTGTGCATTAATGAGGGAAATTGTGGCATTGGGAATCCCTCTGTCACCCTCCATGCTTCTTTTCTCAGTCAGGCTGGGAAGGTGGGGACCAAGCTCTGAAAAAGAGATGTTCCCTTCTGTGCAGGAGCTTGTGAGGTGAGGAGCAGGCACCAGGCTGTGGACCACCTCGAGGTGCCCAGCAGGACCTGTGGCCTTCCTGGGGTATGTTTTCCATCTGGAAAAGGGTACCACTCATTTTATTGTTTTAAAGGCTGTTTTCACTGACTTGCTATTTTAAGCAGCCCTATTTGCAGTCCCTTGTTTAAAAATGTGGATTGGGCACTGTCAGTGCTCCTGGTGTGAGCAGACAGCAATCCCCAGCCATCAGTTGGCTTTGCTGGGGTGTCGCAGTCAATGGGTAACCTGTGAGCTGCAGGCTGAGGGATGGGAGGAACCAAAGGAATTTCTTCTTTATTTATTTAAAAATAAAAAAAGGGAGAGAAAAAACTGAATAACCGTGGTTCTCAAGTCTCATTTAAACATGAGCTGCTTATCCAAAGCATTGTTGCCTGTAAACAGATCTTGGGTCTCCTCTTTTAATGATATCCTACTTGTCAGGGTGACAACTAAGCTGTCTGCTGCAAGGGAAAGAAAGAAAGAAAAGACCTCAACTTCTCGAAACCACTCAAGTTTTTCCTTTATGAAATACATTGATAAATATAGTTCAGCTAGCACCCTGCTGGTGTTATCATGTCTGAGAGCTATGGCAAGCTTTCAAACAAAGCCAGCAAAACCTATACTTAGAAGCAGCCCTCAGATTTTCATGCAAAGCACAGAAAAGAAATGGGAGGGATAACAAAAGGGGGAGGATGGTGGCTTGCCTATGTGTGTCTGCCAACCCAGCAGCTGTGTCAGACTTTGCTGTGAAAACCCTTCGAATAGTGATTTCCAGGAATGCAGCTGTGTCTGTGCCTCCCTGTGCATCACCACGGGTGCATGCCCTCATGTGTCTGACCTTTTCACAAGTGTGTTGACATGTTCAGAAATAAACTTTGCGATGTAAAGATAACATATTGGGTTGGGAATAAACAAATCAGCCCTAAGAGAACAGGTCCTTTAAAAGCCATGGGGAGCTCTTGCCGGGGTCTGGATGCATGCTCAGGTCTGGCAGCTGCTGCTGGCATCCTGCTTCTCTTGTGTCTGCGAGACCTTTCTGGTGCTTATCCCTGCAGCCCTGAAGCACCCTGTGTGTGTTCATCAGCTTATCCTCACCTCACCTCTGGTGTGTGCATGGGGGGAAAGTGAGAGAGGGAGAAATGAATCCCCCTTCCACTCCTCTCACCTCAGAGAGGCTGCTGCTGCAGCTGGGAGACCCCTGTCTCCTGAGCCCTGGCAGGGGGTTTCACCCCAGGACCACCTTCCTCACTAGGTCTTGTCAACCTGTGTGGTTTTTAAAGCCTCAGGTGCTCCCAATTTCTTCTTCTCTGTCCCTTGTCAAAAGTAGCCCTTTTCTGAAAGGGTGGCCCTTTTCACAGGCACTCTATTTCTTTTCTTCAGGCTGGTGTTGTGAGGAGAGATAAGCATCTTTATCAGTTCACTATAGCTCCAGGGCAAATAAAAATCTCTCACTGTAAAATGGAGCTTGTTATTTCCTTGGGCTGCCTGGGTGAAGGCCTTGTTGGGTACCTTGTGCTCTCTGCAGGTGCCTTGGAGACAGTCCTTGCCTGCTGGGGAAGGACTCCAGGCATGAGCACACTGTCCTCCTTCACATCGCCATGGACCACATGTCAGCAGTGGCTGGTGGCGCGTCTGGGCTCACCTGGACAGCACAATCCCCTCGTGTATCTTCTGGACTTTGCCCCGGTTTCATCAGGCAGGGAGGGGAGGTTGCTGGGGGATTAGAGTGCTGGAGAGGTGCTCAGAGGTTAAATTCCTGCTTTGCCACTGACTTCTGGTGCTACTTTGGCCAAACATACAAAACATGGCCTTGCAGCCCTTTTAATCACACAAGTAGTTTTTAATCATTGTAACATCTTAAGATGTAAATGGAAGTGGCTCTATTCAGTGTTTTCAAAGATCAGCAGCTTTTGTTTTGCTCAAGAGAGGTACACCTAGGTCCCTCAGGAGGGTTGTTTGGTCGGGGGGGTGTGGGTGCATGCTTCTGTTGGTCTTTTTACAATTAAAACCCTTGCTGACTTTGCTTGCCTGTGGTGAAACAGTTTGACTAAGTCTACTTCTGTAAAATGAAAAAACTGTATGGTCATGCCTTGACCATTTTGGGCAACTACAGAAATGGGTAATTCCTGTCATGGACATACGTATCTATTTAGTCATTTACTGAAAAACTTTCATTTTTTCTATCGGGCAAATGGGAAGCCACTGCTCTGAGCCAGCAGTTCCGTGGATTTCTCCATGGGACAGCAACTTCTTTTTATTTCACTTTTAACTCATTGAAGAAAGAGTTCGTCAAGCAAACCCCTAAATGAAACACTTAAGCAATATTTAACTAAGTTTTTTCTCCTAGTTTTCTTATTATTTTTCTTGCTTTTGGAGTGGATGTAATCTGATCCTGACAGCTATTTTTTGAGAGAGATTATCAGTGCTCTTTAATCAAGAGCAAGAAAACGGAAAAGTGCCAAAGAAACACATGAAGATGAGGAGAAACTGGACAGAGCTATAAATGCTGTCCCACTTTAGGAATTGCCATTGAATGCAAAGCAGCTGATGAACATTTTCTAATGTAAGCTCCACTATTATAGCTTTGTAGGGGATTTATTCAGAACACTGACTCTTTCAGTAATCTTCTGACCCAGCTCACCAAAGGCTAAGCTGGGAATGCCACACTTGGCTCACTGCTTTCTTTAACATTTTCTCCTGTCTTAGCTAACTGTTGTTCTTTCTGTCACTCATTGATCACTGAGTCAGAGAATGATTCAAGTGTTATTTGAACAACAATGTTTGAGGATTGTTTATCAGTGACTCCATGTCTGTGAGAGGCACATTTTGCAATATGTACTTCACATTTTTTCCCACTGATGATCTGGAGACCTGGTGGTGTTACAGGTCTGCTGGCTCACCTCACCTCTATGTGACTCATTCCCTATGGATCCCACTCTCACCTGAACTCTCCCAGCAAACTGCACTAGCAGAGGGTTAATGTTGCTGGGCCTGGGAGTAATGTGTTTAAAGGTAGACCAAACATGATCCCTGCCTTCAGAAGCCATAGTTGAGGTGGGTCCCACCTCCTTGCAGAGAGGAGGAGTGCAGGATGGGGTGGAACAGCAGTGGAGAAGGCAGGCAATGGCAAAGGATGAGGCAGAGTCTTTTTGGTTGTCCTCATTCTGCTGTGAAATGTCCCAGTGAAACATCAGCCTTGGAGGAGCAGCTCACAGTTGCTTTTCTCCTCTGCCTGAGCTTTTGCCAGCTTCTGGTTTAGCTGAGCCAGGGCCCCAAGGTGTTGACTGCTCTTTCAGGAGGGTGAAGGGCTGTGTTCACCTTTTCAGGGAAGGGCATGGCCAGAGGTATTTTCTGTGCGCTGTCACTAGAAAGCCACACCATCAATCAGGCTTTGCTTTGCAGGGTCTACAAAAGAAGAGTCTGGTGTGTACAGCTCTGTCACTCCCCTGTGCAGGGGTTGGGTCGTGCCAGTCCATGTAACGGAATAGTTACCTCATGGGGAAGCAGTATCAGTGTCATATTGCACAGGAGAATGATCTGACCTTTCTTGTTTATATGGTAAGCATGGCCAGGAGGCTTCTTTGTCAGCCTGGTAGTCCCAGCTGCCAGCTCTTAGTGTGTCTTGTGAGCTCCAAAGCTCTTGCCAGGGCTTTGAAGTTAACAAAGAGTTATTTGGAGTTACAGGGTTTTATTTCATAGAGAACCCCTGTGCATGGCTCAACTGAAAATGTTCTCCTGAGTCAGAACTCACACATTCAGCAGTGCTGGAGTGGTGGTGGGCTGGAGCAGCACACAGTGAGAGCAAGTCAGTTTGTCTCTTTCCAAAACCCAAACATCATGAAGATAAGGTTGTCTTGATAGTTAAGGACAGACTTTAAGATTTTGCTGCTGGAAAAATCAGCAGCTCAGAAGCTCAGAAGTTTGCATTTTAGTAGAACATGCTGGTAAAGACAGCCTTTGTGAGGGACCAATCCTCTGATTCAGATGAGACTGTAGGGCCTTCTTGGGTTTAACATTGGCAAAACATTTGAGTGATATCTACTGTTCTCTGAAGAGAGGCTCAGTTTCCCACACTGACCCAACATCTGATCCCCATGGCTCACTATAGGAGGTAACTAAAAGAGAGGTCCTTAAGAAGGATGTGCTCAGTCTCTCTCTACTTGGTTCACAAATATGGGTGCCTACACAGTAGATCTTTCTAGTTCCTTGGATGCTAACATGATATTTTTTGTATAAAATATCTAAGAAAAAAACCTCATCTTGATTAATGTTGTGCAAGCAAACGTGTTTATGAGACAGAACAACATAATTCATCTATCAGAGCAGATTTTTTTTCTTACAGAGACATTTCAAAGCCTTTAATTGGTTAAGGTGCCTGTGTGCTGGCTGTTAGATGCCTGCACACTGTAAGAGACTCTTCCCTAAACTGATAAAAGTAGCAAAGAGAAGGAAGAATCCCCATTGTACAGGATAAAAATGAGGTAATTCACTTCAAGTCACAGATGGGGGCCTGTGGTAAAGCTGGGTACAAAACTCTAATTCTCTCCAAGTCTCAGGCTCTTCCTTGCAAATTCTCCCTTGCTTTATTGTGCTTTATCTCATCTATAACAATAAAATCATGCTGACTGTGTGCTAAGGGAGCCCTTTCATGCTCTTGGTGCTGCTGGCCAAATGAGATGTGAAGGTATCTGAACAATAATTGCAACTGATTAATTATGGCAGCAGCATACCTGACATCACATCTGTTGCTCTGATGCTGTGCTCAGCCTCAGTCAGGGGCAGACCGTGCTGGTGTAAAACTCCTCCTGGGATCCGTGGCTCACTGGGACTGCCTGAATGTGCATGTGTGCTTCTCCCATGGCAGAGCAAAAGGCAGGAGTCTCTGCAAGAACCAAACCCATGATCTCATGAGCTGTTCTAGGTCAGGCTGGCTCTAAACCTGAGCAGATCCCTTTCTCTGGAGGATGTCCTGCCATGGGGGCTCAGGCAGGACTGGGCTGTTGAAAAGATGGGAGGAAGAGGTGTGGCATTTTTTGTGTGAGCACAGGCCATTGAAGCCACATGGCCAGGGGGACAGCAGATAAACAACCTTTCAATGGCACAGCCATTGTGTCCTTTCTGTCTCCTCAACACTTGGCTGCTCAAAATAGTCCTGTGTCTTACCCAGGACCCTACAGGAAATGCTTCTCCATCTCATATCAATATTTTGGATTATAATTCTCATTTCACTCTGGGGTTAACCTGGGACTTTTGTGTTCTATTCCACATAAGACAAGCATGAGGCCATCCATAAGAATCCCATCAAACATTGGAGCTGGCAGCTGTGGGAGGTGGAGAAGACAAAGGCTGCAGTCTATGGCCTCAGGAGCCCAAACCCATCATCTGACCTAAATTTCTCAGGACCAGGTATGTGTTAATTTGCCAGGCTTTGGGCTGACTGCAGAAGAAACCATCCTTGGTTTTAGCCATTCTGTTTTATATGTCAAAACGCTACTCAGTCTGATCCTGGATGGTATTCTCTATTGTCAGTAAGTTTTCTTACAAAGGCCTTTACTTAACAAAAATCTTACAGAACTTTGTAAGGGAGGAGTATTAACACTGAATTACTGCTGAAACAAAGTTTAATTAACAAGTGTGAGAAGTGAGTCAGGCTCTCTTTATGAAATCTTTCTTGATACAATTAGATAAAGAGAAGGTAGGTAGCACTCAGCTTTCAAGATTTCCTTATCTTTGGTAGCTCTCAGGGTCTTCCTCCCAGGCTTGGACTTCTGGCACAAAACTCAGCAATTTTAATTGATAGATGCAGACAGTACTGCCAGAAACAGAAAAGTGTGGGTTGATGTAAAGCTACTATCAACACTCATGGGGAGTGACTGGGACACTCACTTCTGCCTTTGCAAGCCTTCCCTAAGGAGTGCCAGCAGACTCTATGTATTCTCTCTGGCCAGCACCAGGTGTTGCTGAAAAACTGTTACACCCAGCAGCTGAAGTCAGCAAAGAGGGCAGGTGAGGGGGCTGGAGAGTGTCAAACCCACTCTAAAGGGTAAGGGAAAATTTTGGGAAGATGCTCACATTTAAGGTTAAGCTTTCAAAGTTTGGCCTCAGCTAAAGGACTTTGTGGAAACAGTCCTTTTTTAAAAAGAGCTGCACGTCCATTGAAAGCAGTGAGTGATGATTTTGAAGAGTATCTGGAGCCCTAATCTTTCATTCAGACCACACTTTCTGTCTAGCTAAGGAAAATAAATCGCATGCTCTTATTTATCTTTCCTCCTCAAACACCCAGAGATTTGAAAGCAGCAAATGTAGAAGCAGCAGAAGGAAATATTTTCTTCCACAAAAGACATGATTCCCTTGTGAAACACAGGAATTCAGCAGGGCTCAGGGAAGGAAGGGAATTTTATGGTTGGGCCTTAGAGGAATTACGCAGCCCAACTGTAAAGGAAAGTCATGAATTTGATGTCTGTGTTTCTGAGTGCATTTGAACATCACATGTTGGGGAACATGCTGGGGAACAAGATTCTTTGTGTATATTTTAGATGTTTTATTTATTCTTTTGGTTGTAACAATTGGGTATAAATATAACATCACTTATGAAGAACAGAGACCAAAGAGAAACTTGTGCAGCAGGCATGTGCTCCTGTTGTTTTCTCTTTGGACAGAGGAAGCAGAGCTGTGAGATTGCAAGAGAGGGGTCATACTTCTACATGCTCTTGTCTGAGTATGTGAGTGTGACTAAATTTCTGTTCATGTACCCCACAGATAGAGTTTAAGTGCCCTTAAATCTCTATGTCGTATTAAATGCAATACCAGATCAAGGCTGCTGAAAATGATCTTCACTGTGTCAGAACTGAACGTTTCATAATCTCTGGGTGAAATGCCACTTTTTCATACTCCAAAACTATATTCTGGGAGGGGATAATGTCTACTATATGCCTCTAATTGTACTACTTTTATTTTCCCTAGAGACAGTGAATGTCTTTTGTAAGGGCTAGTGGTTTTCTTTCTGTGGTATACCTTTCATCTTTAGGATCCTCTGCTAGCTCACTGTCATGGCTCATTATTCCAATTAATCACTGATGACAGTAATAGTCACAAAAAAGTTAATTCTGTGTATCCCACCGAGGCTGAGCCAACACTCTCATTCTGTTTCTGAGTGACTCCAGTGGAGTTGGCATGTCAGATTATTGCTTCGCTACCCACGTTGGTGGAGTGTAAGTGTAGTAGTACGGCTGTCAAAAAGAAGTTGCTCAGTGATTCCATGTGAAAAGGCTTGAGTCAGTTCTCAGAAATGTTTAATCTGTCAGTCAGATGTGGAGATGATGTAAGCTTCCTCACCTGATAACCCACAGCATCTCAACCTCAACCAGGTGGGACTGATTTAAGTAGAAGCTGTATACTTTATTGCATCTTCATTTTAATCTCTTGGTTGGGCCTCCTTGAGGGCTGGCTTGGATCTTTGCATTGATTTCAGCAGGTCCTTGTGTCATGCCTTAAGTAATTCACAAACATACATACATACATATATAAATATAAAAAAAAAAAAATATATATATATATATAAAAGATCTGTATTTTTTTCTATCAGGTTCCTGACCACACTCATGAGCCTGACACTTGCAGACAAGCCCACATTTCTTATGTGAAAAGGCTGAAAATGATTATATCTAATTCACCCATTTGTCTTTACATGAATGCAGCCTCTCTGAAGTACCTGCACTATCTCTGGAGTTACAAAAAAAAAAAATATATATATATATATAAAAGATCTGTATTTTTTTCTATCAGGTTCCTGACCACACTCATGAGCCTGACACTTGCAGACAAGCCCACATTTCTTATGTGAAAAGGCTGAAAATGATTATATCTAATTCACCCATTTGTCTTTACATGAATGCAGCCTCTCTGAAGTACCTGCACTATCTCTGGAGTTACAGTGTGTCTGCCTGGTAGAAAATCAGCCTACAAAACTCAACACAAGAGAATATGCAAAGGATTTTCCACCCCAGAACCTGAGGAAATTTCCCTTCTCTTCTCAAAGGCTGTGTTCAATACAGATCTTGTCTCAGGATCTCATCTGGTATAGTAGACTGTCTAATATTCAATTTGTTTACTTCTTTTTTGGTGCCAAGTCAGAATCCAGCACTTAATGAGCTCGTTAGCTGCCTCCCTGTGTTAGAGGCGACTATAGAAAAAATGTCAAATGGGTTACACAGACGTAACTGAGAGCAGAACAAGGCTCTGTATTTTTTAGAAAAGTCCCTGAGTTAACTTTGGAGATGTCATTCCCACAAGTCTGAGGAGTTTCCTATCTCTCACTGCATTTGCCATGGTGGCAAGTGGCCAGGAAAGCAGAAAACATTCAGTTTAACAAAATGACACATTTTGCACTGGCTGGAACAGGTTTTCCTGGATAGGAGGTGTTTCCGCTTCTAAGCAACTCACAGGGAAGCTCAAGCAGGAGAAAAAATTGTCCTATTCCATTCTGAGTTTCCAAGGACCCCCGCAGTAAAGCATTCCCCTGCAAAATGCATGAGGGATCACCAAAAATTGCACTTATGTCTCCTTGTGGTAAGTGCTTGATGTCTTCAGTTTGATGCTTGCCTCTGCCACAGTTGTCCTTCCATGGTCACTCCTCTTAGGTGGACATGCTTAATGAAGGTGGAGGGTGGGACAAATGGTTTGACTCTTGGTGCTGATAAGCGCTGTATTTGGCGCTGATAACAGCTGTGCTTGGTGCAGTAGGGGATGAGTTGCTAAATTTCTAAGCTCTCTGTATCAGGGATGCTTAGAGATCTCTTTGTAGCTGGATTGGAAATTAAGATGTAGGTATCTTAAATCTAGAGAGACGCTCAAACAAAATTCAGGGGGCCCCATTCCAGGTGAAGGTGTCAGCCTACCCCCTTTTTATAATTCCCTGCTTTTCTAGGTGAATGGCCACGCGTAGCCCAGGGTGGTTTTCAGTGGTTATCGCCGAATTCAAATGTGGCAATGCTGCCTTTTTCTGACATAGTTAATTGTTTGCCCTTTCTTATTGCCCTCATAACCATTTGTAAGGACTTTCTGCCTTCTTTCCTTGCAACATCAAGGTGAACATAGTGCATCTCTGGCAGCTGCAAACGTGGCAACAGAAACGAACGTTTAAAACCGGTGCATTGTGCATTTGTAGGCCCTCTGTGGCTTGTTCCCTGTACTGTCAAATTAATTGATGATTTATCATTGCTACTTCAGTTTAATACAAGTACAGGTTTTGACCTGTGTGACCTTAATGTCTTTGCAAACATTAACAAAGCACAGTTGCCTGCTCTCAGATGAAATAAAAAATATTTATGGATGCAAGGTGCATGTTTGTTCAGCTTTTAAGTAGGGAGGTTCAAAAAGTACCACCACTAGAGGTTTTTCTGTTCCCTCTGATTTAAACTGAATTGTTCTCAGATACTCTAGTAATAAGTAACAGCATAAATTCTGAAGTCAGACAGATAATTACTCTTTCAGACAAAGAAGCTTTGGGCTTTTATTTATGTCTATAGACTTATCTCTTCATGCTGAGACTTTCAGGGTGTGTAAAAGGCATCCAGTCCACTGATATCTCCATAGGGTGGTACACAATTGCTTCCAGGCAGTGCATGTACCATAGATAGATGTCTACAGAGCTGGTTCAGCTTTGGTTTGTGTAGGGTTGGGGATCAATCTTGCTCTGGTCTGTTCCACCAGGACCCTGTATGCCCTACAGGTTGCTTCACCCATCTGAGCAATACATTGCTGGTTGTTCAGATTATCCTGTCTCCTGATATGGTACTAACCACCTGAAATATATAAGTATTGAAGGACACTGTAGTGATGGAAACTTGGGCTCATAGCAAGGGTGAGCATGTTTCAAAGTGGAGTGCACTCCGCAATGCGCGAGTCCCTTCAGTGCTCCGTGTGCTTTGTCCTTGGGACCATCAGCAGCACTTGCCTCGGTGTGGTGTCACTGTTGGAGAGCCTCCTTATGCTTGAGCTCAGCTTCCTAGAAAGTAACTGTTCAGGAAGGACAGGCTCACTAGGGCTGAAAGTGAGAAAATGAGAACTTTGAATTGATACGCAGCAGAAAAGTGTTAAAATTGACACCTAATGCACAGAACTGGTTTCAGAATTGGAACCCAGTTCAAACTCGTACATTTCCCCCACCCTTCCCTTGTAGTCCTAATGCCTAAGCTTGTTTGGGTTTGTTTTGATTTTTGATCATTTATATTTTTTATCTGATGGGTAGGGAAGACCATGCAAATATAGTAACTTCCCCCCCAATCCTTATTTTTCTCCTCTTTAAAATAAAATTTTTTGAAGTTTCTAGGGGGGAAATTGTAGTGATATAAACTGTGAGGGGGGAAATGAGAAAATGGATAAAGGAGAAAATCTTAGGTAGGTATTATGCCTGAAAATGCGCTGCACTGTGAACCTTCCTTATGATTGTCCCAGACAGCCAAAAGCAAGGGTAGCACATGCAGGTTCATTTAGTCAGCTGTGTTGTAATTTGGAATTTCTTTAGAAGGAAACTCTCAGCACTCTGGGAAAGCCTCAAAGCAACTTGAATTAAAGAAGGTTTCAATAATTAGAAGATCATTTGATGTTTGTAAGCAAGGCTTTGTGATGTAGGGTGTGAAAATTCATTAGAGCTTTCAATGATTAAGTAGTTTTTTTTATGTCTCAAGAATGACATTTCTTTCCCATCAGTATGAATGCAGGGAATATGAATACAGGGAAGAAAATATTTTTCTGGCTGAACATCACACACGTGTTTTAGCCAAAGGGTTTCTTTCTGAGAGATTTTGAGGGACTCATAACTGGCTTTTGTCCTTAGTGCCTTTACTTATGTGGGTGTAAACATGGTGTTACTGCATAAAAGGGAGCGTGAATGTTGCCATATATCTGCTAATCCCATTACTGTCTGTGAGAATGAGGTTTTCCATTTTTTCTGAAGAGAAGAGTAAACATACTTATTTAATTTTCATGTGAAAGCTAAGTATTCATCAAAATATTTTATTTTTGATGCTTCTATATTCTTCCAAGAAATTACACAAAAGGCCATCACAAAAGGGAAAAGGAAAATTTTACATTTGGCCTGTCCTGGTAATCTGTAGACGGATACTTTTTTCAAAATGAAATGGTAATTGAAGCTGACACATTTCACTTCCAATGAAATAACATTTCCTGATACTGCACTGGAAGGCTCTAACCAGTACTAATTGGGAGGCTCATTTTGCATGCATGGGCAGGACACTGGCTTCACTGGATGAAATCACTGACCTGTGTTCTACTAGGAGTCAGACTTGATCAGTGATCCTTCCTGCTTTTAAAGTCTATTGAAAAGAGGTCTTTCTTTTGAATCAGTGGTAATTTTTTAAAGAATTGAGGCTTTTCAAAGAGTTTTCAGTCTTCACACAGAAATGAACATTTTATAGCTGCTTTTTGCTGTCTGTCTATGCTGGGAATCACCAGTCTCTGGGAGGCAGGTTGAGGAGGCTTCTTGAAATGAGATAGAAGCCAAAGAGGTGAAGATGTTAAAAAGCATGATAGGTGTGGTAGTCATGCATGCCTCTGGAAAGAGCAGGGGCAGGGAGTAAGAGCAAGCTGCCCTGACGGGCACTCGATCTCTGTAATCTCTGCAGAATCTGGCCAAGTGTTAGAGCCGCTAGGCAAAATTACTCTTGCATCCTACAGTGACCATCTGAAGGCTTCTGGTGATAATTGCAGTGGAAAAGATTAGCTTTTTCCTTTAAGATCCTGCATAAAAGTAGCTTATGTTTGTGAGGTGGTGACAGAAAGGGTTTCAAGTGCTGTTTCTCTGCAGTGACTTGTCATTTGCAGAGCACAGTGTGGGCTCTGGTTGGGATTTTATCATGGGTGCTAAAATTGCTGCAGGGCTGTGTAAGGAAGGGAGTTCACTGCTGAGGACTTAAGTGGGGAGGAGCTCTGTGCTCCTCAGCTATTCTCACAGTAATTCATATATGGAGGAAGAAAGCATTTTTCACAATTTCACAAAAATATGACTAAACTGACCAAACTCCAGATCCATGAAGATTCAGAGAACCAAGCTCCCACCAAAATTGGATGGGCTGGTCAGGCATCTATAATACCGTGAGGAGGTCAGCAACAAGCAATATGCCTAGAGGTAGTCTGTGATGGAGCAGAACACTGATCTAACATACCCTCATCCTTAATTTAGTGGCTCATCACTGGCCACTATGGAAATTGCCTCTCCCAAATGATTCCTGGACTTTAACACTGCTTGAACAATTATCTGCTTAAAAGTCTGGATCAGGTTGAACACAGGTATTAATGAGACTCATCCTCTGATCTGTTCCTGAGGAAGCAGGAACTTTCCAGTTCTCTCGATTGGTTGATTGGTTGCCTGACAGGGTCACCATGCTAAACTGGGAATAGTGTGTGAGCAGAAAAGTAGGGTAGATAATTCCAACAATCCATGTTTCCATTTTATCGAGAAATTTGGCCTTCACACTTCTTTTGGCATCTAGTACCACTTCTTCTTTTCATGCTTTAACTTGAGGCTAGATTCTCAGCACAATCCAGCTGAAGGGAAACAGCTGTTGGCTGAAGTCCTCTGGAAAGCACTCCCTTGAGCTCAGATCTGACCATTCTTGGCATGAGCTCCTGCAGACAACAGGTGACTCATTTTGCTCTGGAAAGCTCAGCCATATCCTCTGCTGTCTCGTCAAATACTATAGGCAATTCATAGAGCAATTCCAGCTTTGCCTCCTCTCCTGCTAATTGAAGAGAAGCTCCGTGCTTACCCTTTGCAACAGAGCCAAACCAATCCGGAATTCACATTGGATCCAGATTATCCCTTTACTCCTTGGTTTAAAGTAACATGCAAACAGCAAATGAGCAAGAGATTCTCCCTGCCAGGAGATTCAGTGTGTGAGCGATGGCCACCTTAAAGGGGTACTGATGGCTACTGTAAATGAACTAATACATTAAAATATCTTCACGGAACAAGACTCCTCTTGGGTGATTGTTGTAATGCTCAACAGATTTACAGTCCAGGAACACGAAGGAATTTCAGAAACCCAACTGAAACACTAAGGAATTAGTGAAGCAGGCATGAGGTGGGGTGTTTTTGTATCCCCAATTGACCTACCTCCCACACTAGCAATGTCTGATACTGGAGGCAAACAGGACAAGCTTTTATGTATCCTGATTTATAACAGTGTTTTCCAAAGTGGCTTACTGTAATTGTAAACAATGTGTTCACACAATAAGAGGGAGGAAATGCCAATATATTAAAATCAATGGACCAAATTGTATTCTATCCTGAGAGTACTTTTGGCCAGGGGATGGAAGTGACCTGCGTTTGGCTGAACAGGAATTGATTCTTCTCCCTTGCTATTTATGCCAGCACAAATTTGCAGCACATTTGACGTCAGTGCACAGAGAACGGGCACGAGTACAAGGGCAATTGGGCCCCTGAGGTTCCTGTTTGATCACCACTTGAGGCAAGGGGAAGCTGCACCTACAAGGTGCTTCACCTCCTAAAACAGGCCTTCTGCAGAAACTCTGTGTGGAGTCCCAGGCTCCCACGACAGCACAGTCCTGAAAGGAGGGAGGAGAGAGCAAGGAAACTTGGCTCAGGCCCATTTTGAATAAAAGCCACCATTGCAGATGAGTTGAATTTACCCCCCAAAAGTTCCTCTTTTCACTACATTTTTCAGTTGGAAGAGTCAGATGGAGGATTTGCATTGGCTTTCTGCCTTGGCCGTGTGAATTCTCAGGGGTGGGGAAAATGTTAGTAAGCTAGTAAATATCCAAGAACTGGAAGAAAATAGGTTGAGTTGCCAAAGTCTTTTTAATCTCTTCTGAAAAATATTTCCTCTAGGAACACTTTTCCATTTGGAACAGGTGCCTAAAATTTTTTTTAAGACCCTGCAGGGGTGACATGTCTTTTGCTGCCTCTGCAAAACTTTCTTACATCTGGCTGATTACCTGCATCCCCAAATCCCCACAAGTAGCACATCTTGTGACTCTGCTGCTACAGTCACTGAGCCCATGCTCCATGCCAGCCATGCTCTGGCCAGTCCTGCTCCTGGATGCTGCCTGGTGTGCTGTCACCCTTCAGAGCACTTGAAAGTGTAGGTTTGAAGTCAAAGTTCAAACCCATCTGCCAGAGAGAAGGGAAATGTGAATGAAAACCAGCCCAGGAGTTGTATGCCTCTGCTGTTTCCCATAGCTCTGTGGACATCACTGCTGTTGTTGCTGAGGAAAGCTGAAGGACACCCTTTTCTGTGTCCCTGGCACTGAGCTGATGTGCAAGGTCCCAGCTTGTGGAACAGACTCTGGTTGATCTCATGGCAGGCTTTGCAGACACTTTGCACTGAGACTGGGAGCTGGAGGGGTGTGCAGCTGCTCTGAGAGGCAAGAGAAGAGTTCTGGCCTGTAGCACAGGCTTCTGGTGGTGTTCTCTGCTGCTTTCTTGAGCATGGAATTGGATTTAGATTCAGGGTGGTAAAGGAGTTGTTGCACAGCTCTGGCCTGGGCAGGTGGTAGGATGATGATGATGATGATGATGATGATGGTTGCCTGGGCAGCTGTGCCTCTCCAGTGATTGTGCTGGGTTCCTGTTGTGGAGAGGCTCTGTTCCGTTTGGGTCCTGCTTGTGTCTCCCAGTGGGATTCCGTAACCCAGGAGAGCAGCAAAGCCTGTGCTATACAGTGGGCACAAGACCTGGGCTCTACCAGCTGTGTCACCTCAATCAGTGCTGGAGTGGAGAGCAAACGAGCTGATTGCCCAGTACTGTGAAATTGAGCCCTGCTGCTGAGGATGGGCTCCTCTCCCAGCTGTGTCTCTGATCCTGCTTGCCCTCTAAGGCAGGCTGGTATATGTACACAAGCCATGAGCTTATTTCTGCATGGGTTTCTGTGCAGCAGCACACACTTTCCAGAATGACTCAACATTTCTCAGCATACAGGTCTAATGGTGGCCACCCAGCCTTGTGACCTGTGTAACTCTTGTCTGGTGTGAGCTGGTGAAATAGTGGAATTTCTCCTGCTTCACCAAGGGGTAGTTTGAACTCAACCCTGAGGGTTTTACAGGGGCCATCAGAGCTCCAGCAGCCCTCCAAAGGACAAGAAGCCCTTCAGCGCTGGAGTGCAAATGCCGGGGGGATTGCAGTGTGGGTGTGCCACCTCAGTAGCAAAGCGAGGTGGGGTCTGCCTCTGCCCACCAAGCCCTTTCTGGGTATACGACCTTCCACTCAAGGCAAGTCTCAGCACACGTGAAATATTCACCTTGTTTGTTCAACTGTGTCTGTTTCTGAAGACCAAAATCAAGACATCTTTTCCCATCTTGGGAAAGAGATGCTCCCAATCTGGATGTTGTGAAATGCTGCTTGAAAAATTCATCAAATTGAGAACTCAGCTGCGTGGATCCTCAGCTGTCTGTCTCAGTGATACTTTCACAGGCAGCAGAGTTACAGCACTGACTCTACTGATTCACCAGACAAATCTTAATTCCTGGTTCCTTTCCCTTAAGACTTCCTTTTTCCCTTCCTCTTTTTAGCTTGAGGTAATTAAAAATAAAAAATTCTGGGTTCTGCTTTGTCACAGTCCTCCGGGAAACTTGTAGTGGGAACGTATAAGTTTCATTGGTACCTTTAGAGTAGGGCCCTTGCAAGTGGCTGGCCTCTGGTGCGTGGTGACAATGCAAGTAAATAACAACACTCAGATGGAAAATTCCACAGATGAACTGAAATGTTTTCTGAAATTCCTTTCAAAGTGAGACAACAACTGTACCTCAGCGGAGAGCCTGCAGTGAGGGGATCCATCGTGCTTAAGGGAGAGCAAAGGGAACATCTGTGAGTGCTTAATTCAAATGCTGAGGATCCAGAAAACTTGGTAAGTGAGATTGTATTTCATATGATCTGGAAGTGTACCAAAGAGTAATGAAACTACGGAGGAAGCAAAAGATATGCTCTGTGTGGATACTTATCCTTTATGGCACCTGAATTTCCTGGGTAGCTCAGCTCATCATGAAATGTGAGCATCAGAAATGAGCTACACTCACATATGAATTCTGGCTTATGCTGTCATTGCCAAGTGTTATGTGGATGCTGAGGATGAGAAAAACCTACTTCCCATACACGGAAATATTCGCTATGATAGAAATGCATTTGTGTTTTTCAAACATGATTAGCAATCCACCAGAGCTTTTTTCATTTTTGTGTCCATCTGGGGATAGCCACCTACATCCTTGTATTTTCATTATGTGAGGAAATAATAGTTTTCATATGTTGAGAGAATGAAAATGACCTCATAGGCCTTTTCTGACACATGTGGCAGATCATACCTTCTCCCTTGGTGACAGAGTGAGTCATTCTGGAGTAAACTTCACATTTTGTAATGGAATGAGCAGGGAATAGTTTTTTGAAACAGTCTGAAAATGAGCTCAAATTAAAAAAAAAAAAAAAAAGAATTCAGCTGTTTTTATCATGGCTTGTTTCTGTTCCATGGCTGTTCCAGCAAATTCAGCTGGCAGCTCCTGGCCCCGCTCCCTGGCTGGTGCTGTGCATCAGCCCTGCTCCTGCTGGAGTCTTGTGATTAAGCCCAGCCCTTAAGTCTGCATTCACCCCATGAAACTTCCCCTAAAAATTGCAGCCAAACAATGGGGGAACTGAACCAATCATGTGTGAACTGTGCCACAAACCTTCAGAAGTGCTTAAACACCCCAGACTTATGGATTCAGTTTGCTTATTTTACTGCCTTTTTTTTTTTTAATAGCTACGTTAAAAAAAGAAAAATCACAAAAATAGTGGTGAGACAAAACCAGTCATAAAAGTCATTGGCACTGATTTCAGCACTTGTGTCCATAGTCTCAGATTTTACACAAATGGGACAGGTATTTGCAGGAAGATCCTTGTGGTCATGTTTTCAAGCTCCTACTTGAAGCACGTGGACATAGTTAAATGTTCCAAAACACCTCCAATCCCTCACATCTTCACAGTGATGTTTGTAAAGGGTTTGGAGCCTGCTCTGCCTGCTTTTCAGAAAGCTCTAGAAAATAAATTTAGGTGCCTAAGTCTCAACTTCTCTTTATTTCCTGGACTTGCTTGGGTTGTAGAATCCTCTGGAAATCCTTAGCCACTAAGATGTCCAGTACACAGACTCCCAGTCTATCTGCCTGCTCTCTACTGGCACACATGACATGAAGGTCATCAAATAAAAAAAGAAAATACAGAGACTTTCACGAAGCTTTGCATATTGCAAGGCAAAACGTTTTGATCAATGGAGTCTAATGCCTCTTAACATGGGGCAGACTAGGTGCTATTATCTGTTTTGCTTTTGCTGGTTGATCTTGAGCAAATTACTTCCATGTAACTGGGCCACCTCTTTCATTTCCTCCTCCTGTAAAAGAGGGATGCCGAGTGTTCTTTGTAGTGAGTCACTCAGACATCATAGGAGTCAAAGTTCTAAGGAAGTTTCTGGAGAAGAAAGGATGAAGAGCAGATTCAGTAATGCTCAGATATGTGCATTTTATAAGTGTTTTGGGTGTTTTGTTTAGAAAAAACTTTTGTAAGTATTCAAGGAAAGAAAATCCCTCTAGAGTTTCAAAATAAAACACTTGGATTTTTTTGTTGGAAATGTCTTGGTTGGCAATATTCTTCAGTGCAACTCAAATATTAAAAATACTTTTAAATGTCTGGAATGAAAACTTGTTTAATCTTAAGTATGGTTCTCTTAAACTTCTTCAACATCTTTTAAAACACAGCCAGACTTCTTCTACTTGGAGCTGAAATCCCATTTTGTCAAATCTTTCATAAACTAAGAAAACTGCTATTGCTGTGGCTCTGTGCATAAACTCACTGGAAATACACGCTTGCTGTCCAGAAACAGTATGAAGTTCACTGTAGAAATTAGCCACTTTGACTTATGTGGTCAACCCTGTATAAAATGTGTGTAAAACTGAAATCAGACACTCCCCTCTGCATTCCTCATAAGATTGATCTATGCAGTTTACAGTTTAAGAGCTCAGGTGTACCTGAGAGAGTGGCTGAAATAGCTTCTCATTTCAAAGATGATGCTTTATTGTCAAAGATTAATGGCTGGGAATCTCTCATCACCTCTGTTTGTGGAGCTTTTGTATCTCTCTCCAGGACTGAGCCCTGGATGCAATTGTTTTGGTGAGCCCTGAAATTCCCAAGCTGCTTTTCTTTTCTGCAGAGTGATGCTGTCATGATTTATGAAAAAAGTCAGCTCTTGGAGTTTGTTTTGCTTGGCTTGCAGACAAAGGATTCCAACCCCATTTTTGAGTAGAGAAAGGTTAGGTGGGAGGCTTTATGCTGTGCTTTTTGAGTGGAAAACTTTGCAGCTAAATTGAGAATAATATTTTTCTGTCTAAACTGACCTTTATACTGATACATCCTCTGTCATTTTGGGCCCTTTTAAACTGTGTCTAACTTCTGCAGGTTTACAGTTCTCCTTTATCACTTGCAAGGGAGACAAAAGTCCTAAGGACCTGTTCAGAGATAGACACTTCTGTTCCTCTTTAAAATAAAATGGGACTGTGCTTTGGCCTGGCTTCCAGCACCACCTGTTCTGCTGCCATGTCTCCATGCTGTCCTTTCAGCATGGTCTCATCTGGGCATGCTGCATCCACCTGTTCTGGGTTTCCTGAGGGCACTCGGCAAATTTCTCCTCCTTGGCACCTCTGCCATATTTTGCTTGGCCCATTCCTTGGCTTTGGCAGAACTGGGACATTCAGCTGCTTGTCTGAGGGGAGGGAGTTGTGGGAAAAGTGAATTTGTGATGCCTGAAAGGGAAGATGCTTTGTGTAGTTTTGAGGAATGGACATTTTGAAAATAATGTAGTTCATAAAAAATAATGGAATTAGCAGTAACATAGTGGAAGGAATTCAAAAGAAAACTGCTAATAAGGCCTGAAGCAGATTTTTTTTTTTTTAATTCTCTTTCTCCCCAGTCTGACCTCTTGGTAATGGCACAAGTAACAAGTATTTCTCACCATACAGTGGCAGAGTGGCTCTAACTGTTCTGCCTTATAAACCCCACACATACCATGGGGGGATATCCCTCACTCTGTAACAAGGTAATCTTACCAGTAGGGTGGGTTTTTTTGCTTGTTTGTTTTTCAGTGATGATACTATTCAAAGACAAACTGATAGTTTGAGGCTTGCAATTTCTTTCAGCACTGGAATTGATGCAGAAGCTTGGTATCACTTTTGCTTTTTTTTCACATTAAGAAGGGTAATTAATTAGAAAAAAACTTTCCACAAAATAGTCCATCACAGAAAGTGGTGCTGGAAAAACTAAGTGGATGTCTACCATCTCCCATCAGGGCTGCAGGCTCTCAGCCCACCAGTTTCCCAGGCCAGAGACACCCATCTCCAGAGCTTTTGGCTGTGGAGCAGCAGGTCACAGATGACTTCAGGATTATGATTTATCCTATCTTGGAAATTTCAAAATGCTGGGCTTTTCTGTTTAGTGGCTATTTTAAACCAAAGTGAAAACAAATTTCAATAACACATGAAACACGTGGAAAATGCTGGGTGGAGATCATGCCATCTCCAAGGTTAGTTTCTGCCTGTGTGACCCTGGGTCATAATTATAATTCTGTGTGTGTGTGTCCAGGTTAAATAGCCTGAAATACTGCATGTCCTGTCCCCCCACTCCGAGTGGTGTGCTTCCAGCAGCAAATGGGAGGTGGATGAGGTGGATGTGGCATGAGGAATGCTGGCAATGCCCGAAGGTTCCAGGCTTTCTGGGGGTATTTTGGAATACACTGTAAGGAAAAAGATGATTGCTGATGTCACATCATCCATCTTGCTGTTGGGGAAGCAGCCTTTGGAGTGAACTATCTTCTGGAAAATGCCCAGGAATTGTCTTTGAGCAGTCCCTCCAAAGCCAGCTGTCAGTTGAATGATGTGGAGGAAGAGTGTCTGCTTCTCCAGCTTTATTCAGCAGTACCACAATACCCTCCTAACTGAGAGTGCACAGCCCCAGGCAATGTGTTTCACCACTGCCCTGAGCCAGAGCTGTTCCACAGCTGAGCTGACAGTAGTGAGTCCCTTTGGAGCACTGGTGCAGTGGGGAAGTGAATCCCCCACTCTCTGGTGTGTTGGTTTGATTCACAGAGGAGCTCTCTGTGTGCAAACAAGAGTCTTACGGGAGGAAACCCCAGTGGAAGCTCTGCTCTGCACCTCCTGGCATGAACTTCCCCAGTCTCTGAAATCCAAGCCTTTGAAAGCAATTTGTAAGCGTTAGCGTTTCGTGGTAAATCACATCCTATTATTTCGAGTTTAGAATCCACTGTGCTTTGTTACTCACACCAAAAGCACTTCCAGTGATGTTTTAAGAATGAGCAGAGGGAAGGGATGATGGCAGTCATGAGGGCTTAGCTGTAGAAAGTGTTTCCCGTTTTATCTGGTAGAAGTGGTTGGGGAATCCCAAGAAGCAAAAGGCATTCGTGCCCCACCGCGGATTAATGTCACGGGATTCAGGTGACCCTTTTCCTTTAGATTTGTTTGTAGATCCCGCTATCCATAATAGTAACTGTGCCTACAGTTATATAACAGCTTTATAAACTCCATAAAGCACCACTGAAATAATTAATGTGTGGACCACTACCAGGCAATAATGCTTAATCAATTTGTCCATGTTTGGAAGCTTCCAAACAGTCTTTTCATTCTTATTTTCCCAACACAACTCACTTTTATGAAACCTGCTTTAGAGCCTCTGAATTTTAGGCCAGAACCAGAAAGAAATATATGAAGAACATCTGTCATCTGGATTGCATCTCAGCAGGCAGTTTGTCTCTGTAAGCTTAATCTGACCTGGGCTGCTCCAGCAGGCTAAAATGTTTTTCATAAAAGGATGTTAATCAACCTATCTCCATTTTCTAGATTAGAAGATGACTTATCCCATCCTTCTCCAGTGTATAGCTTAATTCTTTATCTGTTATAGCTGAACAGCTCTTATTTACATCAGCATAAATTGAGAATGATTCACATTAAGCTAATGTAGTTTCAATTACATGACAGTGGTTCAAAACAGGGAGGCTGAGATGTATTGGGGATTCACATAATGTTTTGAAATCACTTTAAGTTTGATTTCTTAAGGTTAGCAATATCCATCTCCTTTAGTAAAAGAGATAGTCCACCTTTTGGAGTAAATTTGTGTCTCCCTTTTCAACATGATTCTCTTGGCTATTGATCAAAACAGTTGAATGGTTCGTGTAAACACTTCAATGGGGCCAAATCTTTTCCCAGGGAATTTTTTCCTAACTGGTTCCTTTGGAATGGTGCATGTCTTCTGTGGATCACCAGTCTGAGCACTAATGTGTAGAAACATTTCCATACCTTCTGCTATTATATATGAGAAATTGTTTTTCTTGTTCTGGCCGTGTGAAAAAGTACACAACACTCTTGGTTTGTAGTGCTGTTCCTGAGTCCTGTCCCACTGCAGAGTTTGGCTTGCCTGCCTGTGCCTTGTCCATTTTTCTCCTCATACCTTCTAAGGAGTGCAGTATTTGGGGGGTGCATGCTTGGGTCCAGAAGACACTTGTGTGTGTATCTTTCCCAAACTTCCCTTTTCCTTCTCCTTGACTCCTGGTGGACCTGTGATCAGCTGAAGTAAAAACAACCAGCTGAATGGCTGCAAAATTCCCCAACTGCCAGTGATGACCCTCTTGTACCAGCCCCCTTCCTGCTGCAGGGTATCTGTT
>NW_008237239.1:17585113-17621258 GCF_000691975.1 Corvus brachyrhynchos | reverse complement strand
AGGATGAGGAGGCCAGGAGGGATGTGCAGAGCTGCACCCCATTAGCCAAGATGATGTGGAAAGCCTCTGGAGAATTTTCATGGCATGACTGGACAAAAAGCTCTGGGTGGCCTGCTCTAGTGCTGGTGGTAGTGTTGTTTCAGTGGTTGGGCTGGGCTAGAGTCCACCAAAATTCCCCTCCAACTGATGTTTCTATGAATTTATGACATTTGTTTTGTTGGAAAACCAAACAGACATTTAACTGAAGTTGCAAATAAATAAATAAAAAGTACAGAAGAGCTACAGTGCAAAGTAAAAGTAAAACAGAGCCATGCAGGAAAAAAGTGAGACGAGGGAATGTCCAGATGTTTTGCAATAAATTCTAATGATAGATTTAAGCAAAAAAGAAAATGACCAAAGACAGGCTTTTGAGCATCTTAAGGGAAGTAAGTTATTTATTGAAGTTATTGTTGAAGTTAATGGGACTCTACAGCAAGAAGATTGCAGGAGCATCTGTCAAAAGCTGCAGTGACAGATGTGGTAACAAAACAATAGCCAGAGAGGTGAAGGAGGAACAGAAACGTGTTACAGCTGGAGCAGATGGAGGAAGAAATGGGTAAAACACAATGAGATGTTGCAAAGCTTATTTTTTTATAGCTGTTCTTCAAAGGTGATGTCTCACCTTCAAAGACCCATATCTTTGAAGACAAATCCTTTTGGCCAAGGAGTCCTTGACACATTCCTGTACAAGTGACATACAGGGAGATGGCCATTGCTGTGCCCCTGCATGTACTCTGGAGACCAGCTCCAGGGAGGTGCCATCCTGCTCTGCATCGGAGAGCAGTGACCTGAAGGGCAGGCTGCAGCATCTAACACCCTGTGGGGCAATGCCTGTGGTCACTGGTTGTCTTCCAAGGACAGAAAGCACTTTCCTGAGCGCTATAGCCAGGAAGTATGGAGCAAATGTTTCGGGTAGGGGAGGGAGCAACAGTTTCGGGTAGGGGAGGGAGAGAGAGCGTGGCTCTTCCTCTTCCACTTGAGGGTAGAGGGTGGAGTAATTCAGGATGCATTCTTGGTGTTATTTTGGACACTGAGAAAGCTGGATTTCTCTTCTCTTCCTCTTCTATTTATTTACTCATTTTTGGTTGCCACATAGGAACCCCGGGGAGGGCAGGCTTCTTGCAGCCCAACCCTGGGAGCTGTTGAGTGAAAATTATGTAAATCCTGAGAACATTGTCTGTGTGACAGAAGCTGTTCAACAATGATCTTCCTCTGGTATGACAAGGATTCATTAAATGTAACTGCTTGTGGTCCAAGAAGGGCAAAACAACAGGTGGAGGCGCTTCAAAAAGCAGCTGGAATGTGGCAGCCGATGTCACCCGAGCCTCCTTTGCTCCAATAATGAGAGGCACAGTGATACAAAACCAACATGGCATTTACAGTTATGGCATGATAAATGTTCTCCTGTGCTTAACAGCAGATCACATAGTTTTTATTCCTGTACACGTAGATTAAAATAATTTGATATGAGCCCTTGCTTTGGCTTGTCCCAGTAATGGCCAGGAAGTCTTTGTAATTTGGTCAAGTGCACAAGTGAAGCGGCTGTCGGACAAAGCCCCTGGGGTAGCTGTCATTTGCTCAGCTGCCCACTGTGATGAAGTGATTTGGTGTAGCTATGGACACAGCATGGCAGAACAGGAGCTCTGTGTGCCACAGGGAGCATGGAAGTTTGTGGTTTCTTTCAGCGGTGAGACAATCTCCTCCTAGCCAGCTGGCAAGCGTAGGAAACCAGATGATGTTTGTGTCCTACAACAGCCATGGGCAGGTGCATCGCTTCCAGGAGATGGCCTTGATTATTCCATTGGAAGAACAGCAAAATGAAAGTTATCCAAAAGCCTGGTGTCCAGGAGAGGGGAGCAATACCTGAGTAGCTGCTCTGTAATGTGACCTCCAAAGCAAATGCTTGGACCGGGCAGTATGTGCCATCTGTGGCCAAAGGGACCAGCAGCTTTCCTGAGATTATTTTGATGAGGAGTTGTCTTGGGGTGACTTCATGATGTGTATCCTCTATCGCTGCTCTGTGCCCAGAAATTAATTTTGTGCCTTTCTGTGCCTTTAAACTGAGCCTGAGAGGGCGGAGAGGAAAAAACCAAGTGAACTTTTGTGTTTGAGTTTGAGTTTGTGTCTAGCGAATTGTTCTGTGAAGAAACACTTGGAAAAGTAAATGATTTCAAAGGTGACACAGACTTTGGAAGGAAAAAACATTTGGCCTTCAAGGAGGAGCAAGAAATAACCCAGGGATGCTGATTATACCATTGTGACTTAAAATAAGTCAGTTTAATTCAGTGTCTGGCTGAGTCTTAAACCAGGCATACATTACATACTGACTGGTGAAAATTACCTCTTCTGGTGAAGGTACAAGGGGACACACTGTTTCAGAGCCCCAAAATATTGGCATTTGCTTTTGTTCTGCTTGAACTTAAAATGGCAAGTGCCTTTGCAGTGGAGAAGAACAGTACAACAGAAATAAACCCCCCCCAGCACTGCCTGAGGAGTGCTGTAACAGCTGGCTGGAGAAGTAAGGCTTTCAGTCTCCTGTAGTTAAAAAAGCACTGTTTAAAAATAATTAATTCCCATGTCTGGAGCTAAAGTATCTGATTTGTCCGATTAATACACAAACTCTTCCAGTGCCAGTGGGTCCATTTACCCCAATATTTATTGCATCTAAGCTTTCAGGACACTGATCATAACCACAAATGGAATACAAGGGCAATAAGTCTGTGGTGTACTCAGAGCTGGGGAAAAAGCAAGCAAGCACGAAATATCTGTGGTTTGACACAGCAAAGGACAGTCTTTGCTTGGGGATATTCCAGTTGAGCATATTGATTTCTGAAACAATTAACACATGGTTCCTCATGATCCATTTACTCTTTCTACCAATATATGTTCAGGCAATGATAGTCCAAAATCAGGACTGCTCTGGCTTTTACTGTGGTGAAGATTTTAGAGGGAATAAAAATTATCATACCAATTTCAGACAGCATAGATAAATTATTAAGCACCCTATAAAAAGTGAATTTATCACTTTTAGAGTGAGAGGTGGAATGAAAGGAAAATGTGTTGAGCTAAAGTGTAAAGGCGAGTTATGTCCAGTGAGCACAACTGGTATATGAAGCTAATTGTTCCACTGTTTTGAACAGACCCGAGTGAGAATATCAATTAGAAGAATTTTATCTTTGAAACGTAAAACTGTCTTCAGCATGGCCCAGGCTTGGAATCCCAAGAAAACAGGCCAATGAAAGATATAAAGTACAAGTTTGGGGCGACATATAGTTGTGACTATGGAATCAATCCTCTATAATAGTATTGAAAAATGCGTTTTATGTAAGTTAACAGTAATATTGTGTTTCATTGACCAGGCCTTACTGAAAATTCACTAAAGTAAATTGCGTTCTTTGTGTTAGTGGGCCATCTTAAATGTTTTGTGTAGAATTATTTGAAGTTTATATGGCGAGAAGAACAAAGAAAAGAAATGTTGAGGTGTTAGTTCTGTTAAAGAGTGTCTATATTTTCAGGTTTCTCTAGCATACTGTGGTGCAAATAAAATTGCAGATGTGATTTAGACAGAAAAGGAGATCTGACATCTCGGTATGTCTCTGTACCCAGAAAACAGCTTGTACAACCAATAGGTTGCACTCTTTGAAACTGTATTTATAGTCACTTTTTCCTGTGGCATGGGAGAAAGCAGACTGTGAAGGTACAAGGTCATCCTCCTCCTGTTTCTTGTGTACATTGGCAGTCATCTTCCAGCACAGAGTTTTGAAGATTCAGCTGGGTCATGCCCTCCAAGCAAACTCAAAGGATTCAGGCTCCTTTCCATCCTCAGCTTTGTTTTTCACTTAGGCAGTCGTTATTCCAATGGAGGAAGATAAACAGGAGCAAATCCCCTTATTTTCCATGGCGTTTTTCCTTTCACCAGCTATAGGCTGTGAGTAACTGAGTATATGAACCAAGAAAAGGAAGGGAGAGGGGTTAGGGAAGGAGGAGAAATAGCACAATGACTCACCCTGTCCACTATCTGTCTGAAGATTTATATATTCCCTTCTTAAATATAGAAATGATTTCATTCAATTATTAACTCTCGCAATCTAAACACTGGGTACGAAGGGGGCTCCTGGATGCTGATTCATAGTGATGGTTCTCTAAAGGAAAACTGGAGCAATCATGTATAATCTCTGCAATAAATCTTGACTAAAGCAGAAGATATGTATTTAGAAATGCTTTTATTCAGTGCCTGTCACTTCTGTGCCCGTTAAGCTGTCAGAAACACTAATGACAACCGATGGGTGCTCTTCCACAGAGATTGTCTTTTGGGCTCCAGATCCTACTCAAGTGATGGGTTCTGAAGGATAACAAGACTTTCCTTTAACCTGTGGAAGCTTTGTAACGTCCACATAATCCAATGGGGGTTTAATATTACATGTTTGGAGGCTCACACTGTGCCAACTGCTCCTGGTAGGTCATTTACTCACACAGACTACTTATGGTTTCAAGTGGTGTCTCACTCACTTGGGCAAAGGGGCAATAACCCATCTTTAAAACAGAGAGAGGCACAACCCAAAGGTATTGAACACCAGGTTTTTGTGTGGAACTGTGGGATTAGCTCATCTTAGTGAGCTGATAAGCAGAAGCACGTACTTGTTGGATGGTTGCAGGGAAGCCACACTGGCAGAAGTTTCATTAGAGGTGTTGAAAATGCCACTGTGTCAGCAAGGTGATGTAACGAAATCAGTGAGACTTTGCTTTTCGTGGTTTCTGCTTCTCCACCATGAGAAGTTTTGATAAGAACAGTTTGAGGGCTGCATTGGAAGATTGAGGATGGGAAAAGGTGCCAGGAAAGACACTGTCAGGTTCTGAGTAAATTAATGCATCTGAGTGGCCCTAAATTGCCATGGGAAGAGTTTTGAAACTCCTGGAAATTTCCCTATTAATTTTAGGCTCTGAAAGCTAGGTGGGAGTCAATGGTGGAAAATATTTTATTTCTATTGCAGAAAACAGATGATTGTCCATCTTGTAACTGTGATGGTGAAGGCAGATACTCATTTAGTGCTCTCCTTCCAGACTGATCAAGCTCTTGGTTGAAGGGATCCTTAGATACTGAAATCAGAAATCAAACAATGCATCCTTCGTTCAGAGGCGTTGAGGAAAAATATGGTTGCACTTTGAACAGTGTGTGTTACTGTGTTCCCTTTACTTTTTGCAGGCCAATGATCTGTGTTTTATCTTGGTTTTTAGGAATTATAAGCATTTGTTTCTTCTTGCTTGCAAAGCTTCACTGACACGTGCAACTTTTTCATTTTGTAGTGAACCTGTTTCATATTTCCAGGATCAACTTTCTCATTGATTTTCCGGAGGTAAAATGCCATGAAGAAGGAGAGGCACTAATAGCTCTGGTTCCCCTTAAACAAGAGCTTTGTGAGCTTCTACCACATAAAGGGGGCTGGATTAATGCCACATTAATCCAGCCCCCTTTATCCATAATCTGCTTTAATTGCTTCACTCCTTTTCCTGGCTGCTTACCTGCCTCATATTCACTGACGTTTCTTTGGCATCAGGGACTGTGATTGAAAGTGGGAAAGCTGCTTGGCCATCAGACCCTATCAATCCAATTCCTTCCTGGGACGAGATGAGAGCTTAAAACCTGGAAGATGATGTGGTGCAGCAGTTGTGGTCAACCTGCCGCTGACTCCTGGGTGATGGGGCTGCAAAGCAGAGACTTTGCTCTCTCCCTCTAAAGCTGTTCTCTTTAAACGGGGTGAATCCTCCCTGGGAGACAAGGGAGAAGAAAGACAGTGAATGGGAATAGGTACAGGCAGAAGGGCAGAGGTCTCAGATGAATGCCCAGAACAAGCTGCAGCACACAAGGGTGCAGTCAGCCAAAGGGCTGAGCCAGGAGTGGAGGGAGTGGAGGCAAGGACACCATGCTCCAGAAGGAAGCCTTTAAATCTTTTGTTCCTCAAACTCAGGCAAAAAAAGTGAAAGAATGTTGGAGTTTATTTACCTTCTTAGTTATTTCGAGGGCAAGCCTAAATCCACTCTTGTCTGCAAAGGTAGCAGAATCTTTTTCTCAAAAGCCATTCTGAGTGAGTGAAAGAGAGAAGGGAGTGTGTTGGCATTCATACTAATACTTACTGAGATGCAGAGTTGTGTAGTGAGGCAATTCTGCATTGATTAGATTGCCCAGCAGTGCAAAGCATGTGAGCATTCCCTCACCTAACCAGTAGCATTGACTTACCAGGTATGTCTTGGACAGCAACTATAGAAAACCACTGTCATTTGCGCTGCAACTGCCTGTTATAAAAGAGCATTCTTAGGCAGGGAGATGAAGCCAAAAGTAATCTGATCTTTCTGAGCATCTATTTTGGACAATTATTGCTGATTAAATTTATTAATAACCACTCAGGAGCATATAGCTTGCACTTCGGATTTACCTTCTGTGGGAAGGTAAGTCTGTATCTGAACTTGGAACAGAAAAACAAGAAATACATAAATTTGGGTACCATTTGTTTCTTAAGATTCACAAAGAGTTTGCAACAAACCATGGCAACGCCGGTGCTATTTTTTTTAGCAAGGGAGGCTAAACAGTTTCAACTTGGAAGTTTCACAGCCAGCAGTTGATTTTTAGAACATATTGTGGTTGTACACAAGGAGGAGCTGAAGACAGGAAAAGTACTGACCCTGAAAAGGTAACAGTGAACTGTGAATGATCAGTGTAGTCTGATTCATCTACAGCATTTATGTCTATCTATAGAAAGATCTAAGGACATCAAGTGCTACACTCACCCAATAATGCCAATTATTTGTTGACTAGATTTGTCATCATCATTACTAGGGATACATTAGAAAAGCAATGTCCCAGATGAGATCAGGGTTTCCTTATCAAGATGAAACGCATACCATTGGCCTGCCCAAGGTAAAATGGAACAGATTAACATATGTTTTGCAAAGTGCAATCATATTTTTCTACAGTCTTGGTAAAAATGCACTGTAAGTTCTTGCCTGCTGAGACAGGTTTGGATCAGCTCTAGCTATATGTACATACTGGTCACAATCAGATACGTGTGCATGTCCTTTGCAGAGAAATGAGAAATTGGATATCCCGTACTCCAGACTGGCTTCTCTGACTGCTTAGGCAAGGTGAATATGGGGATTCTGATTACCTCATCCTCTTTGGAAAAAAGCTGACCCACAGAAAAATCACAGGGTTGTGCTGTTTGGAGCCCAGCCTCAGGCAGTCCTGCTTCTGCCATCTGGAACTGGCACCAGGGCTTCCAGCCTTGCCTCAGCACCCAGAGCCTGGGTGGTACCCAGAGCTGCTCCCTGCACTCCTCTTCACCTTGCTGTAGCATCTGGGGCCAAAAAGGGGTTTCAACAATATTTTGAGGGTGGGTAGGGCCCAAGATATATGTTCCCATCTGTATTAGTTCTTTGCTGTGAGGTGATGAGGCACTACCATGGGTTGCCCAGAGAAGCTGTGGATGCCCCATCCCTGGAAGTGTTCAAGGCCAGGTTGGATGGCGCTCTGAGGCACCTGATCTAGTGTAAGGCGTCCTTGCACCTGGCAAGGGTTGGAACTGGATGATCTTTAAGATCCCTTCCAACTCAAGCCATTCTATGATTCTGTGATATGATCCTATGATTCTACATAGAGCAACATTTTAAAATGAATTTGTGGAAAATGTTCACAGGTAAACTGATGAACTAAGGGCCCAAATTACCCTTCCCCTGCACAGTTGCAATTTCCAGTGCGTGGAGGGGAGGATGTTAAGGACTTGAAGGCTGGTTTTATAAGAGGGGCAGGGCATTTCCAACCTGCCCTGGTTGAGCTCACACCTGGAGCTGTGCCCCTCCCGATCACTTTTCTTCTGCTTGATGCAGAAGTGTTGCCCTGAGGAAGGCAATGCATTTGTGTGGCACACTAAGGAAAGTGAAACTTGCTCCCTGTAGGCAATCCTTTGCTGTAAAGGCTGGGAGAACTTCTCTTAAATGTTTTTCCTATAAATGGTATACAGTCAGTTTCCACAGCAAAGGCATTGCTCACCTGGCAGAGCCATCCCTGATGTTACTGAGCATGAAGTTATTTTCTGTATGCATGTACTTGCTTAGCAGGTCCCCTTATTTATTATCTGCTTGGGTAAGCTAATCAAATCACAAGGACACCACTGCGAGAGCAGCATCGTCATCGAGTAGGTCATGTGTCCTTGGTCTTGCAACCAAATTCAAGTTAACAAGGAGCTCGGGCTGAGCTGTATATTCTGGCCCCTATGTGTGACTGGCTTAGCTGCCTGATAACCAAGCTGCTGCTTTCTGTGTGCTGCACATCTGCTCAAGGTGGTTGGGGCTGCAGACAGGACAGACAGATTTTCCAGGTCTGTTACAGCACTGACTGCCAGCCTAGGTGTCCCTGTGGAATCCTGCTCTTGTGCTTTCTTTTTATTAACCTCACAGTCTATGTGATCTTCTGAAGTAAAGACTGGGTCACTTGTTTGCTTGCTTGCTTTTTCTGTGGACAAGCAATACCTTTCTTCTCCCCCAAATCTGAGAACAAGCTGCTTCTCCTGGTCCCCCAAAACTTCTCTTGAACTCCCTCCTTTCAAACCAGAGGGAGAATGAACTGCCTCAGCATTTAGAAATAGTTTGAATGGGGATTTCATTTTGCCCCATTTAAGACATGGAAGAGTCCCTGAATCAGGATTGGAATGAGGCCTGTTTCTCCAGTGTGACTGAAGTTTAGGTCCAGAGTTTTGCCCCAGGATCTGGTCTGTCCCTCTAGGGTGACATCAGCCTGGTAAGTGCAGGCGTGCTTTTTTTGTCCTGCAAAGGAAACAGGAATACCTTTGTATTGTAGGGCAAAGGACAGTGTGACGTTGCTCAGATGCCACTGATTTGCAGAGAAATCACACATTTGGTGCAGGGGAGCTGGTGTAACTTGTCCGTCTCACACACATGAACCCAGGTGGCTGAGATGAAGCCTATGAAGATGTAGACAGTAAAAGGTTTGTTAAAGTATCACATGGCAAGTGTGTATTATGTGTTTGGCTGTTCTGCTGGTGAGGGAGCCAGCAGATGAAGTCCTGAGGGATCAGTTACTGTGTGTGTAACCCTTCTGCCAAGGCATGACTGGCAGCAACAGCAGCCCCAGTCAAGTTTCACCCCGTTTGAAGACCCTGAGCTCAGTGGTCTGTTTTTCCTGGCAGAAACAATTGCCTGAAGAAGCAGAATTTTGTCAAGGCGAGGGAAACAGGAGAGTGTCCAAATAAATCACACCTTGTTCCTTTTTCCTAAAGAATGTCTAAATTAAAAAACTTGAAACAAAGTTTCCTTAAAAATCTAAAGAAAGATTTTCCTAAAAGCCTGGAACAAGGCCCCCCTCATTCTCCTTCCCCTGTCTCCTCCAGGTTTTCTATTACTGCTGTACCCTTAATCTGGAGGTATCTGGGAGACTTATTCCCCGCTATGTAGCACCTGGAGCCGTAGTTTAGTGTTGGGCTTGGCAGTGCTGGGTTAACAGTGATTCCAGGGTCTTAAAGATGCTCTCCAATCTAAATAATTCTATAGTGAGACAGCCTTTGCCCTGTGGAGAAAGAAATTGCAAACTTTCTGTAGCAGGAGGCAGATGCAGAGGCCCCTAAGCAGAAAGATGCACAGAACGGTACCAGAAACAAACCCAAAGACCTTGACTTCCAGGAAGAAGGCTTTGCTAGGTTTTGGTCCTTGCCTTCCAGGAAGAAGACTTTGCTAGGTTTTGGTCTGGGGTGTGCTTGAAGGAGAGAGAGAAGAGTAAGAACAGACACATCAGGAAAAGTAGCAGAAACAGCTATGAAACACTGATGCCAAGAAACAGAGAAACCCCCTAAAAGTAGCTTTTGGCAACAGATTCCCTCTGGTGCACAGGGAAGTAGGGCACTGCATATTGTCCCCAACTTCTTCAAAGGTTTTACTCCTTTCAGTTTCTCTTCATCTGTGGGGTGACTTGAGTGTTTGCATACAGCTGGTTAATGTGTTCTGATGTTCAAAACAGTCCCAGAGGGACTGAAGTGAGTAGGGAATGAGATTTTGGGAATCAGAGGGAGGCTGTTGGGGCTCAGCTGAGCTAAGCTAATTCTGAAGGGAAAGGATAGTTGGGTATTGAGGGGAGAAAGGCACAGGGGCTGGGAAGAAACAGGAAGATGGAAGACTGTGAGTAGAGGGCATGGGTCTGGCTTCTGGGGGCTTGTCCCATCCCAGGAACAAGCACAACTGGCTCTACCAGCTCCACTGGTGGGGCAGGCTCGGCTTCAGCAGCAGGTGTGGAGTCAGGCCCTGGTTTCTCTTCTATCTGGGGCACTGCTCGTTTGGGGGTTTTAGAGACAAACAGTTCTTTAATCCATACATTCTGTTGCTGTACTTTTTCATCCTTCAGAGGTTAGGAGAAACATAGTCTGGGAAGAGAGCACACATAAAATCAGCCCTGTGCGTGACCGTGCTGCGCGAGCTGCCCGCATCAGGTACTCACTCGGTGATACCTCCTGCCTGCATGAAATAAAGTTTGGTGGGAGTGCTGTGGCTGGGTCAGGGATGTAACCCTGCAGGCATTTAACATCCTGGAAGCTTGATTAATGCTGAAGGGAACACTGAGGTGCTTTAGCTCACTGCCATTTTCACTTCTCATGCATCAAATGTGTGGAAGCATGCCGTGAATGCACAAAGAGGAATATTTAATAGCGATGATGTAATATCGAGGCGCTGGCTCGGTGGCTCTCTGGCATTATTCAACACATCTTTCTCAGCAGAATGATGGTAGTGAAATGAGATTTCATTAAAAGAGAGCAGCTCAGTGTATCGTTAAACATTCAGAGCAACGTCTCCGTTTCCTTTCTAATGCTGTGGTGCTGAAAACACATCCCATCTCAAAAGCAAATGTTTAACTACAAATGTAATTTGTGAGAAAATAATTCTTTTTTCTTCTTTTTTTTTTGCCTTTGAAATCTGCTGAAAGCATGCATATTAGCAGAGCAGCCTTTCTTTCAGGGTTTTAATTTTCTTTTTCTTTCAAGGGAGCTGCATAAGAAAGTTGTTCGAGTGATTTCTCCCCAGCTATTCTGTTGAGTGATTCTTAATTACCCTCAGCGTTTGAAAGGTGAATGGTACTCTTACATAATCAACATTAATAATTCAGCTTAGTCCAAGAAAGCTTATTGCAGCTAGTTCTTTGATGCCAGAAAACCTCTACTAAAGCATTCTTTCTCAATTTTAATTCATAAGCTCCTAATAAAGCCAGTCCAGCTAAAGTATTTTAACCTGACTCCTACACTTAAAAATGCAGCTGAAATTATTTCAGAGGGCTGTGGCAAATAGGTATTGTAAATTTTAGTAGAAATGTAGTTTTTCACTCTGTTTCTGAATCTCAGGATTGTTGTCCTTGGAAGAACAGAAATAATATGTATGGAAACACACTTTTCCTTCCTCTCTTTCTGTGTGCCTTTCTTCTTTCCTAGCTGTCCTCTCTGGTGGAAATGCTGCCCTATGATGTGATCGGCATAAACAGAGATGAACAGGGAGGGTGCTCCTTATACCAGGAGCATGAAAGGTCATGCAGGATTTCTAGAGTAACTTCCCATCACACTGAACCATCACAACCCACTATTACAGAGTCAGCACAGTTACTGAGAGATAATGCACTTGTATTCTTTTACTAAGGTAATGATGGAAGGAATGCACTGACTGTCTGGTCCTATCAAAATTGCAATGTAAAGAAACTCCAGGGGAACAGAAATATTCTTCTAGCCTCCACCATTCTATGATAGACAAGACTCTCCACAGGAATAAGTTTTATCAGGTCTGATGGTGCCATGCCATCAGAAGTGTTGATGTCAGCATGGCCCATGAAACCTCGTATGAACAGGGAACCTCTGGAAACACTTATTTCTTTGACACTACTGTGCTTTTTAAGAGCAGCTACTGGAGGGGGATGAATGGATTGCTGTCAATGATCTGCCCAAGTTTTCATGTGTTAATTTACTTCCTTCTACACTAGCTCATTTCAGAGGGGTGAAGGTGCATATTTGTCTTCTGGTGATGCAGTGGGAAGAAGTTGGAGGTACAAAAGGAGGTTGGCAAGCTGGAGTCTTTAAAGGCTCAGCTGCCCATTTCCTGCAGGGACCATAAGCCATGGATACCTGTTGAGATTCTCACTGGCTAGAGAAAGAAAAATAGCTCCCTTTTTCCATTCAATCCTTTATAATTATTACTGAGATTTTCAAAAGTTGGGAGAGTCAAGGGAGATATTTGCTGTTTGAGCACCTGCAAAAATAGTCACTCCAGCATATACAACAACAACAAAAACATTGGGAACATTTCTGAAAGGAAAACATAAGAGTTGCCTCTGCCTGAAATGCCTAATCCTGCAAATGTGTTTTGTGGGAGTACCGTCATTCCTTAGAAGTATCATAAAGCTCAGCTGTTGGAAGCATTTTTTCCTTACCTGTGGAAGACGATAGTCCTGGTGAACATTTCTTCATCCTTTCCATTTCAGGACTCTAAATAACATATTGACCCATGGTGGTTGAGAGAACTCATTTCTATAGGCAGAAACACCCTTTTTGCATTCCTGAGTTTTTCCAGCTTTCAGACTGGCATAGTATTTGCAAAACCTGTAGATACATTGGAAAGATCACTGGCTTGTAAAGTGCTGTGATACATCAGGCTGTGAGATGCTGCAGAAGAAGAAAATACTTTGATTTTTCTTTTTCACTCCTGTAATATGCCCATAGGTGTTCTTGCTTCAGTGTTATCTTGATTCTGGGAGTCTGTCACTGCTTAAAAAAAGATAGTGTTTTTTCAGACTTGATCATTTACCTGCCTTCAAAAATTTGTGATTTCATGTCTTGGGTTTGAAAAACATTTGGCTGGCATTGAGGAAATGTTAGTTTTGTCCCAGTAAGGGGAAATAATCCATGAAAATGATCATTGTAGATAATGCAGAGCAGAAGTAGCATGCAGAATGCTAGTGAGGACAGCAGACAGTTGGCACTTGAGTTTCCAGCTGAAGTAGACCCACATGGCTTGGCACAGACCAGGTGCTTCTAGAATCCATGGTGGCTCAACCTCCACAGCCCAGTTAACACCACGTGTTCAGAGTTCCCGTCTCCTCCCTGCGCTGTGTTCTCTACTGCTGTGTTTAACTCTGCCAGGTTTTGAAGTGGATCGTTTGCCAGCTGAGCCATTTACTTCAGCCACCTGGAAATGGCTGTTTGTGCTGTCCTCAGTGAGGTGGAAACCACCTGAGAGAAGGCTGGAGTTCACTGGTGGCTCCACTGCTCTCCCTGCCCCAGGAGGGAGTTTCTGACATAGCCAGGGTGGATGGTCTTGTACAGCTTTCCATCGTGGATGACCAAAGTACTTTTTTTTCTTTTTACTGCAACATTTGTTATGAAGTTTTTGAGAGTTCATTAGCTGTGTTGTAGCAGTCTAGGTATTAAATATTACAGTGATTTTTTGGCTTTTAAAAGAGTCTAGAAAAATGTTTATTATAGGCTATTTAATGGTGTTCATTTCATGTTCATCTATTCAGCATTATGCTTCATTAGCTGTGGGCTTGTTGGATGACGACATGTAATCAATCAATCATGTACCATTTGTGGTTATTCTGCTCATAAAGCCAGATTTATTTGTTTTGGTTTCCAGACTGGAATGCATTTTTCTTGTGCTTTTGCAGTGCTGAGCCATAGATAAGACCAGTTGTTAGTCTCTGAGAGATCTGTCTGCTCAGGAAACTGTGCGAAGCAAACAAACTGCCTCCTTAATTAGAAGGCTGAATTATTGGCTGCTCCTGGTTTGAATGAGTACATGTCATCTTTCTCTCAAATTAATACATTATTACTCACATGAGAAGTCTGATTATTTTCGGTGGGAATTCCTAGTTAGTGCTGTGTGGGAAGACCCAGCAGAAAACCCTGTGGCTGTTACTGGTTATCTTTGCAAAGTAGTCTTCATGGAGGCCCCGTGGTCTTCAGGAAAGGATGAAGTGCCATTTGGAGCTCTGGCAATGGTACTGGGGAAGCCTTGGGAGCCCCACATCCACTGTACATTTGGAGGGATAGCGCTGTAAGCCCTTTTTAAAAGATGAAACATTAGTCATTCCTTATGGCTACATCTTGTGAATAATTTATAAATGTTATGGGTGTTGGGAAAAAAATGAGCAGCATAGATTTCCAGAGAAAAGAGGGAGGAATGGTAAGGTCACATAGAGAAAAGATGTAAGTTAGGAAAATTGCCATTACCCCAAGAAATCCCTCCGACCAGTAAAATACAAAAGTTTTTTACCCACTCCTTCCCACTGTAAATTTATTTCTCTGAGCACACAACATTTTTGAGGGTTGGAAAATCTGAGTCTGGATCAGGGAGGAGGCAGTTGGAGTTCCCTGCAACAGGCAAAACCAAAGGTAATTGTTAGCTCTGCATGAGCATGAGCTAATCCAGAGCCCGTGCTTCATTCCAGTTCTTACTGGCCAAGAGCAGCTGTGAATAGACAGAAAATGATACAGTGCTGCAGCCAGGGCTCTGGCTACATGGGCAGTTCATCATCAGCTCAGAGAGAGCTGCTCTTCTTCTTCTGCCGTGGAGCTGCATTCTTAGCACTGCTCTTTGCAATCTTGTGACTTTCTCTTTGTGCTGAATAACAGTTAATTATTTTGTGAAATCCACGTGGAGATGCGTAGAGTCCTCACTGCTCTAGAGTCATATGATGTTGAGCAAAAAGCCAACAATTTTGCTGCTGGAAAATGTGAAATACAGCATTATTATCTGAAGCGAATAGCCCCACCGGTTTTCTATTTGTGTGCATGTACACATGACCTCTTTTGACTTTGAAGTGTAGTTGAAAAGAGAAATCCATTTGCTATTATTTGAATTTCAGTCATGCCTATATAGAAAGAGGAGTCCCTTTGGGATAAACCTGGTAGCAGTCACTACCTCAAAAGTAAAATTGAAGTAATGGTCGAGTTGAGTGGGGACAACTGGGGAGACAGAGTTGCTCAAGGTCGTAGGAAAGAGGTAAGATAAGCAAGGTGTCCTGAGTTATGCCGGGTAGGAGAGCTGCTAGGCCATCTGCCTCTTGAAGGCATGGTTCACCTCTTCTGCAGCCAATCCATGGGATCTCTTAGACTGAAGATCAGCTTCTGCTCCAAATCAGGTGGCAGGGACTCGAGCCGGGGTCTCACACATATCAGGGCAGCGTTCGGTGCAGCAGACTTGGGACACACTGGGTAGTATCCAGTTTGGCCATGCTTCAGCCCTGTGGTGCATTCATACCACGCTGGTCAGCATGACATGGGAATATTTCAAATATGTGAGGAGAAAGGGGAACAACACATGGGGTCATGACGCGGGAGGTTGCTTTCCACTTCGATTCAGCATCCCTGGTTTCTTTCATTTTAACTCTGGTATGGTATTTACACCTCTGGGTGGGTGGAAATGGCAGCTTCATGTCTTAATCAGCAGCTTAAGCCTGCTGGTTTTGAAAAGTTGTTGGTGTGCACAGTGATAGACAGGTGTAGAGTCATCCTAACAGTCATCCATTGGCTGTCTGGAGAAGAGAAATGCTCCATTTTACCCATAGTTGTGTTAGTTTACAGAGAAACTCTGTGGTTCAAAGAGCAACCATTGCTCCATCTGAACAAAAAACTGGCAAATGTCTCCAGCAGCAGCATGGGCATGGTGAGGAGACTAGAAGATAGAAGATTTAGGATGTAAAGATACCTGTGTATCACACAGATACACACTGACCCACCATTTCCCCCAATATTTGACCAACTCCATTGATGGGAGATGACCACAAGTGAACGGGACAAAGTTTTTGACTCTCCCCGTGCATGTTTTGCTCAGCTCCACTGGAAAAGCTTCTAAGAGCTATTTGCTCCTAATCATTCTCAAGCAACGAATGAATGGGAAAGAATCTTACTAGAATGATTTAGTGTTCGTCACGCATAATAAATGAATGGAGTTATTCACTGGCAGTCACACATCTCTGGCTAATCCTCTTGAAGGTCACTCGTACCAGTCACCAGCCTCTCGTCACAGCTACTGCAGTAGAGAGCAATGTATTGAGGATTGGGAGCTGTTTAAAAACGTGGGATCATGTCTGTCCACCAGTTTGGGTTTGTTCTTCACCCTGATTCCTACACCTCACATCATCAAGGACTAGCAAAGGGAAGACCAGAAACAGATGAAAATGCAGTAACACTGTTTGAATTATTAAATCCTCCCAGCCTAAAAGGAAAGAGCTGTCAGTGTTAATCGTTCTCTAGGGAAGTCAAAGCAGAACAGTTTGTTCTGGGATGTCCTCTCATGCCCAGATATTACACTAACCAGTTTGCAGGGCATCTGCAACAGCTTCCTCTTGGTGCAAAACCATCTGACTGGAGGAGAACTGGATTGCAACATATTATTAGCATTTTTATTATGTGCTACTTCAAGTTCTTCAAAAAATCCCCTGATTTAAATTTTGCTTTGTAATTTCCTTCCTCAGTTCCTGAGTCAGACAACACCAGAGGATAACAGCAATGTGACCTCACCAACAAGAAACATCAAGGAAATGAGGCTATTGTAACGATCTGGAAGGTGTACGTGGGCACTACTCACTCCCTGGTACTAAAAGAGACCTTAATTGTGTTACCACCCACCTCTCACAGCTACAGCACTCTTCTGGTGACTGTTCCCTGCCTGAGTGGGTCGGAGCACCACAGGAAGTGGTAATGTAAATGGATCATTTGCAGTGTACTAAAATTATACTTTGTGTTTCAGCCTAAGGGAACCCCAACTGTATTACCCGCCCAAGGGCATATTGTCTGCCAAGGTGTGGCTGAGATCTGCAGGCACAAGGCTGAGAGCTGTGGATAGTGACACAAGTAACACGTTGTCCCAGTTTGACAAGGATTTTCCCTGCCAAGGGGTCTGTGAGTTGTTTGATGTAGACAGGTACAGAACTGCTAGAAAAGGCCATATTTCTTTATTTCTTTCCCATTTCCCATAGGTGTGAGGTGATCAGAGCACCTGAAAGGCAGAAAGTGATTAGAGACAAACATTTTCCCTCCCTCCCTTCCTTCCTTCCTTCCTTCCTTCCTTCCTTCCTTCCTTCCTTCCTTCCTTCCTTCCTTCCTTCCTTCCTTCCTTCCTTCCTTCCTTCCTTCCTTCCTTCCTTCCTTCCTTCCTTCCTTCCTTCCTTCCTTCCTTCCTTCCTTCCTTCCTTCCTTCCTTCCTTCCTTCCTTCCTTCCTTCCTTCCTTCCTTCCTTCCTTCCTTCCTTCCTTCCTTCCTTCCTTCCTTCCTTCCTTCCTTCCTTCCTTCCTTCCTTCCTTCCTTCCTTCCTTCCTTCCTTCCTTCCTTCCTTCCTTCCTTCCTTCCTTCCTTCCTTCCTTCCTTCCTTCCTTCCTTCCTTCCTTCCTTCCTTCCTTCCTTCCCTCCCTCCCTCCCTCCCTCCCTTCCTCCCTCCCTTCCTTCCTTCCTTCCTCCCTCTCTTTCTCCCTCTCTTTCTCCCTCTCCTCCCATCCCCTCTTCCCTTTCTTTTCCTTTCCTCTTTCCTTTCCCCTGAATTTTCAAATTTTCCTGAACTTTCCTTTCTCTTCTTTCTGCCTCCCTGAAGTGAATAACTTTAGATCATCATTCATTTTTGGTTCACTGCTCCTGGGTGTTGTCTTTGGTGTCCCTGCAAAGCCAGTCTTGAGGGACTGGCTTCCTGCCATGGTCAGGGCTTGGTCTTTTGCCTTCTCCCAACAGCTGGGCCAGGTATCAATCCCATTATTCTAAAAAGATGCAGACCTTAATTAAAGATACTGAATATTCCTGTATGACAGCAGGCCACTGTTTAGATACATGGACAAGGAGAACTGAGTAAATGGTGCCTATTTACAGCACAGAGGGCCTTAGTCTTCACTGACAGTACTCCTGTTGTCTGTGGAGCCACAAGCCTGCTCAAAGGGGTGAACCTGAGGCCCTGGAACCCCATGAATCACTGTGCTTATCCAGTTCTTTTCACTCTGGATTCACTCTGGAGCAAATCCAGATGAGTGCAAACTGCTGTTATCTATTCCAGGAGCCTTGATACACTTACATTCTGTGCTTCAGAGAGTAAATACAGGCGTGTTGGCTCATGTATCTTAGTAAGGATTGAGTGTGTCTGCCTTGAGAGGAATGAAAAATGTACAGGCAAGAAATATCATTCTTGCAGAGGCTATGCTTAATCCACTAAATTACTCCCTTCTGTGGGTTAAAGTCAGCTCCCATGTATCTCCTCTCCTTTTTCCCAGCTATCTTGTGGAGATTTCAAGCATGGGCCACACCATGGGGGTTCCTGATTTGCCTGCCTCCTGTCTTGTCTCTGGGAGTGTGTTTGTGTCATGAGTGCCATACTGGTGAGTCCAAAATGCAGGAAAATTTCAAAGGGCCCATGTTGCTGCTCTGCAAGATTTATTTTTGGCAGGCTGTTAATAAATAAAAGGACAGTGAAAATACAGGTCACAGAATACAGCATTATCCACTCCTGTTCTTCTCTGCTGGGCTCAGTGGAGTGATGCTAATCTGGCCTCTTTCTCCTTCCTCTTCAGCCTTCCATCTCAAAACCAGTTTTGCTCACATTCAGGTTGTAGGGACGTGGGAGTTCAATTTGCTCAGTTGGCAGCTCTGAAACCTGACAAGCCCTTCAGAACTAGAACCAAAACCCTCTTCTCTGTTTCCTCCCACAGATTCCTGTTTTCAGCTGTGGGGAACAACCCCCTGTGCATTTTAATTTTTTTTCTCACAAAAAAGACACCTTCCCTGCCCTGAAAGTCCTAATGATATTAAAAGCAGGCAAGGAGCTCAATGCCACGAGTCCCACTGCACACCCAGACCTTGACTGTGATGTCAGCCAAGCTGATCCCTGAAGCTGTGTTCCAGAGGCTTAGCTTGTTGTTATCAGGGTCCGGCAGGCAAACGGCACCCTGAACTTGGCTGCTGCTCAGCTCCATCTCTAAAATCCTCTTTCTCACCTACCTCCAAGTTAAAACAATTCCAGCTCTATCATAGTTAGGAGTGCAAGTGGAGGAGATGAGAAGTTTGGAAGTAGGCTAGGCTATTTCTTCTTACAATGCTTAATTGCCCTCTGGAAGCGCCCTCATTGTGCTAAGTCACATCACTGTTGTTCAGCTTTCCCATGGCACCTGGCTGATCCTTCTGCTTCAGTGGCACTGTCCTTCCTTCCTCCCTCCTTGCCACACCATGCCATTGCAACTTCATTTGCCATCAGATATTCTGGCTGTTGCCTCTCCCTCCTGAAATCCCTTATCCCATGGTATTTTGTTATATGGTACAGTGAGAGAGGAGACAAGCTGAAGGAAGAAGTGAATTTTGCCAGCATTGTACCAGACTTTGGTAGGAAGGGGTGATGGCAGAAGCCCAGGTGGAAGGAAAATGTGGGACCAGGGGACAGAGAGAAGGGAAAGGAGAAAGTAATTGTAACCTGCCACAGAAGTGACAGATAGCAAAATCAAGTAGGGGCAGGCTTACAGTGCAGCCAGTTATTCTGCCAGTAAAAATATGAGAGCAACTAATAGAATCTTTTGCCCCAGGGTTTATTTCTCCTTATTTATATCACCATTACCGAGAGAGACACGACATTGCTGAACAATTGCTTGCTTCATTTCAGGAGCATGGAATGGTGAGTTGCTCTGAGGAGGAGGAAGAATCCTGAAGATGTTTATGAAAAATTGGTTTTTTCAGCCTGAATGAAGGAAAAATGTGATTGAAAGAGTCTTAAGTGGACACAACAACTAATTCAAGATAATGATGTTGAAAGAAGCACTGTTTTTCCAAGTGATTTTCGTAATGAAGGAGGCGAATCCGTGCCCAGCCCTGGAATCTCTTACTTAGAAACCTTCTAAATAATCTATTATTGATAATAATCTTGGTTTTGCTTATTTTAATGAGGCATCCCCAGTGAATGGTTTGGTTTGGGTTTACTTCCTTCTTTGCTTTCATGGCAGAGTGGTCTAGATTTTCCATATATTGAATTTTCCATAGGAAAATTATTATTTGCTTATGCTTATTAAAGAAATTCCTCTGCTAATTTCAGGGCAGCAACTGAGAGCCTCTGATTTCTATTTTGAACAGGGAGGAGTCAAGAATATTTCAGATATTCCTCAGCCTCCAGGCAGGATAAAACATCAGATTAACAATGTACTGGGGTTGTTAATGGAGAAGCTGGAGAGTGCAGACAAGCCCTGCACTCATTTCTAACACTGTTTGGACATTCATTAAAACACTTTGTTCAAAAATGAATTCCTCTAGGATGTTGTAGCTGGTGTCATCCTTCCTAAAGACTGGATCTGTTGACCACATGAGGCAATGGGGCAGCTGGACCACCCGTGACTCTGTGTCGTTTTCGATCATTTTGTTATTTACTAGAGGGTAAATTTTACCATACTAGTGTGTAGGAAGTTCATTCTTCTCCAGACAATTTTACAACTGTGTCTTTATAGAAATGATGCCAACTTTAAAGTAATTTGTTCAGATTTGAAGCAATGCCGTAAAAGAGGAAGTTTTATCAGCTCTACTGCAGTGGCTGATAAACCCCTCTAAGTCAGTACAAAACCAGTTTTAAGTTAGTATGAGCTGTGTAAGAAAAGTAAGAGCCATATTGAATTTCCAGAAACCAAGTTCTCTTGGATGTCTTCTGTGCTTTGGAGGGCATGCCTGTCTGCCCCAAGTGCATGTCCAGTTTGGGGCTTTTCTTAGGAATCCAGGATGAAACTTGATTTTTGCAAATGCTGAGCCTCAGAAGCTCTCATGAACTCCTGGTGGACTTGCAGTCCAGGCAGAACATGTTGAGAAATGAGGTTCTCTTTTTCCCACACTTTCCAAAGTTATGACATCTGGTTTTAACACTCAAGCATTTAAGTAATTTTCACTGAAGAATGCAAGAGACCACCCAGAATATCCACCAGCCCAGTGGTCAGGAAACTCATCTGGCTCTTCTGGTGTGACTCCTTTTCTCTGTTTCTGGTTTTGAGGAGAAATTCATCCTGAAGCTGGAAGCTGGAAGAATATAATCAAATCTTACTGTGACAAACAACATCCAAACACTGTAATGAAGAAGGGGCATGGGAAGTTTTAATGATGGCAATGAAATCAGAAGTTTCTTTTCTGGAAGGATTTCTCAAGTCTTCCCAACAGTAGTTGAAACATTGTAACTCTGCTGCAAGAGCCAGTATGTAAAAGTTCTTGCAGCTATACTATAGATCAGTAAATCTGCTGCCCAGTGTTAGTGACCTGGCTTCTGGAAAGAGTTGATTCTACAGATCAAGACACCTCAAGGTCGCCAGATTGGTGTGATGAATTAGTGCAAAGAGGGACGGTTATTCTCCGTGGTCTGAGACATGGCAATTGGGCCAAGATTCACAGAATCACAGAATTAACTAGGTTGGAAAAGACCTTTGAGTTCATTTTGTCCAACCTATAACCAAACACCACCATGTTAACCAGCCCATGGCACTGAGTGCCACATCCAGGCTTTCCTTAAACACCTCCAGGGACGGTGCCTCCACCAGCTCCCTGGGCAGCCCACTCCAATGCCCATCACTCTTTCTGTGAAGAACTTCTTCCCAATGTCCAGCCTAAACCTTCCCTGGTGCAGCTTAAGATGTGTCCTCATGTTCTGTCTCTGGTTGCCAGGGAGAAGGACCAACCCCTCTCTGTGCACAGGAGGCTCCTTGATAGAAGAACAGGCAGAGGAATTAATGTTGTTATGATGAAGTGCAGCTTTACAATCTGCAGTCCCCTAGGGTGGGAGAAACCAAATGGCATGGAACACTATCAGGATCTATAAGGAGCAGTCATGTGTTGTGTTGGAGATGATCTGGACTGGTCCCTGCACTGTTCTTCTCTTTCTCCAGCTTGCCTTCCTGTAAATCACTCCCGCGCACATTCACACCTACCCAACCTATATGGAAATAATTAAAGCTTTGGAGAGGAAGTGTTTCCCGTGATAAATTGGTACTTGAGCACTGTGGAAAATTGACAACAAATTGCTTCTGACAGGATTAGGGATCCCTGGTGAGGGATTGTGTGGAATCTTGAGAGACACCTGCTCCCCCTGTAGCGCTCCCCCCACATCCCTGCCTCTCGCAGCCCTGCAGCTCAGCCAGGCTGCCCCACCGCCTGCTTCCTCCTTTGGAGCAGCATGAAAGCAGCTTAGCAAAACAGAATAAATGTGTGAGGCTGGAAGGGCTCGCTGAGCACCAGCCAGTGTCAGAGCAGGGTCATTGCTGGCTGTGCCAGTGGAGGTCGAGCTGCTGGCCAGTGCTGTTGGACAGGAACATTGCTTTTGCAGTCTGAGTAAAAGAATGCCATTGAGTTTTGCTTCTTCCACCTATAGCAGTGAGACACCTCCCTTTTTTCTTTTTAATTTCTAGGTCAGAGCATTGGGAACCTGAAGGAAATTGTACATGAAAACCAGTAAGATTCTGTGGGGAAAGCAGCTAATTTCATCACAGTACCAGCCTCCACATCCAGCTTTATGTGCTTGCGTTCAGCCTTCTCTAACTGGCAGTGAAGGATTTTGATTTTTAAGCCTTTTCCCCCCTTCTCTCCTCAAGCACTGAGCTCTTCTAGAACAGAATCCCACTGTTTGTGTTGGATGCATCTCCTTTATGAAGTGAGACAGGCTGTAGCAAAATTTATTAGAACGCACCATAGAGGGAGTTATTCCCTTGGTAGATCTGAGTTCATATAACCAAGCCAAGAGCTGGAAGGCAGTGGCACTATCTACAGCTTAATAGCAGCCACCTGAACCCAGGAATCACTAGCCACATGGGGCTGGCAGGGAAATAATGGCTCACTGCCCATCCCTGTCACAGCTGTGGCAAGCCAAGGTGTTTTAGGCCAGCAGAGCTGGATAACACTGGGTTGCTCAGCCCTGACTATTTGCAGCATCTCAGTGTTGGAGCTTGTAACCAAGGGCAGTGAGTAGTCTGATCTGACTGAAAGTTACTGCTGGCAGCAAGTAAGACTTCTTTTGATGTTATGGGCTTGTTATGATCTTGACATTTTCAAACCTGCTGGTGCATCCATGCTCTTTTGTCCCAGCAGAAAAAATGGTGAAAGGCCTCTGTTGGGCAGTGTGATGTGGAAACAGTTACTGTGTGTGATGGCTTTGTGATGCAAGGCCCTATTACCAACCATTTTCTCCTTTCATTATGGTTTCTAAAGCCTTAAGGTTGGTTGCTGTTATGTTTAACTGGATATGTGGCTAATGTCTTAGAAAGCTCAGGGACAAAATTACATCTGTAGAGGCTTCACCTGCTGAGCCTCTATTTCAGATGTTTAGTGTAAACTGCTGGGACATGTGCAGCCAAATCTGGAGCTTTGTTTCCTTTCAACGGTGGCAAACTAATGTATTTGAGTGTGTTATGTGTGAACTGTGGGCATTTACTTCTGCTGAGCAGATTTTGCTTGTTTTCCTTGCTCTGTAATGCTTCTCTCTTGTTTTATTAGTGAACCAAAGTCACCTTGAGTGTAGTGTAAGCAACCCAGTCTGTGTAGGATTGGGGTTGACAAATCTGCCAGGTTTTCCTGGGGTTAGTAATTGCTTGGTTTTAAAGTTTGTTAGAGAGAGATGCTACTAATAATTTTAAAAAGCTGTCTGTACCAACCAGAGGCTTTTGCTGCCACCTGTGAGAGCTGAGGGCCCCTGATGGCACTGGAGGCTGCCCTGAGGGTCCTAAGTTTGTAGTTCCTCTGTGATCCAACCCTTATTTAAATAATAATAATTTTAAATTAAAAAAAATAATCTCCTGAAAGCTATCAGTACAGTGGACTAAATCTGGTGTTTGGGTCTTGTGGCTTTGTTCTCAGGAGTCTGTCTGGGCATGGATGCCAAATGTAGTGTTTCCTTGACTGTATCCTGTCACTGGTAGATTTTTCTGGGGTTTGATGAAGGTTGATCTTGCTCTGCCTTTGGCTCAGTGAAGGCTGAATATTCCTTTTGCCCTTCCTTTCCCCCAACATAACTTTTATTTTTTTAAAGGAAGCTGCTGGGGCTTGTATTTCTGGGAACATTTCACTTGATTATAAATATTTGATGGGTTCAAGACAAACTGCTGGCAAACATGAAATCTGAGTCAGTGAAAACATGGAAGAATTGAAAATATGGGAAGTAACAAAACCTAAAAATTATATTGAGGTGCTATTGGGTACTGGTGGGAGGTGATATCTGAGGGTCATTTGTACTTTTGCATTGCAGAAGTCCCAGCAGAAATACACTGGCCTCTGTAGTGAGGAGCTGGACCTGCTGGTGTTGGCCCCTGCGATGAGTGTGTGACAAGGAGGAAGATTCTGCAGATAAAGCTTAAGGTTTGGATGAATTTTTGTTAGAATGCTTTGGAGGGCTTGTTGAGTCCTGGATACTCTAAGTCCTCACTGAGCAGTGGGCACAGACATGCAATGGATCTGTGTGCAGTTTAACCAAAAAAAAATCCCAAACAAACTTTTAACATTTCAGATGAGGGTTAGAGAGGATGCCTTCTTGTGGTGAGTCCAGGAACCCAGCCCTGACAAAGGGATCAGAGGTGGAGGGCAGTTCTGAGGACAGTGGTGGATGGTGACTGGGGGGAAAGTGGTGAGGGAAAGGTAGAATAGGGACCAGTACCTGGAAGCCAAATTCAGCAAACAGAGTGGACATTGGGCACAGAGAGATAAGAAAGCAGCTGGCCACTGGGATAAGCTGCTGTGGAAATTGTGGACATTTTATCTTGCTCTCAAATCACAAGTACCTGCCTAGCCAGAGGATGAATTTTAGCTTCATCTGTCTTTGGAGATCAAAATCAGTGTATCTGACGGTGAAGTCTGAGAATTTGTTATAGGCTTGAGGTAAATGCCACGAGCTGATAGCACAGCTGGACTATGACAGGCAGTTATTCCATGATAACATGTCTCCTCCACTCTGCCATTTCTGTGGGGTGGCTGCAGTTACTCCAGTCTGGTTCATGGTAGCAGGGTGTTCATGGGCCACAGTGTGGGATGTCTTCCACAGCAGAAGGCACTGCCATGATTTTAAATCTGACAGTTTTTGCAAGATAAAACCTTTTGTACTGACACCAAATGAAGCTTTAGCTAGTCAATAGAGTCTGCCAGAAGTCTGTATTTATGAATTACAAGCTTGTAGCCTTATGATCAAATTTTCAATTAGAAAAATGCAGATTTTTGAGAGTGTTTTGCATCTGAAAGTCCTTATGTCTGGAGGAGGAAGATGTAGGCCAGAAAGGCACAAGCACTCAGGTCAATTCATCATGTAGTTCTTGCTTCTCTTCCCAAAAGAGAAGTGGGAAAATTGAAAACATGTTAACATTTGCAAAGGGTTTCTGGTTTTGTTATTTTTTGCTTTGAAATTACATGTTCACTGCAAGTTAAAAGAATCAACTTGTCTCCAGTAAAACTTTCCTTTTGGTGTTTTGTAAACCTTCAATTTCATCTGGAGGTTAGGATTTCTGTTTTAATAGCTTTATCTGAGAAAAGGTTTAAACTATTGTTTGGGGGGAGTGTATCTGGATCTTGAAGATGGAGAAATCAGATTTGGGAACTGTTTTATATCCAGTTGTCATTTTAATTGCTGGCAGATTCTAAAAAAAAAAATCTTAAGGCTTTTTTTTCTTTTCCAAAAATAAAACTATTTCTTGGGAAAGGAGCTGATAAGAAGGATATTTGTCTTGGCATAGACTACTTTTCATTCCGAAGTGCTGAAAATTTACTTTTCAAGACTTTGTTGCATTTTTGCAAAACTGGAATGAAATCTGGTCAAAGTGCTGGTATGTTGTGCTCTCAGATGAGTTTACTTTAATTGTAACATCTTTTTTTCCCCTGGTTTAATCAGAAGAGAGATGATAAAGAGCACCTTGTAGTAGAGCAAAGTCTGTCACCCTACACGGTCTGGAAAAAACATAAAGAAGGCAATTAAGGTCTGTTGGTCGTGGCTTTTTAAGAATAGTTTGGCAGGAAAGCTTACTTACATAGAGAATGGGGTTTGTGGTGTTGGATTCAAATGGCTTTGGTGCCACCTGTGATGATTCAGTCTCAGTAGGCTGCTCTTAGAGTAGTAGAGGTTGGGTGATGCCATTTAGTGATGCCCCTTGGTCACGGCAGCAGCAGAGGTGATCAAGTATGTATGAAACCCTGGGTGGATTTGAACAGGGAGCATCCCACGGGCTTTGGGAATGCTGGCTGCCCTTCAGGCAGGACTGAGAAAAGGCAGGGCTTGTAGGTGAGCAGTAGTCCTGGAGAAGAGGGTCTGTGTGCATCAACCTCTGGTTCCAGATAAAACATCCTCCTCCTGTTGTTGAAGTTCCCTTGCTCAGTGTGGGCTTCATCAGCAAGGAATCTGTCCACCACAAACCTCCTGCAATCCCCATTTCAGGTGGTGGCAGGTGGCAAAATAAAAGACAGTGCCAGTGGAGACCGTGATTAGAAACAGCCATGCTGGCAAACCATGGCTGGCAGGAGGGAGTTTGCCCTTGGTCAAGGGGAATCAAATTAGGTTGTAAAATATTGAATCAAATAAACTGAGTGTACAGAGTCTTTTCCCAAAATGATCTGTCCTGTGCTGTACAGTGTTGTTACCCTCTGGACCTTGCTCCCATCTGCCTGCTGAGGAGCTGCCCTCCATGGGGACCTGGCATCAGTGCTGTTGAGTGATTAACCTGGGAGTCTGTCAGCTGTCCATCGGCCCTCCATAGGTCATTAGCTGCCCAGAAATCCCTGGCCTCAGGTTGTCCTTCCTGGTGTGGTGAAGAACAGCTGTAAACACAGCCTGACCTTAAATCAAAATGAGATGCTTCACAGTTTAAAATAAGGGCAAAGGGCTGGGTGATGGATCCATCCTCTAGTACCGAGTTCGTGCCAGGGCTCTCTGTCCTTTGTGTTTCAGTCAGTGCCTCAGTGTGTTGTGCAATGAGGCACTAATGCTAGAAATTACAAGAGGGTGGTTGCTCTGCTGGGTGGAAAAATGTGTTTTTAAAAGAAGGGTGACAGCAGCCAGTGACAAACCACAGCAGGCAGAGTATTTAGCAACCTGGGCTCCCTGCTGTGTGAAGGGGTGAAGAGGAGGGAAAGATCATTCATAAAAGAGCAATAAGGTCTTGCTTGCTGGTAAGTCATTTCTGTCACGTTGTTTCACACAGAGCATGCTAGAGAGCAAAGCAAAACCACAGTGGAAACAACAGATGAGTGTGGGGGGACTGTGCAGACCAGGTCCTTACTATTCCCTCTTCCTCTCCCCAGTTAGCTGTGTCTCTGAGGAATGTGCACACCTACTAAAACAATGCAATTGATAACTTCATTTTTGTAGTTTAATTGTATTAAGTGCCAGTGATATATACAAAGTGTTTTCTGTTATTCCATTTATTTGAGCAGGGTTCAAAGTTTTTTCTGCATCAAGGCCATAGTTATCAACTGTATTTAAGATCACAGCATAAAGCTGGAAGTAAACTTTTTCAGTCTCATTGCTGTACTGGTGTTTTCTCTTGCCTGAGAGGTTTATCTCCTAAGTCACAGTCTTTGTCTCATATTCTGAAAGCTTTCCATTTGTAGTTACACTCATCCCTACCCTGGGCTTTTGATAAAATGGGTGCCCCAGGTGTCAAGTGGCTTGGAGGTGACAAAAACACCAGGCTAACTGAAGCAGCTTTGTCAGTGGCCATAGAATTTTGAGACTCAAATCCATAATTGTCATTGCTCTGGAATGCTCTGCGCAGTGAGAGGGATCAGAGGTGTCCCTTTCAGGATGTGCATTATGACTTTTGTCTTGAACCACCTGGTGAATGGTGCTCTGGGGATGAGTCAGAGTGAGTTCCCCATGTGGGTTCCCTGTGTGGGTCCCTCTGTGGCGTGGGGTGAATGAAGCAGGATATTATGGGGCAAAAAGCCCCTGCAACACCCACCAAAGGCTCTTGAAAATACTTCAAAGAGCGAGCTAGGAAGTGGCAAGTTGCTTAGCAAAAAGTTGAAAGTGTAGTAGGATGCTTCTGTGAGTAAAAAGCTGAAGTTGTAAAGGAAGAGGCTTGTGTTGAACACAGTTCTGCCCTTTGCACATTTGCTGGTTGGTTAAAGTCCCTCCACAACACTCATGGAAAACTTTGGAGAGGCAACAGCCAGCCCTGATCATGGTGTCCCTCTGCAGTATGAATGTATTTGTGGTTGAGGCTTCTTTTGTGTTATCCTGTTTCTCAGTTTTCATGCCATCTTTTTTTCTGCTTCTAGTCCTTTGTGTTTTGGTTTTTTTCCTGTGCTTACACTTCCCTTAGTCCTTCTCTGAGTTCACCTCCCTTGAAGTGGAGATTTGTCCTTGAATATTGCTTGACCTGCTTTGCCAAGGTGTTTATCTTCTGCAATGCAGATACCAAATTTCAGTTTAATGTTTCCCCAGGCAGTTTGTTGGCTGAGGCAACGCGTGGGGAGGTTCCTTGAGTAAGTGTGTTTGTCTTCCTTGACCCCTCCAGAAATTTGGAGAGGAAGTTGAGGGGTGCAGCAAATCGGACCAGGAGGTGTGTGGAAAGGGGAGAAACAAGTAACTTTGCACTAGCAACAGGCACTGTGACTTCCTGCTGCTTTGTGAGGCTTGATGTGAATTCAAGTGGATATCTAGTACTGGTGAACAGAAAGCCAAAAATTACTTTTTTTTTTTTAAAAAAAAAAAGATTTTTTTTCTCTCAGGCTGCAAAATTTCATGATGGCTTAGAAGAAATTGCAATACTTGCATCCACTGGTGACTTTGAACTGGAAGGGGAGCCTTGTATTTCCTGGGGTGTGGTTGTGAAAGCATCTTGTAGCCAAGCAGTCAACTCCTTGCAGGAGCTTTTAGTTATATGCCAAAGACAGAGCGCCCTGCTCCATAATGTTGTTTCTCCTCATGGAGAAAGGTTGCAGGGAAATGATAGTAAATGATGTGGTGTGCCTGCAAATCATTGATTTGAGGGGCAGTTGTTCCCATTCCAGTCACTATTCCATCTCTCAGCCCTTCATGTTGCATAATTCCTATTTCATTTACTGCTGCTTATGATAGGGGATCTCAGCCCAGCAGTCAAGGATGGTGCCAAGAGTACCTAATCAAATCTGGTCATGCAGATCCCTGTCTGCGGACTGGGCAGAGCACAGCATTCCAGGGCTGCAGCGAAACTGGACTCACTGTCCTCTTCCTGGCTTCAATAGCAGCTGGAAGAAATGGATGCCCAGGTGCATTGCCTCTAATGGTATGCCACCCCTCTCCCCCTGCCCCCTTCTTAGAGGATAGTGGTGGCCCAAGTACAGCATCTCTGCTGTGGGGCTGTTTTTCCCAATTCTCCCCACAATTCGTGAAGTGAGAGGCTGCCAAGACCTGATGTCTGGGCAGCCTGCTGCAGGTGAGGCTCCTTGGAGGATCCTAGTGACCAAAGAAAGAAAGAAAAGGCGTGGATGCTCTTTGCTTTGGGAGTTTTGCATGGCTTTGTGACTGTCCCTTCCCAGTGCACAGGATGCCAGCAGGAGCTAAAGCTTGGTTGACCTGTATCTCGTTGCTCAAACTGCTGGAGAAGGAGCTGAGCCACTGCCATGCCATGCGTGTCTGAATTATGTTCTTTTATTGGCCTCCTATACTGTCAGAATGGATACATCTTTTAGCTGGTCATTTTCCATTTCTCTTTGGAGTGTGTTGGGGAGAGGGTCTCTGTGTGTGTCTGAGCCACTGAAGTACAGCAGTGACAAGCTAAAGAGAGCAGAAGCCTACAAAAAGCCCCGATCTCTCACTGCGCTCTTCACTCATCAGGAGAAAACCAGACACTTTGGGCTCTGTGGCTTTTGTGAGTTCTCTTCACAGCTCTAGACTGCAGTCTTGGAGGTTGGGTTCTCCCCCAAATCTGACCTTGTTTCAGTCCCCCACGAGGGAGCTGATCTGTAGGAAGTGCTGGGTGCTGTGAGCAGAGCAACGCATGCAGCAGGTGGGAGATGAGAAGGGATGCGCCCGGCTCTGGGCCGTGCTTGTGACGCACACTTCGCCTAACCACAGCTGCTTTGTTCTCAAGGCCCCTGCTGCAAATTTAACCCGCTCTGTTCACAGCTTCTTCTGCTGATGTGTCCTTCTGAATGCTGTTGCCTGTGCTCTGCCCCAGCCTCAGCTGCTTTGCAGCCTCCTGCCTCTCTGCAAATGCTGGCAAGAGAAGGGCACCGGGGCAGAGTTAGGAGATGCAGAGTTGTGTGTGACAAGAATGTGTGTGTTGGCTGTCCTAAGTGTTTTCCTGAGGCAGGTGCCAAACAGAGGATAAATCCTTGTTGGCTGGTGCCACTCCCTGGGAATAGCAGAGCTTTGGTCTGTCTTGGTAAGCTGGTGAGTGGCAGTGAATTGGAAAGGGGCATCTCTTGTAAAAGTATGATACCCTAGCAGTGAGTCATCATATGCACTCGCTCCTTCTGCTCCAGAGTATTTGCCTGGCTGCAGAAATTTTGCCCCTCTCCTGCCACCCATCATCATCTCCCCAGATCTTGTCAAGCCTCTGCAATGAGGGCTTCTTGAGAAAACTCTTTTTTTCCGCCTTTCCCACCCTTCCAGCATCAAAGCTCCACAGCACTGCAAGCAGTCACTGGGAGCACCTGGGAGTGACAAACTGCTGCTGTGTGAGGCTGGCCAGGAAGGGAATGATGCCCTTTGGGGAGGAGAAATAATAAAGGTTTTGAAAGAAAAGGCTGAGGTGGGAAATTTTGTCAGGGCTTGGGAGTAGACACCAAATCTACCTTTAACATAGGGATCCACTTACCTTCAAAATTATTCTGGCTTGCACTGGTTTGTTTTACATGAATGGAGGATGCTTTGACTTCACGAATGAATTTTTCCTCCTACAGAAGTAGCAGAACCTCTGTGACCTTGGGTTGTGTGCTTACAACTGAACTTAGAGCAGGGTTTTTGCTTGTGTTTGAGGATCGTGGCTCCAGGGTGCCAGGCAGGGCAGGATAAACACCATCAGCAAAATGCTATAGGAAAAAACAGCTGTCTTAGGTGGCAGCTGCTGGGGAGCTACCTACAGGCTACGTGTGAAGGAGAAGCAGCCAATCCATCAGGCTCATTTTGTAGCACAGCTTACAGCAGATGTTGGAGCTGTGATGTGCAATATGGTATCTCACCTCCAACACAAACCACACCTGGTGCCTCGAGCAAGGCGGGGAAGGTGTAGTTGCCAGACTTTCTATTCATAGAAAGTATGGTAATCCCATATATGATGACGCTTAAAAATACTTCTACACAAAAAAAATGCTTTTTGACCTTGTGCCTGCAGGTGCAGTTTTAGGCTTCAAGGCATATTTTAGTCTAAAGATATGTACTTCTAGAGAAGGAACTTCGCACACATTTTAGAGGCATAAACATAAGAGCTATCAGATAAAGTACATTATCCTGTGCTGTCTGCCTCGGCATTTGTATCTCCTTCATCTGTTTCACGCTGCCAAATTAATTTGTTGTCTTTTGCTGTCAGTGGAGATAAACCAGTGCTAATTTAGTCCACAATATTGTTTTTGTTCAGTCCTGTGCTATGGAGCCAAATACTCTGCTGAGATAAGTCAGCACCCACCTTTGTTGCTGGGCTGGAAAGCAATGGAATAAACCAGCTACTGCCATGCTGGGAATTGTGGTTGTCCTGCACCCATGCCATGTTTGGCCTGTGAAAGTAGAAAGGGAGGCAGGAAATTAGCAGCTGCTGGACTTGTTGGTTGTTCTGCTGACAAGAGTGTTGTATGACTTCATGTAGGCATTTTCTGCAGCCCAGTGTGAGAACCTGAAGGCCCTTTTTTGGTTTAACACTGAGGCTTGGGATTACATAGAACTGAAGAAGCAGCACAGCAAAGTGTGACCTTGTGACTGGGCTCCTGCACAGCCTTAAAGATAAATAAGGTGTTTTTAGAAAGAACCCAACAAAAAAATTAAAAAAAAAAAAACCAAATCAAAAAAAACCAAATCATGCTCTTGTGCACGGTCACAAAGAAGACATATGCAAGGCACAGGTTTGCTTAATTGCCAAATCCAATTGGAAATAGTAACCTTTTAGTGGGAAATTCCTTTGCTATGGAAAAAGATTTCAGTCCAAACTTTTTTCTTCAGCTGAGCATGTATTGTGAAGGAAGACCCTTAAGAGATGGGCAATGATTTCTATCCCACTAGGGAGATGGAGAGGCTGGAGCACAGAGGAGAGGGAGCTGGCTTTCTCCATGGTCACACAGCAGCCAAGGCTGCAGTTGGAAAGCAGATCCAGACCTCTTGATTCTGTTTTATTGCCCTTTCTGTTTTGATATTTTCTGTCACTTCCTGATAATTAACATCCAGTCCTGCCATTTCAACAGAGCTAATGTTTTAAAAGCTGCAATAAAAAGTAGATGGGGAAGGTGTTAAAGGTGCCAAGTGGAGTTTCCTATGTTCTCCTTTCAGATACAGTTCATAGTTCACGGAACTGGGATGAGGGTCCTGCCAGTGGAGTTTCCCCTGGTATGGGAATATGTGTATAGTATAGTGTGTGTGTGTGTGTGTGTGTGTGTGTATATATATATATATATATCTATATATATATTTATTTACCCTGCTGCCACCCCAGGGATGGGGACCAAAATATGTCTGGGTGGCATTTTTTGTGTCACCAGGTATACATAAAAAGAAAAATAGTTAAATAAAAACAAGGGGGAAAATCCAACACAACAACCCAAGGACAAAAAATAACCCAACCCAAACAAACTGAGGGTCGTGGAAAGCAATTTCAGGTCAGCCAGATGACTTTGTTTCTGTTTTTTGTTCAGGAGTTGAACCACTTGCAAATATAAATTTTAAGAAAAGAAAAAAAAAAAAGGAAAGAAGAGAAATGTCTCATGGGGATGGAGATAAATGAAATCAAATGCTGAACTTGAAGACAAGTGAGTGTGAGAGGTGGGGGGATTGGTGAGAGCAATGACATTTCAGGTCAAGAGTCATGGAAGTTGGGGCCTTTCCTAAAGATGTTGCTGTTGGTTTTGGTTTTGTTTTCTGGATCCTCCACCAAACTGAAAAATGTCTTGTTTTGCATGATTGTAACAGTCTTGGTTTGGAGGTGATTTGTACAAGTAAGTGTTTGTCAGAGGAAAATGAGAAGCTGTGACATTCCTGACTTACACTAGGACTTCACCTGACCTCCAGCATGGAAGATGATGGATGTTTCATCCTGTAGTTTTTTGGAGATGAATTTTCCACCACCTGTCTCTGATATCTGAAGTTTCTGATGTGATAGAAGAACATGACTTTCCCAGGCTCTTAGTTAAATGTTCAGGCTGGGCAAGTGTCGATGCTGATGAGCAGCTAATTTTTGTGTGTGTGTGTATATATATACAAAACATATTATATTGAAGTACAACTATTATTAATTTGTAGTTAATTTCATTAATTCAGTAATTAAGTCTATATTTTTAAAACATAAAAAATTCCCCTCCCAGGCATGGGAAACTACTGATTTTGCCTTTGGTTCATTTTGAATGTATTTCAGAGTTCAGGAGTTACTGCGGTGGTTACTCCTCAGATCAACAGACAGATAAATGGATCTTGCCCTCTTTGCTCTTGAATTTTTGAAACTGATTTGCAAAATTCCACTTTCTAATCTGCCCTCCTTAATCCGAGTTCATCACTCTGTTTCAGACTGGTTCCTGATTCTTTGAATGATCAAGTAGGCTTCCTCTCTTTTTTTTCCCCTGCTAAGAATACAAACTCTTCAACAAAGCTGCAATTAATTTTTTCCAGTCATCATGTCTTTTTCTTTATCAAGGCTTCAGGTGAAATGTGGGTGTTCAGATGTGAAGAAGGAGATTTTTTTGTGATTTTACCCTATTGGTTTGGTGGCAGTTGGGTTGAAAAAAAAGGTATCCAAAAGGGGAAAACTCAACAGTGACATAATGCTAGCAAGTCTTTCAATTAGATGAGGTGGTTTTTTTGCTTTTTAAAAATCAGAAATATGAACTTCTGGAGGCTTTTATTGCTGAGGATGATGAAAATTAGCCCTCTGGGAAGTGATTCCTCCTCAGTGTAGCTTTTTAATTTGCCTGTCTGAGCCCTTTAATAATGTTACTGCATCCTAATTGGAAGTCACTTGAAGGCAGACTAGGTTTTGATTGTGATTGATTTAATAGATCTTCACTGTAGCTGGTCTTGAGAAGCCTATCTTGCCTTGGTATGAAGCTATTAATATGCTCTGCTGAATGTTGCTGGTCCTTGAGGGAGTGGAGGTACAGTCCTCATGATTTAATTTGGCCCCGTTGTGTCTTGTGGTGGTTTATTCTGAAGTGGGGTGGTGTCCTGGAGGAGAGGGCAAAGGTTTGTTCTGTGGGAAATCCTTGTGGGGCCAAGAACAATGCCAGCAGCCACTGCTCTGTGACCTGGGATCTGGGGGCCTCTAAGCTGCAGCCTTCTGTTGCCCCATCTGTCACTAGGGCAGGATTTGCTTATCTGGGGTGAACCTAGTGGCTGTCATGCTGACATGTAGTGCAGTCAGGACCCTCTGAAGGTACCTTTCTAGAGGTGCTTAGCTGCTATTTGCCCTCCTCCAGGCCGTTTTGGACTTCTTAGTGCATCTGTAGATTTCCCTTGGACACTTTCCACTAACAGTGATGCAGTTGGCTTTAAGGCAATAAAGAAAGGGTCAGAATTTGGCCTACTCTCTATGTATAGAAAGAAAGTAGGAGTTATTGAGCTTCCCTTTCTCCCTACTAGTGCACAGAATATTCCTGCTCGCTGGCTCAGTTAAGCTGCAGCCTAACACTGAACTGCATTAATTTTAGTTTATATTGAGAGTCTGAACACTGGTCAGAGCCACAGTGTGATCTCTGATGGGCTCACCTTTTCAAGCTTAAGACCAAGACATCTTTTCAGAATCCCCATTACTGATTCAACAGCAAAGGATATTAAAATGCCAATCAGTTTCTTTAAATTATGCCTGTAGCAACCTGGGACAGCTACTGATTTAGTTCTGAGAATGCTGACACTTTGACAGGTTAGAAGGAAGCCTGGGCTGGCAGGATGTCTGACCTGCAGAAGCGCCAAGGTGAGGGCAGGCTTGCTGGAATAAATGGGGCCCTACACACTGTAGCTCATTGCTCCTGGCCCAAACCAGGGGTGGCTGCTACCTCAGCCAGCACAGTCTAATGGCAAAGACTTGTTGCCTTTTGCACCATATGAGGACAGGGATGACCCAAGTCCCCCTTTGCTTGGGGTGACGAAATGTGGCTGACCTCAGGGGATGCTACCCACATGCTGTAGAGCAGCTCTGACCCTGGGTGAGAGACCCAGAGACCTGCACTTTCCCTCGTGTGACATGGGACACGCTGTTTCAGTGATGTAAAATGCTGCCTGACCCCATAAGTGTGTTGTTCATCAGCCAGCTCCCTTAGCAGCTTGCTCATTCTGTTCCATTTTCCAAGCAAGGGAGTTTGGTTTCTCATGACGTCAGAGAGCAACCAAGTTGTGTGAGGATCCTGCTGCTTACCTATAGATTAAGGAGCACATCCTGCTCCTGGGGAGTCTTAACCACTCACTTCAGCGGATGTGAGATTCATCTCTGTGTCTGAGCTCTGACGCGCTTTGTGCTGGCAGATGCAGAGAGATTTCCCTTGCACACATCATGAATTTACACTGCTTTGCTACACATCACTTGTAGTCATTCCTCTCCCAGCTGTCACAGGGCTCTCGTGCTGTGCCAGTGGTACCAGCTCCTTGGCATACTTCTCCAGTGTCCCTTTGGAGAGGCTCGCATCTGGCTGCCCCGCTTTTCGTGCTGGCTCTTTTGTAATGGCACTAAATGAAAAATGCAGAGCGCTGAGTCACGGGATAATGGTAACAAAATTGTTATTTGTGCTGGACTAATTGATCTGTGTTGCCTGTAGCATGATGACTGACCTCCTGCTTGAAGGTCTGTCAAAGGCAGTAAGTGTTGTGCGTGCTGACATGGCCTCCTTGCCCCAAAGCAGTGAGCTCATTGCTCCTGCAATATCCCACTAATGTCTGTGTGCCCAAGGTGGTCATGACCAGCTGGCTTGGGAGCTGAGGCTGCTCCCCGGGGCTTTCTGTCGTGGGCACTCCTCCA
>NW_008237239.1:17549967-17584956 GCF_000691975.1 Corvus brachyrhynchos | reverse complement strand
GCTTGCTGCTGTTGCTCCTCCTCAGACCCTGGGGCCCTGGCCACCTCTGCCACATCTGTGCTTGCCCTCCTCTGTCTCTGTCCCGGGAGTCATCTCTGTTGCCCTGGAGATGCGTTTCAGGGTGAATCACAGGACTTTGTGCTCATCCTTCTGGCTGGATGCAGGGTGGAAAGATGCTGTAAGTTCACCAGCAGCATTATGGTTTGTTTTCTGTGAAGACAGTGACTGGCTTCAGATGCTCACCAGCAGCTTGGTGCAGATGCAGTGTCTCAAAACACTGATCTCTGTGTCCTTGGGGGTGGTGTCACCTCTAGTTCAGCTTGTTCCCTGGTACTAGATAGTCCGATGACTCATGATGGAGAGCTGATTTTGCAGCTAGAAAGGACTGGGATACTCAGCCATGGACCATCCTATACTTGCATAGCATTGCTCCAGCTGCTTGCTTGGAGCCACAGTGACTCGGTCAGTGTGTCTGATGGTGCAGGAGAGCAGCAGCCCCATCGCCACTGTGTGGCCCCACAGATGTGTTAGCTGTCCACGGAGAACCCTGGAATGTGAGAGTGTGGGGATGTAGAGGGTAAGGGCAGGGGATCAGGGAAGGTTGAGATGTGAGCAGTCAAGCAGCGGGTGGGGATTGGAGGAGGTCAGGACAAGGCTGATGATGTGCACCCCTACTGACAAAAGCTCAGCCTCAGAAAAGGTGCAGGGGGCTGGAGCTGGCAGACCTTTTCCAGCCACAGGAAATGCAGGTCAGGTGAAGTGATTAGACCTGGTGAAAGAGTGGGGTGTTGGAAAAACTAATGCCTCTAAGGACAAGAGTTAGCTAAAGGTGCTGCTGTGATGTGTGGCACAAGGGCCAGGCTCTGCCTCACCCTGCATGGCCCTGGTGCACCAGCCCGGGCACAGGTATCCCGAGCCTGCAGCTGGGTGGGGCAGGCAGCCAGGTGGACACTGTGGCTGCTCCAGCATTGTCACAGCAGGTGGGACATGGAGAGCTCTTGGGGACATGTTGCAGCAGGGCTGGGTGTGAAGCAGCAGCGTGTGCTGCTGATCCCGAGGCTGCTTCTCCATTTCTGTGGGTCTCTGTTGGGCTTGTTTAGCTGACTTACTTGGAAGGCTTCCTTCAGGACTGGGATGTGGCCTGGTGAAAGAGATTGCTGAGGTCAATCACCATAGCCAGGAGCAGGCAGTGACAGCTCAGTCACATTCTTTGGATTAAGGTGCCAGGGAACACTTGCTGGGTTTGCTGTCTCCATCTGTGCTATTAAACCTGGCTGGTGTTTGAAGGTCAAGCAAAAAAGTAAACATGGAAGTGCCCCATGTAGGTATCATACAGAGGGAATAACATTAGAAAGAAGCTTCTGCAAATGGTCAGAGTGCCAAAATGTTCATGTGAACCTGCAGAGGTTTAAGATGGCCTGAAATGAAGAGCTTGTTCCTCTCACACTTGAAACAACTCTCTAAATGTAATGGGAGTGCCTGTATACAGTACGTTTGTCAGCAACAAGACCAAAATCTCCACCTTCTAGTTAAAAAAGGCATCAATATCTTTCTGCTTTTCCAAGCTTTAACTTTCTTTACCAGAGACATGCTGTGTCACCACCATCACATTCTTTGCAAGCACCTGAGCTTCAGGAACATCTCTTCCCAGGAGCCTTTGAGGATGTAAAATCCCTGAAGGTCTTTAGTTTTTATTCTTTATTTCTTCTCTTTGGTTCTGTGGGAGTTTTTTTGTGTACAGGCTTACTTTGCAGTTATGGGCTGTGACTTTCAGTGTGGCTGTGCCCTGGATTGCCCAGTGCTGGGGGGAGGTTTTCTACATGAATTGCTCTGTATAAATAAACCCATGACAACAATGATGAAAAATGCAGGCTTTTGCTGTAAAAGTGCATCAGCTGCTACTTATTCTTAAAGAATCCTTCCACCAAATCATCACAAATCACAGAAAAGAGGAAGGAATGATGTAGTCTGACAATAGTATTTTTTTTAGACAGACAAAAAGATGTTGTGTAGAGAAAAGCAGTAACTCTACAGGATTCTAAAAGTCTGTTGAGCAATTGCCCCCTGGAAAGAATAGCTTTACAGCATATGCACAGAAGTTTTAACTCTTGGCTGCCCTTTAAACTAAGATAGTATATTTGGTATCACTCTGGCTTCTTTTGCCTTTTTCTAGGATGCTGAAGAACTGCTTTTATTCTCCCGTGATGTACATTGGCACAGGCTGCTTCATTGCACCAAGATTCCCTAGAGCCAGAAGGGAAAACTGAGGATGGGAGGGTGTTAGGCTGAGGCTAGAAATAAAGGTTGTGTTGGTAGCTTGGGGTGTTAGGTCTGGAGCAGGCTCCTGGTGTGAAGTAAAATACCCAGCATGCAAAGAGAGTGTCCATGACTGCAGGCTGGGAAAGGGCCTCAGCCAGGCTCCCCTTGTCCAGAGGTCTGGCACCTAGGAAGCAGCTAGGTAAGGGTCTGGTGTTATCTGTGGCTGTCTGTGCACATAGCACATGGTTGTCTTCCACTGCTGAGGGCTGAGAGAGCACTTTAAGGGTACTTGGTAAGAAGTGTTTATGCCTTGCCTGGGTCCAGCATCCTTCATCAGCCCTGTCTCAGCACCTGGAGGATGCTACCACACTGCACAGCTCCTCTGTTCAAGTGCTGCAAGATTTACTGGCTCTCCAGCTGCTGCTAATAACGATGCATTTGTCATGTGCTGTCTAATTAGCACAGAGCATGAATCACAATGAAGTGAGGTACATGTCAGTTGCTTATACCAACAATGTGGCCACGAACATAAAATAGTTCCGTGTTCCAGCCGCTCAATGCCACAGTCGCTGTTACTTCAGCCTATGGCTGAATAAACACAGGGAGAGCAAGGCTGCCTGTTCCCTGCAGGCACAAAGAGCAATGGATTACCTGACCTTGGAGGGATGGATTTCTTTTTTCCCCCTCTAGACTTGACACCTGCCTGACATTTGATACCTGTTACCACAGGAGGACAAACAAAAAGCTCATTGCCTGTCTTGCAGAAGGAAAGCCAAGGGCAAAGCCTGCCGTCATCTTCCTTGATGTGTGTTGGCAGTGCTTGACGCCGGCTGGATTAGCTTGTTTAATTTGCTCCCTGTGTGGCTTTCAAAGTGATAACCGCATGAAAATGACTGGGGTTTGGTTAATACCAAAGGGCTCCTTGTTCTGACATGTTGATTTGGGATACAGCTGCTCTGAGGGGTGCACATCCAGCCCCTGTTAGCTGTCCGGCTTGCTGCTGGTCAAAGATGTGGTCAGAGATGGTCCCTGCCTGATGCTCTTCAGGCAAAGATGAGCAAACATTGTATCCCTGTACTTCAGAGATGATGGGATGAGCCAAGTGCCCTGATGTCATGTGGCAGATCTGTGGCAGCTGTCTCCTGAATCCCAGATGGATCTGTGGTTATTTTCTGTCCAGGCACCTGACATGCCAAGTGATGTGGATGTCTTGTGGCTTGACTTTGACTTGTCACTGTGCACAGAGCCTTGCAGCCTTCCTTCTCCCTGCTCACAGCACCCAGGTCAGGCCTCCTGCCTGTGCCTCCTCCCTTTCCAAAGTGCCAGGTCAGCTATGAGAGAAAAACTCCTTGGCTCAGGAGCTGAGGAGCCAAGTGCCTGGTGATCTTTATGCTGGGCTGTGTCAATTCAATACTAAAATAAAATAAACTTCTCCCCAAAATGTTCAGGTGAGAGTTGTGTTGATGAGCTTTGCAGTGCTGATGACTGGTGTGTTAGCTGGTGCCTGTAGATTTGCCTGCACCTGAAAAACCTTGGGTTTTGCACAGAGGCTGAATTTGTGTAAGAAGAAAGAGTAACAAGGCTGCTGCCAACCTGTGTGTTTCAAATGGCTTTAGGAAATGTTGCCTTTTAAAATGACAGATAAATACTGTGGGTAAACTGGCAGTATTTCAAAAAGGCATCTGTCTGAGGGAAAGACCTAAATGTTTTTCGAAGTATTTAGCTGTGCTACCTTCTCTTATAATTAGTGCACTGTAGTACTTAAGACATGATACTAAATTGGTGGAGGCTAAATACTGTCTTTTCAAGGAGTCAGTGGTGAGGCTGCTGGCTTGAGTACTGTGCTCAGTTTTGGGCCCCTCACCGCAGGAAAGACATTGAGGTGCTGGAGAGAGTCCAGAGAAGAGCAATGGAGCTGGTGAAGGTGGAGCTGGAGCACAAGTTCTATGAGGAGCAGCTGAGGGAGTTGGGGGTTTTTAGCCTGGAGAAAAGGAAGCTCAGGGGGACTTTATTGCTCTCTACAGCTGCCTGAAAGGAGCTTGTAGCCAGGTGGGGGATGGTTTCTTCTGCCAGGTAATGAGCAATAGGACAGGAGGAAACAGTCTCAAGCTGTGCCAGGAGAGGTTTAGATTGGATATTGAGAAAATTTTTCTCATGGAAAGTTGAGTCACCATCCTTGGAGGTTTTTAAAAGACATGCAGATGTGCCACTTGGGGGCATGGTTTAGTGGTGGCTTGGTAGTGCTGGGTTAATGGTTGAACTTGATGATCTTAGAGGTCTTTTCCAACCTGAATGATTCTACGATTCTCTTTCAAATCCTGCCCTCTGTCTTAGCTCTGGTACTGCAGCTACTTATCTCAGTATAATTAATCCCTGATTTAGCTTTGTGCTTCATGGTTGGAGACTTCTGAGATGTGTCACCACTTGGGGAAGAAGTAAGGAGTGACTTCACTGGATGCCCACTGTGGTACTCCGCATGTGCTACCTTCTCTGTTAGGCTGGTACGTACAAAGCAGATCAGTGCTTGCTTCCTGTCTCTCAGGAAAAGGGTGGTGTGCTGAAGTTATTTTTCTCATCATTTAGCTTCACTGAAGACATAAGCTTATGCTGGTGTAAATTTGCTTGCACAAAGAATATCAGAGAGCCTTTGTTAACTGTTTGCCCACTGCAGCTTTTCCCTCTGAGGGGGCAGCTCTTGGATATTGCTCATCCCAGCCTTGGATCAGGTTCCTGCAGTGCTACTGTGTCCTGGACAGGACAGAGGTAGATCCCTTGCCCAGGGTCCTCCAAATCAGAAGCACCTGTAGCCATGGGGCTTTGCTTATGGGCCACCCAGGGAGGCTGTGCTGCCCATCCTCTGGTGGGGCTGCATGGACAAAGTCATAGGTTGTCTTCCTTGTTTTGGGACTTGATGTCCTGCCAGCTGCATTTGGGGAGCTCAGCAGGTAGTGCTGGGATGGGATGTTTGACCTTTTTGCTGTGGTGCTGATGGGATGCCTGATGCTTTGAGGCAATGTTCTCTGCACCTTGTGATGGTGCTGGTAAACGCTGAACCCAGCCTGAATAGTCCAAATACCGTAGCACACTGCAGAGCACTTGAGAAATGACATCACATGCAAAACAGTGGCCAAACTGGGAAGTTACACTTTGTTTTTGGCAGGCAGAGGACAATGAGACAAAGCACAGAAACGAGCTGTTAAAGAATTTTCTAAGAAAGACTGGCTTGAGTAACCAGCTTTGCCAGGGAGGATCCTTTTATATGTTCCTACTTGGAATATTAAATAATCTGACTTTAGGATGAAATTGCTTGCTTCTCTGCATCATGTTCTGTTCTGGTCCTTTTAAAGCCGTCAGGAGTGGGAGAAGGAAAAAGCTTCATCATAAGTTCTTTATTTAGGCTGTCTGGTCTCCTCCGCAGGGGTGGGCTGGCACTGTCCTGACTGCTGGTCTGTGCCCATGTAATGACTTGCTGAAGGATGTCAGGCTCTGTTCATAGCTCCCTTGGGGCTGCTAAATCCCCCCTGAGGACTGCACAAATGGACAGAATTACCAGTGAGTAGGTGGCCTACAGCCTCCTCTTGCTTCTAATTCTCTAGTCAGTGCTCAGCAGTGAGCCAGAGGAAGATGCAACCTGTCCCTCTCTTCTGAGAGGAAGAGGTTTTTTATCATTTATGCTGCATTTTTTGTGTTTTGTCTCTCGTGTGGAAGAAGTTTGGATATATTCTTTCAGAAAGCTTTCTTTCTAAGCCTCAATCAGGCACAAAGCAAAGTTTCTGGAGAGAGGTAATAGATGGGAGGTTTGGAGGGGATGTGCACTTTGGATTGACAAAATTTCCTGGACCCTGATGCTGGCTGGCTGGATGGATAATCATGTTTGGTGGTGGCACATTTCTTTCTTGGAAGTTGTGATTTTCATGTGCTTTCTTTTCCAACATACTTCCAGTTATCATTATTCAGAGGTAGCACATGCAAAAACTCCATAATGGATTTTGTTTAACAATACCATATGGCTAAATGCTCTTATTTTGTCTCTGCCATAACCTATTGCCCTCCAGTTCTTTCATAACTAGGTTTTTTTTCTACTGTGTAAGAGATTTGAAGCAGGGGCCTACTATTTTTTGCTGGTGATAGAGGAACATTATGAATTGTCATATCTGGTATAAAATAAACCATGCTCAGATAATGGATTTTGTTTAACAATACCATATGGCTAAATGCTCTTATTTTGTCTCTGCCATAACCTATTGCCCTCCAGTTCTTTCATAACTAGGTTTTTTTTCTACTGTGTAAGAGATTTGAAGCAGGGGCCTACTATTTTTTGCTGGTGATAGAGGAACCTTATGAATTGTCATATCTGGTATAAATTAAACCATGCTCATGCAAAACATGGCTAAACCCAGTCATGCAGGGGAAGATGGGGTGAAAACCCCCCACTTTTCTAGTAGAGAACTTGCAGTCCCCATAAGTAAACTCCAGTGAAAAGGAAACTGTGAGGTGTGTGAAAAGCCATGAGTGGGCTGGGGCACAAACCACTCAGTCTGTTGTAATCCTAGTGCGTTACTAGAACTGATTGCCAGATCAAACCTGCTCAAGAACAGGCCTGTTTAAAAAAATTAATACAAAGAGAAGAAAGATGTCTATTGTACATGAAGGCTGTCAGCATCCAGCTGCCTCACAGCTCTTAGTTGCTGTAAAACCTCCCAAAATCTACCCAAAGAGACCATATATCATCTTCCAGTACCTAGAGAAAGCTGGAGGGGGACTTTTTACAAGGGCAGATAGGAATAGGACAAGGGGGAATGGCTTTAAACTGAAAGACAGTGGGTTTAGATTAGGTATTGGGAAGAAATTCTTGACTGTAAGGGTGGTGAGGCACTGGCACAGGTTGCCCAAAGTAGCTGTGGATGCCCCATCCCTGGAAGTGTTCAAGGCGAGGTTGGATGGGGCTTTGAGCAGCCTGGTCTAGTGGGAGGTGTCCCTAGACTTGCACACCTTTCTTGGAACCCTTGGAACTAGACAGTCTTTAGGGTCCTTTTCAACCAAAACCATTCTGTGATTCTGTGTTTATGCTGGGGATTGTACCTGGGATCTGTTGCTATTAAAAATGTAACAACCCCAAACAACACTGGAAAAATATCAAAACTAAAAAAAAAACCTTTTTTTTTCTTAATCAAAATTGTATTCCTTCCTTTCATTGTTGTCTTTTGTGTGGCCAGGCCAAGAACTACTCCATAACTCATGCCTGCCCTGTTGGAAACAGCAAAGGGAATATGTGATGTCTGCCAAAGGCACTGAGAGAAGGCATGGAAGGGTGGTGTTGTGATAAGGGACGTGGTGACCTCTGATCTCTTACATTGGTGCCAGTTTGTCATGCAGCATTAAAAGCTAGTGAAGGAGTCCTGGACTGGCCAGAAAGCCTCCCGTGGCGTTAAAGTGCCTGTGGATGGATTAAAGGAAGAGTCTGACAGGGACACATGTTACTGTGGGGAAAAGTTATGAGCCAAAATTAGTGCTACAGTTAGGCATCCTACGAGAGTTTCACAAATTCAAATGACCATCTTCCCACTCTGCAGGCTCTCTTCAGCTCGTGATCACAGGCGTGGTAGGTGAGAGATGCTGTATTTATAGCATGAAAGTCAATTACTTGGGGATGTGTCTCACAAATGGCACATCTGCTAAAAGATTTGTGTTCTTAAGCTGAAAATATAAATACTTTAATAAAAGGGACGTAAAATGAAGTGCATAGATGTTGACAAGGTTGTGTACCCACTCTGTCTGAGTGTAACTTATGTTTTCACTAATTTGCTGGGGCTTTGCATCAGTCTTGAGCTTGAAGACTGCCGAAGTCACTGATGTGTTACCCATACTTCTCTCCCAGACTTGCTCTTCAAGCCTGCTCTTTCATCTCAAAGGGAAAATGAAGCAGATATTCAGAGGCTGAAGAAGGTGCTTCCACATTGACGAGGTTGTAGCTGCAGCAGGCAGCTTCAAAGGGAGGCTTTGGGCCACTCACCCAGAATGTGACGCCAACCCTGTCCAGCCAGGCAGGAGAGGAATCGTGGAGCCACCACTCTGCTTCTGGGCTGATAAGCTCAGGGAAGTGGTTGGTGTCCTTGTAAAATGTCTGGGATCCCTGTACAGGCAGCACTGTTGGGACTGGTGGTGGACTTGGCTGCCGAGACCTTGAGGCTCCTTTTGGCACAGCGTTTCCTTCACCCTGCTGTAGCCAGCCCTGTGGCCCCTTTCACCTGTGGTTGTCATGGCCATGATCCCAGCAGAGCTGCCAGGATGGCTCACTCTGGGGCATGGCTGGCAGGGCATGGTGGTGAGGAAAACCCACAGCCCTCCTCCTCCTCCTCCTTCAGAGCTCATCTCCTATATGTCACTCTGTCACTTTCCCAGCAGCATTGCCTTTTCTAAAAGTAGTATAAATCTGTTTATAGTCTGCATTAAAAAAAAAAAAAAAAAAAAAGGCAGTGGAAAATACCGTGAACTCAGGGTCTGTAATCTTACACTTTTTTTGGGGGATTGTGAGACTATCTGTGAAAGCACCCATCCTACATTGAGTCAAACACTGCCCTCTCCTCCTGGGCAGTTCATTAGTGGGTAACAGGTTTAACTGGGAGGTGTTTCCTGGGGGCTGATGTGCCTCTGAAGTAAATTCCTCTCATAAGGTCTTCTCAGGCAACTCTTCTCCCAAAACAAATGAACAAATTAAAAAGCTTCCATCCTTTCTGCTCATATTACAGGGAAGAAAGGGGAAAGGATAGATCCCCAGCAGATTTTGGGGATTCTGGAGCCATTTGATAGGGCAGCACCCATGCTTCCTTAACTGTTGCTCCCATGCTAGCCTTATGCAAGCATGACTGCTCTTGAAGACAGAAGATCACATATTTATGGCAGTGCCATCATATTTAAAAATAATGGTGTAAAATTTTGTATTGAACTTGAGAGCTCAGGCTTATTCTCTTTTTATATAGCTTTTTGCTTTTTATGACTTCATGGCTCATATAGCAAATTTAGTTTGACTCCCTAGTAAATATAAGTAGGCCTGTAGGAATTGTACTATTTGATTGTGTAGTGATATTTTTGAAACATCAACAGCAGAAAACTTCTCTGGATTTCAGCAGTGGAGGGGAAGGGATACTTTTGCCTTTGCAAATCCAGTCTTTAAAACATCGACGGAGAGTAAATATCCACAAATATTCTTAAACTAATGCTTTGCCCGTGTTTGTGCCATGACCACTTCTGTAGCTCACTTGCAAAAACTTGCAGCAAAGTGCTCTTCTCCTCCAGCTTTAAGTGTTGTAGGTCTCTCTTCCTTTCTTTTCTCCTCCACCTTAACCCATACCTTGTTCTTTAAGTTACACACAGGTCTTTTTTCACCACGCAGCTGCCATACTGGTTGAGTGACTTTTTGTTTTTCATATTTGCTCCAATGATTTCACGGAGGGGTTGAGTAGCTGACACCTCACACGTGGCACTGCTTTGCCAGGTATTGCTCAATAAATGCAAATGTGGATCAGAGGTCGAAGTGAAGCAAGGTTCTTGTGGCTTAAATCAATAGAACTTGGGAGGTATGTGGCATGTGTCATAATTCGTCAGGGTCCTTTATTTCTCCTTCATGAATTTCTGAGCAATAATGCTAGAAATACATTTAGGGATTTCCTCTCTCTTCTCAAGTTAAGCAAATACCACTTTAGACAGACACAACACTGCAGATCTGGGCCAGAGGTTTTAAAAGGGAGTGGGTGTAGATTTGGATATTTCTGCATTAAGACTAAGGTATTTTTTTGTTTTATCCTGCAAAAATATCTGTGCTGGCCATCTAGCCCAGCATTTGGTTTCTGACAGCAACAATAGGAGAGGCTGCTTAGGGAGAACAAGAGTTTGACTGCTGCTCACATTCCCAGCCCTTGTACCCTCCCAAGGGTCACAGCTGCTGAGTTAGAGCTTGTTGAGCCTATTAATCCCTTTAGGACCCAATATCCTTGGCTCTGTGAAGTGAGTCTTGGGTACCTGAACACTACAGACATCATTTTGCACAGTCATGTGTTGAGTGGCTGGTTTTAAGCTCTCTGATGTAGAAGGCAGAGCCACATTTTCACATTCAAAGCTCACATCTTATGTGAAGTGTAGCTGCACAGCAAGTGCTTTTGGTGTTAACAGTCCACTTCTTTCTTGCACAGTGAGTTGCTGACAAGTCCTCCTGCTGGTCTTTCAAGGGAAATGGAAGAGATTAAAGTTTAAGTATTTAAAAAGCCCCACAGTCTTGGAATATATGAGAGGTGGCAGTGTTATTGCAGAGCATGGATTCAGCTGACGTGAAGGAGTGATGAGCTAATGCTCTTACTTTCTGGTCTGGGAGGTGACAAGGAGTGAGACAAGTGTTATTTGAAAACACTTGTGAAGAGGGAACTGGCATAGCTCCTGTTTCATTGCTCCTGCTGTTTCGCATCTCCTGGGTGATGAATGAAACTGCTTACAAATATTTGTCTCCCTTCTGCCACATCCCCACCTTCTGCACGTGCTTGTGACGTTCTTCCCTCCTCTAACAAAGAAGGTCCATAAACCATCCCAGGCGGTAGCTCTGGGAGCAACACTGCTTAACATACTGGTTGAAGTACTTAGGGGAGCAGAGGGCTGCAGTTTGGCATCCAGGACAAAGTTTTATATGACAAACAACATGTATCTTGAAGAAGCATTTGCTCAGGATTTGAGTCCTGGCTGCTCCTCATGGTCCCTGGACTTGAGCACTGATTCGCTATTCCCAGGTCGGCAGAGTTGAGGTGTGTGACTCAAGTTTAAAGCAGAATTAAAACTTACATGCATCTAGGGCTTTGTTAAAGACTCTTTGGAGCTCAAAGAGGAGGTTAAGGTATGTGCACAAATGCAGCTGTTCTACATATTTTTCTTGTCAGATCAAAAGGGATTAGAAATGGTAGTGTGTCCTTCTTGTCATTCTTAGATGTTTGTTTCTTTAATCTTCTTGATTCAGGCCTGATTGGAAGGACCTTTTTAGGGTCCTTTTGCCTTTGGCTGATTTTGGATTCCCTTTGTAATGCTCTCTCAGTGCAATGGGAACTGGAGTGTCCATGAGATCCATGAATCTGCTGGTGGCCCCACTGTGCACTTGTACATAAATGTGTAGTGAAAGGCCACCAGAAGCTCCAAAAGCCAATATTTGAAACAGATAACCCTGGAAATTCTGCTATCCTTCGCTGAGAGTGAGCAGTGATACCAGAATACGTAGGTCTGTGACAACTACAGCTAAGCCACAGCTTTATCCTGAGCCTCAGTTTCATTTGGAGAAGGACTGTGTTGCAAACTGGCAGCCTTACTGCTTGCGACAACTAACTCCATGGGGTCTGTTTGGGTTCTCACATCCTGAACGATCACCATCTAGTGATTCCTGCTCATGTTAGTCTGTCTAAGTGGAGTAGAGGAGGGCTTCTCATCAGTACTCCTTAGCAAATTAAGTTTTCTGCTCCAGGTTGATCAAGTGGTAAAAGGGAGGAAATATGCTAATAGGGAAAGGGAGAGGAAAAAGAGTTCCACAATACTGCCTAAAAACAAATTACAAAATCAGTTTTTCTGCCCCACAGGATACACTTTCGCTGGAAGCAATGATGAGGGATTAGTGATTCTGGCCTGGTCTGATCCTTATGTCATCCCCTAGGTGATACAGTTTTGTGTGTCAAAACACATGCCTGATTAGCATCTTTCTCCAAGCTTGGAGATTTTGGAATGACTCTGATTAGGATTTTATTTGAAAATAAGAAGTTAGCTGCTGTTTTCTTCCCTGAATCTCGAGATATTGGTAGGGTTGATGCTAAGCATCACTGAACAATAGACTGATCTATAGTGTAAGTATTATCGTACTGGCTACACTGAAATACAATACAGAACTCACTGACACCACTTTCAGGAATCTTAATGAGCACGCACAACCAGAAGGGTAAACAGAAACAGTGTAGGATTTCTCACTCTGGAAACAAGCATCATCACTTGCTGATGGTCCACAGGGCTGGCTGAGCTTCTTGAGCTGGCTCAGCTCCTTGTTGCCAGCTGCTAAAGTACATTCAAAACAGATTAAAAAGATGTTGGAGATATTCCTTATGTTACTTTCCATATAAACAATGGCTTTTCCAGTTTGCTGGGGAGAAGCTGCAGATGACACAAAGATGGGTAGAGGGACAAGTGATGGAGCTCTGGAGAAAAGTGATCCTTTTTCACAGAGGACCAGGACTTCAAAATTTGTTGTAGATTCTTACAGCTGGAACACTGAGTTGAAATGAAATTCACAACTTTTTACATTTCCCATGCAGGAAGGCAGGGGTGAAAACTCCTCGAAGACCTGAGGTTCCCATTTCCACAATATTGTGCCTGGTTTTTATTACAGCTTTGTGGAAATCAAGCTGTTTTCCCAAAACGTTTCAGTTATGGAAACTCCGTATTCCAGTTCAACACTCTTTTCCTGACTAGTACTGGTGAGTTATGCTGAAGATTTTTCAGCTACACCAAGCAGTGTGAATTACCTTCTTAGTGTGCCCTGATGAAACAAAGGATGTTTTTGCAACCATTTGCAAAGTCATGAACACAGAGAAATGCAGACAAACCTTACAGAATGACTAATAATATTGTGGAAAGTAGCGACCCTTAAAAGGATTTAAGGGGTAAGTGAACACAAGCTCCAATCTGATAATGTGGCAGAAAGTCAAATGAGGCTCTTGAGCAAACAGACAGGGAAATTAAAGAGTGGACAGTGGTGATTTATGATCATAGAATGGTTTGAGATAGAAAGGACCTCAAGGATCACCTAGTTCCACCCCCCTGCCATTGGCAGGGGTATCTTTCACTAGATGGGGTTGCTCAGAGCCCCTTCTGACCTGTCCTTGAACACTTCCAGGGATGTAGCATCCACAGCTTCTCTGGGCAACCTGTGCCAGTGCCTCACACCTTCACAGTGAAGTTTCTTCCTAATATCTCACCTGAACCTGCTCTCTTTCAATTTAAAGCCATTCCCCGTTGTCCTATCACTCCCTGCCCTTGTAAGTCCCTCTCCAGCTTTCTTGTAGGCACCTTTGGGCACTGGAAGGTGCTCTAAGGTTTCCCTGAAGCATTCTCTGCTCCAGGCCGAGCAACCCCAACTCTTAGCCTGTCTGCACAGGAGAGGTGCTCCAGACCTCTGAGCCTCTTTGTCACCCTTCTCTGGACTCATTCCCATAGCTTTACAACTTTCTTATGCTTTGTCTCATCAGGCCCCATGGACTAGTGTTCCTTCCTCCATCCATCCTAAGGTCCCTTGAGCCTGATCTTCTCCTCCAGTGGATGGCTCTTTGTTCTTGCAGTCCCCATTTTTGCTTTCTGTCATTTGGCTGGTGTGGCTGGAGCACTTGCTGGTGAAGGCTGAGGCAAAAAAGTTGTTACCTCAGCCCTCTCCATGTCCTGGATAACCAGGTTGTCTTTTTTCTTTTGGAGTTGGCTTTCTTTTATCACAGATGTACCTACAGAAGTTTTGCTTGTTGCCTTTGACATTCCTGGCCAGGTTTGATTCTATCAGGGCTTTAGCTTTCCTAACCTAATTGCTTGGACAATTTCTCTGTATTCCTCCCAAGCTTCCTGTCCTTGCTTCCACCCTCTCTGAAGGCTTCCTTTTCACATTTGAATTTGTCCAGGAGCTCCTTGTTCATCTACCCTCCCACCAGTTTTCTCTGACTTTCGCTCTTTTGGGCTCCTCCTGAGCTTGGAGGAAGCGATCCTTGAATATCAACCTACTTTCCATCCAACCCGTCCTCCAGCCTGGGGTTTATCCCATGGTATTCTACCAAGAGGGTCCTTGGTGAGGCCAAAATCTGCTCTCCTGAAGTCCAGGGTCCCGCTTGCTGTGCACCATTATTGCTGCCCTAAGGATCTTGAACTCCACAATTTCATGGACACTGCAGCCAAAACTGCCTTTAAGCTTCACATTCTCACCAGTCCCTCCTTGCTGGTAAGAACAAGGTCCAGCATCCAACCTCTCCTTGTTGGCTCCTCTACCTCTTGGAAAAGGAAGTTGTCATCTTTGCTTTCCAGGAACCTTCTGGTTGCTTATGCCCTGTGTTTTTGTCCCTCCAACAGATGTCAGGATCGTTCAGATCTCCCGTGAGGATCAGAACCTGTGAACACGAGACAGCTCCTATCTGTCTACAGAGGGCCTCATCCCTGTGGTCTTCTTGGTTGGGTGGTTGTAGCAGACCCTCACCTGTCCCTGTCCTTCCTCTAATCCTGACCCACAGGCTCTCGGTAGGCTCCTCATTTATCCCTGTGTGTGCACAACAGTGAAATTGGCTGTCTGGTTCTATTGATCTCATTTAAAGAAAAAGTGGGAAAAGATGGTCAGAAAAATGCCTCTTGAATGATTCCTGTGTGTGGAGAAAAAGTTGTCCAGAGTGTGATGAACTCATCACACTTGTCAAAATATAAGATCAGGAGGTGCCTTGGTTATGATGTAGTAGCCAAATAAATGTGGAATATAGCAGGTATTGAATCTAAACAGATACTGATTTTAGTGGGAAAAAGCCTATAATACAAACCATTGAATGAGGGCAGAGCTCAACCAAAAGTTGAGAAAATGTTTTTACTGACCTGTGTTGATCAGTCACTGGGAAAGATGCTAATGGCAGCAGTGGATCCTCATCTCTGGGTGTCCTTGTAACAAGACAGGCTCTCTTTTAGGAAACAAATACATAGAAATTGTTCACGTGGATTAGTGGATTCAGCAGAAGAATAAATATCTGAGGCAGCAGTGACAGTTTATAAGCTGGTTTAAATGATCAGTGGTTTCATTAGTCTTCAGATCTGACAATGAGGAGCTAGGACCGTGAACAGTAGAGGACCAAGGCACCATTCTAGCTTGTCATGACATTACTTGTCATTACAACATCCGATGGCCAGCACACTGGAAAATAGAGCAATAGAAAGATATATTAAATATTTGCCTAAGACCAAAGATCAGGGATCAGTCCCCTGACTTTGGAGTCCTGTTTCCTTTGAAGGCTGGTAGAAGATGGGACCCAAGCTCTCATGTGGGAATGGGGTGCTGGCACCTGAGAGGTTGCAGGGCTGTCCCTGTGATCCAGAGCCTGATGTTGCCTGGTGCTGAGCAGTTTCATGTCAGTGTCACAGCAGGAAGTGCCATTTGCAGAGCACTGGGATCATACCTTGATTTTGTGTAGCCTCAGTGCACACCAGACATGCTTTTGCTGGTGAGCCTCCACAGTCTGATCACCTGCTTCCACCCCTGCTGGTTAAACAGCAGGTAGAAAAGCAGTCAAGGATAGACAGCAGTGGGTGATGGAGATCTACCCACCGTGACCTTGAGACTTGCAGATGAGCTACTGCAAAGAGTCAGGGAAAGTGCTTCTGCCTCTTGGGGAAAGGGCAGAGATGGCATTGTTCTATGCCTCTTGATAACTTGCCAGTGAGTTTTATTAACATCAGTCTCACAGTGAGGTCAATCAATCAATCAATTTCCATATTTGCAGCATATTTGCCAGAAATGCCTTAAAGCACTTTCCAAAATTACAGATGTCCCTGTGAAATCTTTACATAAACAAGAGGGCTTGTGAGGGGGGAATCAATGCAATTTTTATGTATGTATTGATATTTCATACTATACATTATCTAAATGGGTAGACAGATTTTATGTAATATATGTGACCTTATAAAAAGCATGCAGCTGTGATGCAGCCTTCTACTTGCCCTTTCTTTTCCACCTGCTGAAAGGTCATTGTGTAGTTGCTGAACTGCACAAATCACACTTCCTCCTGGCTGGAGAAAGCAGCGGAGCTCTTACCTCTCAAATGTCCTAATAATGATGCAGTAATACCACTATTAAGTCTTAAAAAATGCTCGTCAAATGGACAGACTGAGGCCTCAGATAATATGCCAAAGAAACCTCTATATTCAAATTATCTGTAGAGTGGTACCATAGTGGGTCTTTAACCAAGGCAACAGTATTTAGGGAAATAAGCCAACTGGGACTTGAAATAATTCAGATTTGTAAAAAATGGTGGACTCTCATACAGGAGTGAAACAAGCAACTAAAAGAGCACTGGATTTGGGCACAGGATGATCCTGTTTCTTGTGAGGTCTCAGTAATATTTATCATTGTGCATATCCAGATTTCTGAAAGAGGAAGGAGATGATAACTGAGCCATATATAATAGTAACAGAGAGTTGCACAGTAAATTCTATGCTCAGTCAAGCATGGCTTAGTTTCTGTCTGAGTTTCATTTTCAGCAATTGCTAGACAGTCAAGATTGAACTCCAGACAACCAGAGGTAGGGCCTGGATTGCATCAAGAATTATGTGTTAGTCATGAGAATTACGGGGTGATCTATTATTAGAGCAACAGAAAATAGCCCTGTGAAGTAAAGGAGAGGCAGAGAAGCAGAGAAACAAGACCCGAGAGGGTCTCACTGTGTCAAAATTAAAGGAAAATAGAAAATTTTCCCTTGTGGCAAACATATTTTTAGGGACATGGCTTACTGGTGTACTTGGCAGTGTTAGGTTTATAGTTGGACTCGGTGATCTCAAAGGTCTTTTCCAGCCTAACTGATTCCATGATTTTATTCTGCAAAATGCCTCACAAATAGGAAGGCTCTGCTATATTCAGATATCTCTGGATTTCCTGCCTCCTCCTCTGGGTGGATGGCCCTGACCTTCCCCCTCTCCAGGTAGGTGAGCATGGATTTCTTCCCTACCCTTAGAGGCATCAACTCCCTTTGTTTGAGAGTACCTCCATAGCCTGCTGTTGCACCTGGCCTGGTGCCCTACTGATTTGGGGTCAGACCTTTACTTCTGGACTCGACTTTCCAGTTTGACCTCAGAACTGCCTTGTCACTTTGGACTGACTTGGTGGTCTGGACTTTCTGCAGATCCTGGTTACAACTCCTGAGTAGTTGCTCTCAGGGCTGGAGTGCCAGACATGTTTTCCTGTTGGCCTCAGAGGATGCATGGCTCACTGTGTGTGCAGGACCCTCCAGCACCATGCCATGGACAACAGGAACAATACATCAGGACGTGCTGGACTCACTCTCAAATCACCAGCTCTGCCAGAACTTGTGCTCTCACAGCTCAGCACAGGCTGCCCCCAGAGCTCCTTCCCAATCTATCTGTACCTCTCCGAAACTCCTCCCACTTCTAAAGTGAAACGTTTTGTTGGGATCTAGTTCAGGCCTGCAGCTCCACTGTTAAGTTCATTTTCATTGGAGGCCAGATAGAAAACCTTACCTTTGAGTTAAGCAGTCTGAGTGTGTAATCACACATTTGTGCTGCCAGGCATGACATTCCAAAACTGAAGGTTGACCTGGCACTATGAACTTCTCCAGTGTACCTTTGTAATGGGAAAGCGTGCACTCAGTTGGGGAGTTGCATGTTTGTGGTTTTTGGGGTGTTGTTTTTTTGTTTTTCTTAAGTAGAAACAACTGCAAAAATGTCATCCTTTCTTACTTGTGGAGACTTGTAAATAGATTTTTGACACCTTTTACCTTGGAGTGGGCCAGGAGTTGGCAGTCTGATATGGGTGCTGTTGTAATGGGTATCTGCTATGGACCTCCTGATTAGGAAGAAGTAATAGATAAGGCCTTCAGACAAATGAAAGCAGCCTCATGTTTACAGGCCCGCATCCTCATGGGGGACCCACACAATAGCTGGTGGAAGGATAATACAGCAGGGCACAAGCAATCTAGGAAGCTTCTGTCCTGATGACAACCTTTCCAGCACAAGTAGTCAAGGACCCAACAGGGAAAGGTGATTTCCTGGACCTGCTGCAGACAAGGAAGAACTGGACTGGGATATAAGTCAAAGTCAGCCGTGGCTGCAGAACTATGAGATGGTGGAGTTCAGGACTCTGAGAGAAGGGAGCAGGGCAACAAGAAGCCCTGGATTTCTGGATAGCAGACTTCCACCTAAGAGACCTGCTTAGAAGAATCCCATAGGACATGGCCTGGAGAGACAAGGGGTTCAGAAGAGCTGGGCCATATTCAAGGATCACCTCCTCCAAGCTCAAGAAAGGACCATCCTGAAAAGTAGGAAAATGAGCAAAGGGCAGCAGATGTTGTCTTTGCTTCAGACTTGACCAGTAAATTAGCCTTTGGGAATCCCAGGCCCCTGAGGCTAGAAGAAAAGTCTGGAACAAGGAGGACTTGCCCTCAGTGAAGGAGGCTCCGGCTAGGGAGCACTGAACCACACTGGACATGCACCCCTGAGACCTGAGGGAGCTGGCTGATGTCATTGCAAGGCCATTGATTATCTTTGACTATGTCAAATGGTCATTCTGACTGGGAGAGGTTCCTGAAGACTCTTTGGAGCTTCTGTATCAAGAAAGGCAGGAAGGACATCTGAGGGACTGCAGGCTGATCATCCTCACCTTGATGCCTGGGAAGGTGAAGGAGAAAGGCATTTCCTAACACATGAAGGGACAAGAAGGTCATTTGGAGCTGTCAGCATGGATTGATTTATAAAGATGAAATCACCCTTGAGCAACCACTTTGCCTTCTACAAGGTATCACTACATTGGTGGACAAGGGGAAAGCAGTAAATGCTTGGGTTTCTTTTTTAACTGTGAGGGTACTTAAACACTGGGACAGGTTGCCCAGAAAGTTTATGGAGTCTCCATCCCTCAAGATATTCCAAACCTAACTGGACACAGTCTCAGGTAACCTGCTGTATCTGGCCCTGTTTGAGCTGGGGCCTTGGACTAGATGATCTCAAGAGGTCTCTTTTAGCTTTACCAATTCTGTGTGAATTTTTTCACCCTATGTAGATTTTGTAGCTGAAAAATATCTCAATCCGTATTGTGGCAGTCAGCAGCAACAATGAATTAAATAAAATAGGTTATTTTCTAAAGCTATGATACAAATTGCATTGAAGTCATTAAAAAAATCCCATTGATTTCAAAGGGCTTTGGCTTAGTTCCAATACTCCTTATTTAAATAACTATCTAAATGGCCTGATTTTCACAAATATAGGGAATGCAGCTGCTCCAGAGGGCTTCACTTGGCTTTGATCAGACTCTAATTAGTTGTACTTGTTTAAAATGTTTTTAAAAAGTTTGAAAATTTGGGGTTGTTTTTTTTTTCTCCTCACAGTCAACAAATTCAGTAATTCCTGTAGGGGTATAGCTTAAACTTTCCCCAGAGCTCAACCTTTTATATAAAATAACTTCATACAAAATATTGCTACAAAATACAACCATGAGTATGAAAAATCAGCAGCATGGTAGAGACTGTTCTGTAATCATAGAAACAGGCCAAGTATTCTGGTGTATCAGGCTTGCAAGGGCAAAATTCTGGGGCAAAGAGTGTTGGAGGGGGTCATCCAACAATGTGTTCAGTGTCAGCTATCAAGAGATGGGAATGACTGGAGATTGGGAAAGAAGCATTGGATCCCTGTTTCTTACAAGTGACAGCTGTGTGGGAGACTAATTCCAGTGACGGATGGTTTTGCCTTCTACTTAGTCAGGAGGTGCAGGATGTGTGAATGATGGTGTTTCTGAAAAAGATTGGTAATATAATATTCTAGACTGACTAGAGAGCTGAGATTTGTTATTGAAAAACTCAGATGGGAATGCTGAAACTGTTTTCTGAACACCGGGAAGTTGAGGTGCCAGAGGGAAAGTGATAGCAGTGACATTCTGCTGCAATGTTCATCAGCTACTGTCATGCTTTATTAAAACCAATGAATTAAATACCCTTAACAATTACACCAGTTATTAACAGCTTAGGAATGTGAAAATCTCATCCTTAAAGGTCACCTGGCCAGTGTTTCCTGTTCTGCTACCAAAATGGGTGTAATTTCTGTATAAATTACTTTATCTTTTCTACATCTGAAATTATTTATCAGTTAAGTGATTATAATAAAAACCAGGCCTTTAGCTCACAGGGATATATTGTTATGAGCCATACTGTAGTTCCTAGTAAGAGGTCAACATTTTTCTTACATAACTACAAGATGTTATTACTTAGAGGTTTTTTTAATACGTTATAGACCTGTATTCTATTTCAAATTATTACCACACCTTAAGGTTGATACAGCCAGAGCCTCTTGTGCGGTGTTGATTCCTTCTTTGGAAGCAGGGGTAAGCATGGTTCCATCAATATTTCCTCCCTATCTGCTGCAAAAAGAATAAAAAAAGCTCTGATTGATGCATATGACTATGGGGAAAGACAAAGGAGGAATAATCCAGCCTGGTTAAGTGCAAACTAGAAATATCAAACCAGACAGCTAGCTAAGCAGACAGGCAGATAAAAAAGTTATGGATGACCACAGAAATACACTGAGAATTACACTTAGCTTAGCTGAGGAAAGACACTAAAGAAGTAATGTCCCTCTTGAAGATACCTGAATGTCTAGGCATGAGATAAAGGACAGAAAATGCATCTGCCCACTGCCAATCTTTTTTATTCTCCTCGTGAAAATTCAGGGTGTAAAGATAACCTTAAAATAGATACTTGTGGGTTTCTGCTGTAATAACAAGAAGTGGAAGTAATAGCAAATGCCAGAAGGGGAAAAGGTTTGTTCTTTAAATGGTCAAAGCAGACTGTGGTGTGACTGGAAGGGATCAGCCAGAAGGGTGGTGAGCAACAGTGAGTGCTTCCTTTTCCCCAGCCACCCCTGTCACTACAGAGCCATGCTGTTATCCCACAGCAGATAACTCATCTGAAACCCACCCTGAATCCATGTGCAGCAGTACATTGAAAATCCACGTGGTTTGTTGGTATAGCTTGAGAAATAACTTCTGAGCCTTCTCAAGAGAAAGCATATTATTCTGTGAAACAATTTGTTCTCGTTGAATTAAAAAAAAAAAAATTCCAGCATTCATCATTTTTACCATTGTAAACTCCAATGAAGCTATACATGTTTCAAATTTACATGAATGTCAAAGAGGGAAAGATACATTTTTGGCTCACAGACTTTAAACTTGTTAAGAAGGCACAGATGCAATGACTGATAAAACCGAAGCCTACGCTTTCTTGCTTTGCTGTGGAAGAGAGGAAGTGGTTTTTCATCTAAAATGTGATACCACAAAGAACTAACTTTTTCCATGCCTGAATTGTACAGTGTTCTTTGTAGCTAGAGTCTTGGCACCTATGAAAATATGACTAATAAAAAGACTGCAGTTGAAGAGATATGTGCAAGATCCAGCTACTAAAATGAAGTAACCTTCATCTCAGTGTGGGCATTCCTCATAAGAGTGCTTCTAGGTTTCTTAAGATGGAGAAGATGGAGTGCTGTTCTGCCTCTCTACCTGGTTTAGCTGCTGCTGAGGGGCAGCTGCAGGATATGACTACATAAGGCAGCTGTCAATACCTTCAGCTGCCATGAACACCTGAATCCATGGGGTACCTGTCTGCTGCCGTAAATTTCCGTACTTCCATTGTACCCACTCACCCCAATGGAACAGTTGGTTCTACGTGCTGGCCTCTCTTTTCAGGAGCACCTGGGATGTTTTATGGGATAAAGCTCTTGGATTTAAGGAGAAAGAGGATGCTGTGCCAGAAGTTTTTGCTATGATCCTGTACCTGAAGATAGTAGCTTATAGAGGAAAGTTTTCCAGAGAGGATGGACTCTCAGACATGGCCTTCTTTCTGCCCTTTGGCTTTGGGAAGGGGTGGGGGTGTGTGTGATTTAGGGAGGGAACCACAGAGCTTAGGGTTGGGGGCTCTCTCTTAATTCCCAGAACCAGCAGGATTCACCTTGATTGCTTATAGCAATCCCCACCTGCTGTGTGCTCTTGCTTCTGATCCTCCTTGAGTGATACCTTCTTGCCACATGCTGTGATGGTCTGGAGAAGCTGAGCTTCTGCTCTGGCACAACCACTCAGAGGGCCTTGGCTGAAGAGGGGAGCAGAAATGCTCTGCAGGTGCCCCATGAGCCTGTCTGGAGCATCCTGCAGCTGCCTTTGGCCTCTGTGATTGGTTTTCTTTCACACAGAAACTAGGCTGTTGAGAGGGGAAAGGAGAGAAAATCGTACGTACCTGGGCCGATTCTAGCATGGAGGTGGGTGATATAGCAAAGCCTTGCAGTTTAGATGAGGCCAAAGGGTAGGTGATATTGAAGTCTTTTATTTAGTTACTGAAAACCTATTAGGTCTAATTTTAATTGTAGTAAGGCCTCATTCCACCAATTTGAAGGGATAAAAAGGTGCCTTTTAATGGCAGAAATTAGTTTCAATTTTAAAGCACTACTTGAATTTATGCTCCAGTGTTGAAGAGTGAAGAAGAATTATACTGGCTTCTTGTTATCTCTGCTTGATCTATTCAGACCATCTATGTTCATGTTATCATAACTGGGCAATGGCTGGAGAGCATTAGTGGATGCAGCATAACTATGGAGCTCACTTGAGGTTTCCAGAAGGTACCAGGGCTAGGATTTTGTCTCAGAACATAATTTAATTATCTTCTAATTGATGTTTTGAAAGAGAAAGTTTTGAAGATGCAAATGGAAACTTTCTAGAAGCAAAAATTCCCTGAAACCCCACACACCGTTTCTCAGGTTACCTATGTGGTTGCTTGTTCTTACACCAGCCTGCTGAAACAAGGCATGGTAAGAGCTCCCTCCCAGTTTCCCTTCACTACCCCAGCCCTTACAGGGGTCTGGTGATGGTTGGTATTTCAAAGTGCTTTAAGATCCTTGAAGAAAGGTGCCATAGAAATGATAGAACTCCGTGTATATTTATAGAGAGATCTTATTCCCAAGCCCCAGCTGCCCATCTAGAATGTAACAAAAAGTGATTTTCCCTCTGTGCTACTGGGCAGGGCTGGGAGAGCAGATAGAGTCAAATTGCCACAGCTGTCTGTATGATTCAAAGAGCAATAAACCTCTTTACAAACAGCACAAAACCCCACCCCACCTCCTCCAGGTGCAGGGTTTGTGTGTGTAGGTGACTTGCTATGCTAGAGCCAGGTGGGAATGAAGGACTGCTGGCAGCTGGGTTGCAGCAGCCAGGTGTGTGATCTGTTCCTTAGTGATGTGCTGCAGTCTGCTTTGGCTTTGTCTCAGTGCTGGGGTGACCCCCACCTGGTGTGGTGGCATCTCTGGGTGTCACTAGCTGACACTGTAGCTGGCCTGCCAGATATTCAGGGGGTTCTTCCAGATGGGCAAAAATCCACATGGAGGTGCCACATACCCAAGATGTACCATGCTAGCTGGAAACAACCCACAGGAATGACCACTCTGGCCACAGAGTGAGCATGTGCATCAGACCTTCGTGTGCTGGAGAATGATCCTGAGGTGATGGGGAAAGGCAAAACAGTGGGGGACAGCTTAATTGTATGGGTGCCTTTATTAGCCCTTCATCCCCATAATCAAGAGACCCAAGGGTATCTGCTGGTATTTGGCTTTGAGGAAGTTGGGGTAGTGGGATGCATAAACTGAGGACTAGGTTTCTTTCCACCAAACAGCCGTGGAAAATGCGTGCTCCAAGGGCATAAAGGCTGTAAAATACAGTGATTTACATGCAGGAGGTTTCACATATCTCTGTCTCCCAGATTTCAGCTGACTATGTAATAGATAAGAGTGTAGGAAAGAGTCATCAGGCCTGGATTATCTTCAGGAAAGCATGAGCACAGATTTCGGAGATGGACTACACCCTGCACTATGGTTAACCACATCAACGAGCAAAAAGTCCCCTTGCTTATACTAACAGCAAGATCATGCTTAGCATCCTACTTGATAAAAGCATGTTTTGCTAAGCCTGTTTTCTGTTTCAGTTTTTTACAAAGGATGTCGGGCCTTGCATACATAGCTAAAGAAGTCCTGTACTGCTGCTGCTGTAGTCCTTGGCCCTTTCAAACCAGGGTAAAAAGCACAGTATGAACCCAAGTATCCTGGCGGGGGGGGAGCAGCTGCTGGGTCATGGTTTCTTCAAAGTGGGTGGCTCTGGGTGCTCTGATAATTTTTCTGTTTGCTGATTTTTGTGCCCTTTAACTTAAACATAATAGTCATTATAACATCTGGCATGTGTAATGTGCTGTACATAGAATGCAGGAATCATTTGGTTTTCTGCACTGGCAAGCAGCCTTCCCTTAGGATGGAGGGACTGTTATTTAACAGCCCATAGAAATACATATGGAAGCTGGAAAGGAAGTAAATATGAAACAGGAAGAAAAGCTTTTTCAAGAACTGAAGATGGAGGACTATTATTTAACACTCAGGGATGCTCTCTATCCCTCATGATGCTCCCGTGGGGTCTTCTGAATCTGGGCTAGCCTTTCTCTTCACTTAACAAAGGCTGGATGGGTTCTGATGCAGTGAGTCCCCGAGAGAGTTGACAAAGGCTTCCCAGGAGCGTCAAGGGGGAGATCGCAAAGCGGCGTTTTTAGTCTTGGCACCTGATTTCATTCAAGCTGGCACCACACCTGTACAAGGGGAAGAAAATCAGCCAGGCAGCTAAACTTGTACTTCCTTCTGATAGAGCAATACATTTTGTTAGAAACAATCAGTCACTTATAATCCTTATACAACAGCTGCAGTTTCTCCTCTCAGCCTCACACACTGTGCCATTATAAATAGATTGTCATATTCCTTGCAGCACTAAATTGCTTTCTACATTCCCAGTCCCTGGGAGAACTGATTGACTTGGGAAACCTGCCATTTTGGTAGCCCTCCAGAAAAAGCGATTACTTATTTTTGCATCTGTTGCCAAACTCCTATAAGTATGTTACCATTAAAAAGTCGGTATTTAACCACAATTACCATAAGGGGGTATTTGATATGACAGTTGTTTCCTGCTGTGTTATGTTTCTCTGTACACAAAAAGTAAATGAGTGGTTTTAATTAGAGGAGGGGGCCTGCCTAGCTATATCTACACTGCTTTGAACACACAATACATTCTTGCTTCTTTAACCAATGCAGATTAAGGATTTAGAAGTGCGTCCCACAAAAAAACCCAAACAAAAATACACCTGTTGTAGGGAGCACACAAGCAAATAAATGTGAAGTGCTTAAGGGCGGTGCTTTAAGTGGAGTGGTCGTGTGGCTGTGGGATGCCAGAAGAATAACAATATTCCCAGCACTTGCCTGTCCTGTGGCCCAGTGCAGAAATGTAAGCACGGCAGTGTGCTGGGCACTCTGGAATCAGGGATGTGTCTCTGTGTTTAGCAAGATCTATTGCCATAATGACCTGATCCTACTTTGGTGAGTCAGTGAAAACCTCCCCACTGAAGTGAGTATGATACCATAACCCTTTAAAAACCTTCCAAGACAAGGTGTCTCATGCTTAGCTCTGCAAAATAGGACATTTTGTGCTGCGTGGTTCTTAATGAGGCAATGTCTGTTGCATTTTAATAGCATTCTCTTAGGCATTGGCCCAGATTGGAGCTCCTTCAGTGGCTGTTTATACACTTAAAGTTGAGTGCTTATTGATTAAAACCCAAACACAGCCTCAGAAGCAGGGACCAGTCCAGCCTGACTAGGCTCCAGACTGATGCCCTCTCCATGCTTGTTTTCTCCCTCTTCCTGTCTAGTCCCATGAGCAGTGGATTTTTTACTGTGTGGTGACAGAGCTCCAGAGGTGCAGAGCTGTTCTTGTCTCTGTTTTGTTCTTCACCAACTCTCTTTCTAATCTGACTGCATTTGGCAATTAAATGTCCCATGATAAGGTATGAGGTGGGCTGAGGAAAGAGCTGAATCTCCCCTTCTAGGCCAGCTGCTATAAAAATACAATTCGTACTCAAAGGCTTGGGGAGGAGGTGACATCCCCAAAGTGTCATTTTAAGAGTTGATGAGGATAGGAGAGGGCCCGCTGGACTCATCTTTCAAGAGACATGGAAGATGGAGGAGATATCTAGTTTACAGCTGAGGCTTAGGGTGGATATTAGCAGGTTCCTCTAGGGCAGCTGTCATCATGCAGAGACTTTCTGGTGAACCTGATGAGCTCATGATCCGACAGGGATCTCATGAATGTATGCTCCTCCAGGGATTGGTGGCAGGTACAGACTCTCGTTTGGGTCATGGCTTTACACTTAGATGCTTCTCGTCTTCTGAAATGCTTTAATAAAGTGAAACCTAAGCCCAGAGACCTCAAAGTGCTTTTTTGCAATAGGTAAATGTAGCAATTTCATGATTTTGGATGAGGGCAGGATTTCTAAAGACAGCCATATGTCTACAATCATCTGCTGTCTGTTCTTCTGTGAGGGGTCCTGTTTGACACGTATTTTAATATTGGATTATAGACAACTGACTATTTCTTGATTGATGGTAGAGAAACATGGGGCAGAAATAATTTGCAATAGATACTCACAAAAAGGTACAGATATACAAAATTCTATTGCTTTGAATTGAGTAAGAATTTGAAGTTACTTACTAGGCTGCCTGAATACCATTTTACATCTGGTCTGTGGAGTGTTCTAGCAAGCTCAGCCTATTTAGACTGAGCAGATACTTATTGCATACTAATCAGAATACCTACTGATTTAGCACATCTAATGTTTTTCATCTAGCTAATAGGAATCTCTTCAGTTGTTCTTTTCCTCCATAAATCCTTCTAATGTCCAGTGATCTTTTTTAATATGCAAGTCCTTTCTCCTGAATGTGAAGAGCAAGATTAAATAGGATGCTTACAGTATCACTTATAAAGAAGTAGCTCTGTACTACTGAAAGCAGCTGGCTAGTAAATACTGTAAAATCAGCATCCTTTTGTACTTTCAACTAGAGCATCAGTGAGCTTCATGCCTTGCTGCACCATCAAATCCAGGTCTGGGATAATATAAATGCAAAGATCCTAGAGTTTTTTTCCTAAAGCAAGGAAAAGAAGAGATCACAAACCATTATGGATCTACTGTACTTTCCCTGTACTACCTTATTGCTGAGCTGCAGTGCCTTATCAGCACTTCCTTCTGTCATTCCCTGTTGCCAGACCTCTACAAAATGCCTGCAAAGCCTTCAACGTGAAGTAGGAAAGATGATGCCTGTCTCCAAGTTATGAAGGTTGTTTACAATCCAAATATTTGAAGATGTTGCTAGTTATACGGTAACCAGAACCCGTGTAACTCAATGCTTTAATTAAAGGTTTCTGTTGACTGAAGCACAGATGATAGCTGATTTAAAAGCTGTTGCTGCAGCTAGGTTTTATCTACCTCTAAAGCTGACACCAGAAAACATGTAATTCAAAGCAAATTAAAAAAAAAAAAGTTGCTGGCTGGTTGCTGTGCAAATGTAGTCAGCTACGAGTAGTCTGGCAAAACAGGAAGAATATCTCTGATGGGGAAAACTGCACCCTCTGAGAAAGCCTCCAGTTTGCATTTTCTTCTATTTTGTGACTCTCTGGTTTTAACCTCTCGCAGGACCCTCTGCCCGCAGAAAATACCATGTGAACAACTTTCTATGGGCTCTTCACAGCTTCTTACCTCTTCTGTGGTTTGGCCAACATTGTTGCTATTGGTGTTGGAATTGGAAACTCAATTATTTGTGTAGTAGCAGGTAGTGAAGGACTCTGCTTGGCAGTGCAAAGGCATGAGCTCAAATCTTACCAGCTTCCTCGTTCCTCATAAATGTGAGCAGAAATCTTCCCCGAGGGAGATTTTAAGAAGGCATCAGCTGCTCTGGAGATGTATCCAAACCTCTGGACCTTTTTAGGTTTGCCCATCACTTCTTACAATTGGGAAAGAAATGCATGACTCTTTGAGGAAGGTATTTTAAGCTTATTTTCTTTAATCTTCTGGGTTCTGTGGTTGTGACTCCCCTGAGGTGATAAAGATATTTTTAAATGAATTCTCACTGCTTGAATAACAAGAAAATAACATCTTGGTTTTCAACTTCTGTATTGTCAGGGTTCATAACTTTGGACACTCCTGAAGTGAAGCTGAAGTTGTTGGGCCATTTCAAGAGTCCTTTTGTATTTACACTAACAACAAACCTTCTCCCTCAAAGAACATTTGCCATACTTCAAATGTTTATTGTTCAGCTGGGCCAGTGAACAGCTGTATTGAGCAAAGCCCCATGTGACACCCATTGCATTCCTGGGTGATTATAGAGTACTGCCAGTGACTGTCTAATGTGTACGTTGTGGTAGAATCCGCACGGCCCAGAGCACAGCGAAGGGGGGGAAAAAAACCCCTTGCAATCTGAGTGTGAAATTGTTACACAAGGATGTGAAAAGCAAGGAAGAGGTCATTGTACCCCTGGTGAAATGCCTTTTGTGCCTCCTTGTGCTGAATTTTTGCCTGTTTTTTGACAGGAGAGCGCTCAGCTCAGCCTGTGTGTTCGTGTGCCTCGGCACGGAGCCTTTGGAGCCGTTTTCCCCAGAGATGGCTCAGAGCTTTTCTCCAAACCACATTTGCATTGGAAAATGGAGTCTGTCAAAATATAACATGTTGTGGGCTTACACCAGCATTCAGGGTGTAGCAGGAGGGGATACATGGCTGCTTTGGGCATCTTCACTTTGTTCTGAGTGGTGCCAGACTGGATTGATGTGACGAGGAAGGCATGTTGTTTCAACCAGCAATTGCTTTTCACTTGGTCGATTTAAGTTGAAGGGAATGTTAGCATTAAAACCTAACAAAGGCAACAGCACTTCATATTGTAGAAGTGAGGTATTTCTGCACTTTGGAATTGATTTATTTTAAAATAATTTCTAGCTAACAGAAAAACTTAAAAATTGGACTTTTTAGGTTTATCATTACAGAGTTGGAAATGCTGGAGTTGAATGTGTCTCTGAGACTACATAATTTCTTGCTCTGACCTGTGCCAGATACCAGTGTCTGAAAAGTTAAATTTCCAGACCAAAAAGCTTAGGAGAATTTTATTCACTAATTCACTTATAAGCCTTTTAAAAATTTTTGCTGTGAGTAACACAGTTACTCAGCTTTCCTAATAGGAGAAAGTTTTTAAATCATCTGTGGTGCTTAGATTGCTGCCCTGCCATGAGCTACTGTCTTGCTAATGTCATCCAACAGGCACAAAGGAAGAACGAGCTACTGCAACTTGTTAATAAAAATAGTTTTAGTGCTTGGGATTGTTTCAAACGTGTTCTGCTTGGATGGATTTTTGTGCTCAGAACAATGTTTTTCCTCACCCCCAAATCATCTAAAACAAAAGAAAGGGCCATGTAGCTGTTGATTGTCTTTTAGCAGTCCCCAAGTAAAGAAGGAAATTATATTCAGGCAGGCCTTTTAAATTGATTTGGAAGTCTCATCTGGACTTGCCTTGCATGAGAGCCCTCTACTTCACTAGCCCTCTGCTGTGTGCAAGCTGGCTCGACTCCTCAGCTTGGCAAATAATAATCTCAGACGTGGGTTAAACTGACAAGCGGCTGCTTAAAAAAAGCCTTTTTTAAATGGCTCTAAGAGAATTTCCAGCAAGTCCGCAAAAATGTTTCAGGAACATTGGATCTGAAATTAGCTCCTGCTGATTAACTTCCATGCAGCAGGCTGTTGCGGGGCCACCTCGATTCTTCCTGTTAATAAGGCTTATTTAAGGGGCAGAATAATGATAGTCTTGCAGAACACCCGCTCTTGCAGGATTTTCGCTACAGTTTTGATGACTCAGAATTATCAGATGTGATTCTTTTGAATTACACGTGGCCAGTAACTGTTAACACTTTTGCAGGGTATTAAAAATTTGAGACTGTTTCATGGTAGCATTTTTGTTAGGAAATAGGAAATGAGGCTTTGCAGGCTGTGCAGAAATTTAGTGCAGGTTTTGGTTTCCTTTTTTTCTGATGCTATTTTCTACAAAATTAAATACTTCTTAAAAGGATGTTTTAGTTCATATAACAGTAGAAAAGATTTTCATTTGGAGGGAATAATTTCTCCAAACCCTCGATTAGGCTGTGCCCAATGAACTTAAAGAATTGATTTTGTTCAAGAGCGAGTACCCCAAGTCAGATTCTTTGGGACTCGCTTTCGTGAGATGGAGAAACAGGGAATGGAGCTGCTAACCATGGTACAGCCCACATCCCTGAACCCAAGAGGAATTAAAAACCCACTTTTTGTGTACAGCTCTTGGTCTCTGTCCGCTGCTACCTTGCTAAGAAACTTCTCTGAACTTTTACATGCTACCCTGATTTAAGTGGAGGTCTGTTCAATGCCTCTCCCTCTTTTTCCCCCTTTTTCATCTGAAGTGCTGACTTTTGAGGACATTTTCTCTGAGATAGTGGGGAACAAGATACAATTTTTCCCTTGAATTCCTTCTCAATCCTGTTCCTATCCAGCCTCTATTAGCCCAGCAGGATCAAAGGGATGGCCATTTGTGTTTCCCAGTTGGGCAGGATGCAGCCCGGAACAGCAGGGAGGTGATCGCCTGTGTAACTGGTGTTTCTGATGCAGAGCAGGGAGACAAGAGATGGAAAGGGCTGTGAGCTGAAAATTAAACTATGAGCCCACTGTTTAGAAGAAAGATTTCAAGCCTTTTGCTGACTCAGATGGTTTAGATATAAACGATCCATCAGACCTTTGAGTGAGGAAAATGCTGTTATTTGGAGAAAATGCTCCATTGCAATGGAGCCATGAGACTCTCAGCCCTGGGGAAGGGAGCAGGGATGTGGATCTGTGGATCCATTGGGGTGCCCTGACACATCCTCCCCAAGGCTGCTTCAGGAGAGGCACAGCTGCAGTGGAGTCTCCACTCTGCACTGGACCTTGCCTCATGGATAGTGCAGCCTGCACTTTTTTTCTGTCCGTAATACTTGGGGGGAAGTGTGGTGCACTGATGGGAAGCACCTAAAAATGAGCAGGCTAAATCTATTTGGACCTGCAATGTATTTCAACTTTGACCTTTGATATCTCTGGCTGCCACTGTCTAGCGTCCTCTTTTATCAGAGACTTCCAGTCTCATGTCAATTTTAAGACGTGGGCTGAGGGCCTTGAGGAAATATTCGCTGGAGATTAGGAGGAGACTTTAATGAGTGCAGCGCAGCAGAAGCACTCGCACAACAGTGGTTTTTGAAAAACCTTTCTCAGGGCAGTTGCAGCAAATCTGGAGCACGCCCTGATTTTGTTCACTTGAGATGCCAGCTGCAAGGCATGTTGTTCCATGTGAATTTTCCTTTGCGTTTAGCCTGCTAAAAATGTCCGCTCTGCGGCTGCTGGGGGCTTGGAATGAATTTGGGAACGTGTCCAAAAAATAGTGGGTGGGTGTGTTGCGTGGGTGAAGGGTAGTGGATGGAAATCCTCGTCAGATGAGGGGATGCAAAGAAACAACGATGCCAGTGCACACCCTGGCCAGAGCCAGGACAGAGGGAGGGAGGGAGGGAACATTTGTTTCCACAGGGTGCCTCAAGATGCTGACCCAGATTTGTGATGCTGCGCAGCAGGAAATGGCTGGTGCAGCATGAACGTTCCATCACATCCCTTCCAGGGTGCTGAACCCACTACCTGGAAGTCTCTGAAACTTGATGGCTGGATTGGGAATTGCTTCCCTCTTCTTCCCCCCTTCCCCTCTGTAATTACTAAAACTGTAGAAAAGCCGAGTGGTGGGATCTGGTTGCAAAATCAGCTGCATCTTTGAGGCAAGCCCTTCCGTGAGCAGGTGATTGCACCAGGTAACCCCTAGAGATGGTGGGCCCCCTCTTCATGCATGAGGTGACATTTTTTTAACCCTTTCTGCAGGGAGGTGTCAGCTCCCCTCGCTGCTGAGGTCCAACACATCGGTGCTGTGTGATGCCAGCCCCGTGTCTGCCCTCAGACATGCTCATCGTGCCTGCCAGTATTGGTTTCATTGAAGGGAAGCCCTCAGTTTATTGTGCCAAGCTCTTTATATTTTTTTTGTGCCAAGATCTCCTTGGCACAGGAGAGAGGGGTACTTGTCAGGCACTGCAGCTATCCCTGAGGTTTTCTGGTAGTTTTTAAAGCTGCTACAGTCCGTGAATGACCATAGCACTCACTTGGTGGCCACAGCTTTCAGGTCACCCAGGAGGGACTCAGTCACTCCAGGCCATGGAGTTCTGCTGGGCTGCTCCTTCCAGCCTGCCCAGTGGGATGAGGGAACAATCCTGCCAGCACTGTGCTGGATAAGGCCATTCTCCATAGTGGAACACTTAGTGTGGTCCCTGTTGTCAGGATATGTCCCCTTTGCCTGGTTTGGGCTGCAGCAGGGCTGGGAGCATGGGGAAGAGCTGGGTCCAATCTGTGTGATTCTCCTATTTGCTGTCTCTTCAGGTGAACTTTCCCCTACCCCTGGTAGGGGAAATGCCAATTGAGGCATGTCTAATTCTTCCCTGTCTTTCTCAGCCTGGACTTCTTTCCTTATCGGAGCAGCCAAAAATAACCTCTGCCTCCTGTCCAACTGTTGTTCATGCAAGATTGGCCTCCCAGCACCCGCATAGGAGAGTAAAGTGCTCAGCTGGGGTTTAGTCCATTGGCAAAAAAGGACAGTAGTGCAGTGAGCAGGGGATTTCCAGAGGCAAGGTTTGTCTGCAGCTACTGGGAATTTTCCAAGAAGGATATCCAAAGTGGAAGCCTTGAGTAGTCCTCACTGCATCTGTTTGGGTAGGACGCATTTCATGGCTTATATATCACAAGACACTGCAGGAAAATATTAGTGTTTCGGATTCAGTGGGTTTTTCTTTCTTCTCTTCTGCCATAGCTTTCTTCCTTTAATTGCCCTCTTATTTTGATTTGCTTCCTTGTGGTTACTAGCTAAGAGGGAGACTGAAGTACTGGTGTGGAAATGCCTGTGTGGAAACAGACCTTGATATGGGTAGATAGACAGGGGCCAGATCTTCAGCAGACGGTAGATGGGTGCAGGAGGGTCTGATGGACTCAGAGGTTGTTCCCCTACACAGGTGAACTTTCATGGAGGTGACTGTTCAGGCCAGGGCGGCTCAGGCACAGGGTGTCTCATGACCATGAGCACATCGGGGAGATGTGTGGGAGTAGCAGAGGTTTTACTGCAGCTGCAGCTCTGAGTAGAAGGGGGATGATGTGGCAAGAGCCTGCGTGATGCAAGTGCCGCACGTCTCTTGCATGTTTGCTGCATGAGGTATGAGAACGCACGGGGAAAATCCTTGAGCTTTGTAGGCAATTTTGTTCATATCATATGTTATTTTAGAAGGCTGTTCAGCCATCATCCTCCATCTCTCAGTCATTCAGCAGGGCACTGCTTCTCCTGGCACACCAGCATGGAGGAGAATGGTAACAGGCCACACCTTAGGGCTAACAAAAGTCACTTGAAAGTCAGGATTAGAGCCAGGCTTTTGACATAGCTATCTCCCAGCATGACACTTAGGAAAATTTTCCTTCTGCCTTGCTCTTGCATGATGTTCAGCTCTTCCATTCAGCTGGAGACCAGTGGTAAATCTGCAGCATCTTCAGTAGGGCCAGGATGTTGCTTTCACTGCCAGACCTGGAATAGAGATTCTTGAATGCTGGGCACCACTTATGCACCATTGAATAACCCTTGTAATGATTTCCCAGGGCTTTTCTTCTCAGAATTCACATAACCTGAGCATATATTAACTTTGCATGTGAGCTGGAGGCAATGGCTCTGTCATCAGCTTCAGCAGGCAAGCCTGGATAGACCAGTGCTGCTGTTATGCCCATCACTGCTGGCTGCAGATCTGCTCCATCCGTGGCAGTGGAAATAGCTGGGAGGGAAAACTCTTCCCTGGGGTCAAAGTATCATGACACTGAAGCAATATCAGAGTTCATCACTTGCTTCTCTGAGGCAGCAAAATGTTAAACATTCGGTCCACCAGAATGGCTCGAGGGATGTGCTTATATGGAGTGAAGCCTTCAGATTGTTACTAATGGGTCTGGTAGCAATGGCAAAATACCTGCCCTTCTTCGGGATTATTAAAGGGATTTCTCGATAGCTTCCAGTGTCCCTTTGTAAATAAGGGCATGAGCCTCAAGTGGCCTAAAAAGGCAAAACTCCCTTGGTGTCATTGCAGCCATTCTGTCCAACATGATGGGGGACATTGGCCTCATTGTTACTGTTGGCCTTTGTTAGTCATTTTTTCTGATTTCCACTCAGAATTACTCACACCAGTTTTTCAAATGGGATATTTGTGGTGACTAAGCAGGGTTGGATGAGTCTAGCACAGTTCATGGTATCTTATGCTAACATAAAATGTCATTTTTAATATACTGATTTATGAAAAGTATGAATACTGAGGGAGGATGGGTATTATATATGAGTATACTGTATACGGGATCTCTCCTTGTAGTATCAACTTTCAGGCAGTTGGTGGTGCTTCCTATTTTGTATGCAACCATATAGAATTGGATTTAATGCTCTATGGGGTGTCTCGGTTTGAGACAAGTTTAGGAGGAAATGTCCTGTAATGAACGTCCCCTTGTAAGAAGGCAGGTTTCAGCACTATCTCCCCCACCAATATGAAAGGAATTTCTTGGATGAAAGTGAAAAAACCTATTTATTTAGCAAGCAGAGTGCTGGCAGGGCACAGAAAAAATGAGTAATGTCAGATGATAAACCTCCTCTCTGGGGAGAAAGCTGGTGGATTCAGAGCTCCCTCTGTAGCTGGCTCGGCCCCTCCCGAGGCCTGAGGCCGGGATGCGGTGTCCCCACAACCTCCCTGCCTGTCCACGGGGTCCGATGATGTGGTTCTCGGATCACAGCTAGGCCCAACAGCTCCAGAAGAAGCCACAGGAGCCACCAGAGGAAGAAGTTGGCTAAAACCAAGCAGGTGCTCCCTTGGCTCTGCAGCGGTGGGAGTGCGGGGGAGTGTGTGTGAGTCCTTGGACACAAACCACGCTGAAGGATTCTCCGGTTTCCCCCCCACTC
>NW_008237239.1:17533901-17549955 GCF_000691975.1 Corvus brachyrhynchos | reverse complement strand
TCTTTCCTCGGACCCCGCTTAAAGCTGGGGGACCCATGTCTGGGCAATCAGCAGATGATAGGGGAATACAGTATTATCATAAAATTACCCCAAGACGTGGGGCTATGTAAAATGATGTACTAAGGGAACTAGGAGGTAAAAAGGCATTTAAATGTAGTATTTTGCTCCCAGTGTCTGTTCAGAAAGGAGCAGTCTGAGACATTTGCTAACACTTGCCCACAGCTGTCCCAAGAAATACTGTCCCTGGTCTTCCTACTGTGTGATGGGTGTGCAGTACTGGCTGGTGACTGTGGTCCTCTGACACTGGAATATCAGCTTTACGCCCTTGTGGGAACAGCTTTCTGGTATCCATTTGCCTCTGCAGGCCTGCAAACCTGGGAAAAAGTCTGTCAGCAAAGAAAAAACCTAGGAACCCTTTGTTTTTCTGCCAAAAAAAGAGGTATCTTCAGAGGAAAACAAAAACAAACTGGCTGGTTTAGTCAAGTAGATCTGAGATGAAAAGTCAAGAGCCCCATATCCTGCCTGTGAATTTATATTTATGCATAGCATGTGCTCAGGGGGTTATGGAGCTGCAGTATTGTACCAGCAGGAGCCTTGTTCTTGAAATCTCTCAAATCTCAGGGAAGAATGCAGTGTCCATAGGGAATGATTGTGTTTTATGGCACATCCACCCGACTGCTGATAAACTGTGGCACCACAAAACCCTTGGGTACATGTTATACCCTCCACTGGAGGTGGCATTTCAGCAACACCTCTCTTCTTGCACCCAGCAAGGGTTATGGATAATTATCTTGGAAAAGAAAATCTCTCTGCAAGGTGGTGGTGACCTGGCAGGGTGTGAGCTGCATGCAGGTTGGAGGGTAGTCACTGAAAGTATTCACCACCTTCCTGGTGTAATTACCACCCCTGTGACAATTCTGATTTCTAAATGGTTAAAGCTTATGAGTCACCTTCTGTTTCCCTTTTCCATAGCTTGATAATGAATGTTTTCCCCTTAAAGTCTAGCCGTGACTGATCAACTCTAGTCATCACTGCTGTGAATGATTGCAAATTGTGCAATATTGTCCCTTGATGAAGATTTGTCCCTTGATGAAAAGGGGTGACCTCATCATTTAGGGCCCAGGGTGAATCTTCTCCCAGCCACTTTTCTTCATTAGCAGGGGTTAAAGTCACAGAGGAGGAGGAAGGCTCCTGTAATGGGAAAGATCAAACTTGAAGATTAGGGAATGGCTCACTGAAACTGCCTGAGATTGTCACAGCCCTTTTCACTCAGTAACTAGCACGTGAATCGGGGAAGTTAGCTCACCAAATTTTTATGTGCTTCTTGCAGTGTGGGAGTATCCAGAAAAATTAAGAGGCAGTGAATGTGTGGTGGAGTAATAACACTCTGTTTTACACAAGGAATAATTAACACATGGAAATTCCTTTCAGAGAGAGGCTCGAGGTCAAGAGGCAGGAGAGAGGGATTAAGAAAGTGAACGAAGCACTTAGAAGGCTAATGAGACTGCTCCTAGCAGCTCTGTTAGAAGGAACCAGAAGCACTGAGGAGTCTCGCCTTCAGGAGCAGTTGCCAAGGCTTGGATCTTGTGGCTGTTCCTTGGTTGTCCACTGAGGGGTCCATTCAACCTTTTGCTGGATCTCTTTGCTGTCAGAGGCTCATAACGGAGTAGTTGTTCACTGGGGTTGTCCATAACACAAATTTGTTTGTGTAGCATGGAGGGAATCAGCCAAAAGCATTTTGTGTGTGTGTGTAAATGTGCCTATGCAGACAATGTAAATTGGAACTATTTAATAGTCAGAGTTCTTCAGACCTCACCAAGTTTTATGGCTGAAAAGTCTGAAGCCATGACATTGTCAAGGAGAAATTTTGCATTTATCCCCTTTTTGCTTGCAGTCTCCATTTTATATACTGACCTCAGCAGCTGTAGCAATGAAGACAGCAGTATCAAGGAAAAAAATCAAAACAAAGCCTCCTGGCTGCTTACACATGCATGTTCCCAAATCCTACACTGTGCTAGGTTTGAGTTTTGCAAAATCTTTTCTTTATAATGGGCTGAACAAGCAATTACATTAAAACAACCTCCTTTTCCTTTCCTCTTCCTCCTTTTCCCCACTCCCCACCCAAATGTGCACTGAGATCCTCACACCAAGGTTTGCTGTTTAAACTAAGATTTCCAAGCTCTTCCTGATATCTGTGTTTCTTTGGAATATCTTAGTGAAACATACATGTCCTAATCCTCTGAGCAGTGGCTCGAGGTCCCTGGTGTTCCCCAGCAGGCCAGGCTGCAGGACATTGAGCCAGCCAGGATGACAGAATGCTTGGAAGCCCCCATCACTCTCCTGAGCCCAAGCTGAAGTTTTATTTACACAGTTTGCCAGAAAAACGTTAGTCATGAATGAAATATCCATAAGATCACTGTCCTCCTAAGCTTTTATTTCATCTATTTTGAAAGGATGTATAATCCTGTAATACAATGCAGTCTTTTAAGACATGTTGTGGATGAGAGATGACTTGTATTTGCAGTGACAAATGGAACAGATGAAGAGACCTGTTGTTTATGGCCCATGGTGGCAGTTACATACATCCTTTGCCCAATGAAGCAATTCCTTATTTGTGTATTGAGCACTAATTGTTTGTGTTTGCTCCATGTTTAACACAGAGGACATTGCTCACTCCCCTGGTATCTACAATGGGTGCTAATCATGAGCAGTGTAGTCAGACTATCACAGTGAGTAGTACACAAAGGGGTCCTGATTTTGTTTAACCTCGAGGTGGGAACATCACTATTACCTTCATCAGGAGCAGACTTTATTCCTGCCGGGTGCCCTGTGCTATCCCAGGCCCTCCTGGGAATGAAGGTGTGATTCAAGAGTTGGGAGGGGACCAGCCAGAGAACAGGACAAACCTGGGATTCCTGGGAACTGCAGGACCCCTCTTCTCTTCTGGTCTCGATGCCCTGATGAGAGAGCAGTGGAAGGATGAGGGTAAAGGAGAAGCAGTGCTCTGGCTGTGCTTGGGATTAAAAATGTGTTTGCTGGCAGGGAAAGCTTTGGTGATTCATTATCAGAGCCTCCATGGGTCTCAAACAATTTTACTGCACATTTCTCAATCGCTGTTCTGCTTGTCCTGCAGATAACTAGGCAACAGGCAAAGACTTTAGAGAAAAAAAAAAGTCAGAAGTCAGAAGCCACATCAGAGCAGCAGCTGGCAGAGCTGCTGCAGATAAGGCTTGAGACGATTTCCATTACTCTGTTGCTCGAGTGCTTACGGTTCAACCATTAAAATGAGTTCAGAACTAAAAACTGACATTGAGTTGCTCATCTCTAAAATTGAACACAGAAAGAAGGAACGTTTTTTATAACAAAGATCTCTCATTCTTGGCAAAATTAGTAGTAAATAGACTTGCCCCTTCTGTTAGCTGCAGGCACAGACCTTCACGGAAAATTATCCAGGTGTGGACTCAGGGCTTTGTCCTCAAAACGTGCAGGCAGCTGTATGGCTGAGTGTGTAATGCACCCCAGAGCTTCTCCATGTATGCCAGTGAGAGCAGCACACAAGCACACACTGGTGGACTCAGCTGTGCATGCTGGTGCTTCTGGACACTCAGCTGGGCTGGGTTGTGACATTTGCTGGCCCCTGTCTGGCCATAATGCCAGAAAGAATATTTTTTATTTGAAGGTGATGCAAACCCTGTTTTAATCCTTTACATTTTTATTTTTGGAACCTGTTTAGGTGATGAGCTGTGCCCTTAAAAGGGTAATGAAGGTCCAGTTTCCATGCCTTTCTGTCCTCCCAACAGTCCCAGAGCAGTCTTGCTACTGCTGGGAGTTGTGTTGTGAGGCTTCCCATGTGGTAAGGGAAGTACATCTTTGGTATAGAAGGGGAAAAGTCCCTTTGGATTGTTTATTTCTGAAGAGGTCATTCTACACTGTAGGAAGTAAAGGAATAGAGAAGATAAATCTTGAACATGTGTTGCGTCTCTATAGACACACAAGGATCTGGTAGCTGCTGTTGTCAATGCATGTGTCTGCTGCAACGCCTCTGGAAATACCTCTTGGAACAATTGTTTTTCCTTAGTGATTTTCTGTGGTGTTTCTGAAACACCAGATGTGCCTGATCACTGCATATGGGGTGGATTTTCGCCGGCCAAGCAGTGAGGCAAAATGGGAATGGGATGTGGAGGGGCCACCAGGATGTTCAGGCTGAGAAAGTCGGGGCCGTTCAGTCTGGAGGAGAGAAGGTTGCATGAAGACCTCCTAGCAGCCTTCCAGTATCTGAAGGGGGGCTGTAGGGAAGCCACAGAGGGACTCTTTGTCAGGAAGTGTAGTGATTGGACAAGTGAGAATGGCTTCAAACTGAGAGAGGGTAGGTTTAGATGAGATATTAGGAAGAAATTCTTTACCATGCGGGTGGTGAGGCACTGGCACGGGCTGCCCAGAGAACCTATGGATGTCCCGTCCCTGGAAGTGTTCAAGGCCAGGTTGGATGGGGCTCTGAGCAACCTGGTCTAGTGGAAGGTGTCCCTGCCCATGGCAGTGGATTGGAACTTGATATCTTTAACGTCCCTTCCAACCCAAACCATTCTATGATACCTTACACTAGATGCAGGGTGTAATCCCCTCTGTGAGGGTGGGTGTGGTGACTGCACATCAGGGAACATTAATCTCATAATGGCCACAGGCTCAGCACACCAGGCTGGGTCTGTTGTCCCACCTGAAGACCATAATCTACTCCCAGCTCCCACAGGGCCTGTGTGACCATGACTTAATTAACACTCATCAAGAAAGAATCTTTCACTTCATAATATCATCACTTTTTATTTTTACACTCCTTTGATTAAAACCTTGAGTAATTACACGCACTGTTGACTTTGGCATCTCCTCTTAGATCTCCAGGGGTAAGCAGTGGACAGGGTGGGGGGTGGGTGACTCAGAGCTCTGGAGTGATGTGGGGGTGGTGTCTAATTTAGGCAGAGACAGTTGGGTGCCTCATCTGGGTGGTTTGGCTGCCTCATCTGGATGGCATGGCTGCCTAGAAAGGAAGAGGACTAAAATCCTGAATGAAAGTCCTGTGACAGGATTCGGAGCAGACCCATATGATATCTGGAATGACAGTGTTCACTATGGTATCATTGCATCTGATTGAGGGGGAAAAAAAATCTATGCTTTCTTGCTGGCCAGATAGGATAAGTCTGGAAATTAGGAAAACTAATCAGACTAATAGTAAATGTACACCCTCAGCTAGGAAAAATCCTTTTTATTTTCGAGGAAGTCTGCTTAATTTGCCTGATGCAGCATGAATGATTAGCACAGCCCAGAAATATTTGCACAGTGCTCTGTCCTGGTGTACAGGTGACTGTTTTACTTGCTTTTGCTATCAGAACCTTTCCCTTCTGCTAGGTTACAGCTACTTACACTGGCCTCCACAGCATTTTAAGGCTGAGTCACCATCTCATAAATAACATACAAAGTCCTCTAAGTTTTCTGTATCTTTATTATTATATCTCTATAATTAATGGCCTTATTTTTGAGAAGAAGGAGGGGAAGCAGTGTTCTTTGAGAATGTTTATAAAGGCAGAATTGATCAGTGTTTTAGGAGGAAGAGCAGAATTTGAACACAAGGGTGCAAAACACCAGCCGTTGTTTATGCCATCGGAGCCCGTCTTAGCGTGTTGTTGTTGATTCACATAGAACTGGAATTCTTATGGGTGTCCTGGCATGCTCTTAATGGTTTGGTCTTGGGGCTGCCCTGGATTCTTCTTTCTGGGATTGCTTCTCACCCGTTTATGTCCTAAACAGTCTGGGATTAAGTCACCTGGGATTAAGTCACCTCAGTTATCTGAGCTTCCAATGATCCCTCACTTTGGACAGGATCTTATCTCTCAGATGGTCACTTGGGAGCCTGTAGGGCCACTTTTGGAGTATGGCACCCTCTGACTGGATTGCAGAGTGCCAGGTCCTCTTTTCCTTGTCTCAGGCAGGCAGCACAGAAGACTGGTCAATGTGCTGACAATGCTCTCAGGATGGACAAGATCCATTGCTATGACTCCACACAAAACTGCCTTTCAGTGATGAGGAAGGAGGCAATCCTGGGGGTCAGTGTGGTTGCTGTCATGGGGGTGGCATGGGCACCGCTGCCTCAGCCATGGAGGACTGGCACCACCACTGTTTTCATCTGTAGTGACTCATTCCAGGCAGATCTCAAAGGATGAGCCATGAGTTAGAGATCACCTGCAAAAGGCCACCGTGGTGAAGTGATGGAGCAGTAGGGTATCGCAGAATGATGATGCTCAGGGTAGTGACAGCCTGTTCCACTGCTGCCTGAATATGGCATGCACTGGTTGAGGTGCTGCTTTGAGACAGAGAAGGGGCTGTGATTAAAGCTTGCCCATCTAGCTCCTGACATCTGCTGTTTGCTGCTGAGCATAGAAATAAGGGCTGAGCTGACCAATCCCACCAGGAGACCCTGGTACACCAGCAGAGCTGTGTAACCCAAATCTGGGGCACGAACATCTCACTACGAGATGTCTTTCCAACACCCTGCACCTGCTGCAGGGAAAAGTGCCTCTGGGATCTGGAGCCAGGGCTACCGGTGCCTGCAGGGATTTTACAGCCAACTCAGGAGCAGCCATGTGGCTGCCTAGTGAGAATAGGATACTTTTAAAGACTGAAGGAGCTCATTAGAGGTCAGGAGAACTACAAGAAGCCTGGGCTAAGAAAAAGGACTGATCAGGTGGTGACTGCATGCCAAATTGCTTTCTGTAAGTAACAGGGGGAAAAATGATTATTGGTCCAACCAATGCATTAATCTCTCAAGGAGGTATCTAAGTACATGGTAGGTGTGGTGCTAATCCTCAGTGGGCTGGGGAAGCAAGCCCATAGTGTGTAATCTCCACTGCTGACATCTCTTGTGTGAGTCCCTGCACCATGGTTTCACAATCCATCAGCTGCAGGATCGTCAGCGTGGGAAAACAGAAGTCATGAGAAATGCCTGGGACATTAGTATTAAACCTAAAGAAACTTGGGTTTATATTTAGTACCTTGCTATATAAGAAAAGGGCACTGCGATTTCCTGTTAGGAACAGTCAGCCTAACCCAAACTGGGTAATCTCCCTGCTAAGTGAGAAAAAGCATTTTGCACAAGATCTGTATTTATGGCCAAGTACTGCTTGCTGTACTCTCAGAAGGGGACACAAGGAAGCCAGCTTCGTCTTCTGCCTCGATTACATCATGTTATTTTCCTTCTACCCAGAGGGGTAAAAGTCCCCTAGGAAGTCCCTCAATTTCATGAGTAAACCAAGCAGGCTTTGCCATAAAATGTTTAACAATTGCAAGCATTGATTATACTGTCCCACTGCTGTCACTAATTTATGTGTTAGGAGTGTATCCGCCTGCTTAAAGTTTGCTTGCAAGCACGAATCACAGAGACAGGCTTATCTGGCAAGAGCCAAATTGATCTGTAGTCTTCTCTTACCCTCTTCAACCATCAGTGTCCTTCCCTCATCTCCTGGTGGCTTTGGTACATATGGACCCCACAAAGGAAGAGGGGCACCTATACCATGGTGAGAGAACATGCTGTTCCCTTGGGACAACAACATTTTTAGAGGCCAGAGCACCACACTAAGATAAAAGTGGTGGTGACCTAGCAAGGAAAGAACTTTGCAGCAGCAACATGTGAGCCGGTGTCCCTCATTGCATCACCTCACCTGCAGGGATTAGCAGGGGTTTGGCCTCCTGTACCCACTCTGGCAAGTCTTGGCAGCCCCCTTGGCATCATGGTTGTTGGGCCAGAATTAAGGGGGATCCCAGGCATGTTGTGGGACTCAGCTGGCAGCTGTAAGAGCAGAAGGAAGTGAGGAATGGCTTTCTGGTTGGAGGGAGGCTCTTTGGAGGCAGGAGATGGTTTTGATTAAAATCTCACCCCTTTCAAAGGGAAAATTTCTTTAATGAAAGCTGTGTAAACTCAAGTGGGCCTCACTAGCCTTTGGTACAATTGACTGGCGAGGGAAGCACCCTCTGCAGTTAAACTGGTTTGTCATATCAGCGTGAGGAAAATGGTGAGCGTAATTATTGCTCACTGCCTCAGGGAAGTGGAGCAGGAGGGAGAAAATCTCGTCCTGTGACCCAGAGCACTTTGCTCATTCACTAGTGAGTTGAAATTCTGGAGCCCATTAACATGAACTCCACTTTCCCTGTTGCCTGGCTTTGGCTGCATGGGGATGACCACTGGTCCCGTGACTGTAGTGGGAGAAGTGGGATTTGTGAGACAGGCAGAAGGTGCTGAGAACTCTCTGCTGTACCTGCTTGCCCCATGCTGGTGATAAAGCAAGCTGCGGCTTGCACTGAGGTAGTCATAAGTAGAACAAGGTCAACTGCCTATTTCAGTCAACATGACAGAAATAGCGTTGATCTCAATAAGATCCCAGCTCTTTCTTCCTGTTAGCTCCTCAGTTCCAATTTTAGGATTGCTGTAATCAAGCTGAGGAAGAAGCCATTTATCCCATGGAGGGGAAGTTGCTTGAGGCCCAGGCTGGAAGAGAAGAGTTGCTTGAAAATATACTTTAAGAAATGTTTCTCTAACCCATGGGGAGGGCCTGTGTGGTTCAGGAGTTGTTCCCATCAGTGTAGCCATGTAGTCAGAAGAGGACTTGTTCTCCTTCCCTTCTGGCAGCAGCTGCACTGAAGGAGGGAGGTAGTTGGGCTGAGCCATCTAGTTGGCCAAGAACAAGTTTCCAGGTTTGCAAGTCTGCACATTTGTTAAACTGTTAAAATTTTGGCTTTGCATAGAGCCTCCCCTGCCTGCTGCCAAGGAATATTGATGCTCTTTTCACTGAAGGTGAGATGCTGACAGCTCTGTCTAATACAGACAGAAACGGGGTGAGGTGGAAAGTGGCACTGAATGCTAATCTAAATGCAGCAACTCACAGTACAAAGCATCCACCACAAACAAATGAGTGAGGATGTTCTCTTAGGACAAACATTTGGAGTGGTTTCATGGGAGTTCAATTAGTCTCCTCCAAGACACCTGCAAATGCCAAAGTGCAGTGCTGCTGACGACTGACTGAAGTGCTGTTCCTTGAAGCCTGCTTGTGTGGTCCTCCACCCCCTCATCTCCCCCTGGCTGGTGGGAGGGCTGGGAGCCCAGTGCCCTTCCACCTGGTTATTCGGGTGAGTGAGCCATGCCATTCATGCCCCGAGAGAAGCTGTGGAGGCTCAGGTGGTCTTTGAGCAAAGGAGAGGAGCTGATGATTTCCCTGCATGGGTGGTTGCCCGTGGGGCTCTTCTGCTCTGTGCCCCTTTGCTGTTTTTGGCACAGAGCCTGGTGCAAGGAGAGGCAGAGGAAGGGGGATCTGTGCCTCTTCTGCTGGTTCCTGTCTCAGTGGGCCAGCACAGGGCAGGCAGCAAGGCAGGAGCAGCAGCAGAGGTGATGCAGGCACAAAACACTGGGTTAAAAAGTTGTCTGTAAATCAGGGCAGCTAATGCCAGTTATCTGGGCTGTGACATGACCCCCGAAAGTCAGGTCACGTATGTCAGTAAGTGAGGCTGGTAAGAGCTCAGCTCTGCTATTGACACAAATCTGCTGTCTAGAAGGGCTTCATTTGCATTGCAATTTTTCACACCCTTGACCTTCAGAGCCTGGCTAGAGTTTGCAGGCAAGCAGGACAAAAACTGTAGTCCAGGTGGAAGGTCTGATGTGAAAGGTTGCTCTGGAGGATGAGAACCAGGATCTGCCCTTCCCAAAGGAGGGCTGTACAGGGCTGTTGCTCAAGCAGCTACAGTGGCAGTTGAAACCAACATCTCTGATGATGTGTTCTGGTGCACTTCCAAGTGCAGATAAGTCATAAAGGTCATATTCCTGTCCTGCTTCCCCTTTTGTTTCTGGGGGTAGAGGCAGAAATATGCAAGACAGAGTATTCTCACTGTTGTGGCTCAGGAGAGAGGAGCCACATTGGTCCATGAAAGAAAAAACAGGAGGGAGAGCACACCAAAGGTAAGAGTTGTCACTTTTAGCCGGCAGGGAGCCATCCTCCCTGGCATGAGAAGCAAAGGCTTTGTCACCTGGCTTTGCAGAGGGGCAGGAAAGCTTAGGCCTGCCCAGGACCACACCTACAGCATCTCTCAACTGGAGTCCTGAAAGGACCCCCAGAAGTGCCCTGTCCCAGTGTGTCAGGCACAGCATGCCCTCCTCTGCCCCATGCACGTCTGCCTGCAGCTGCCAGGCTGCCAGGCCTGGACAATCGGATATTTGCCTCTGGGAAGGAGACCTTGTGCACGGAAGGCAGTGTTTGCTCTCACAGCATCGATCGGGTGGGTTGGGTGTGACAGGGAGTGGAATTTGGCCCAGCTGGCCATCAATAGCTCTGCAGCACTCTCAGCTCACAGCGATTGTCAGGGCAGTGACTGTCCATGCACTTATTTTCCAACAGAGCCAATCTGAATAATTCACCTTCTCTGATCTCTTTCTGAAGCCAGGAGGGACTAGCCTTTATGACCCCAAACTGCTGAACAGAGTTGTGGGAATGACTCCAACTGGACTTTTTCCAGCCCTCTTGCTCTGCTCCTCATCACCAGTGTCTTCCCCTTTGGCTCTTCTAAGGAGAGATAGAGTGAGGAATCTCACCCAAGCTCTAAGAAAAGGAAGTAAGACCATGTCCGGCCTGGAGGCAATTTATAAATAAAGACATTCAGAAAGCAGTTCCTTTTTTCTTTTCATACTCTTTTACTCCTTTCCTCTCAGGCCCTCATGTCCCCTCCTTGGCAGCACAGATATCCTACTGACATGCTCCTGGCATTGCTTCATGCTGGTGGTGTGGGGGCTGCAGGAACACACCTGAAGACTTCTTGTGACCAGAGTCTCTTCTGCTCTCTATGGTACAAATACCCTGGGGAGACCAGTAACTGCCTGTTCACCCAAACAGATGCAGCTTAAATGGGAAAATCATAATGATAAAAGGACTGTTAAAAAAATAATAATTTCTGTCTGTCCTGCTGAGATTCCTGGCCAGGCTGCAGCCAGAGATGATTAGAGAAGCTTAAATAAAAATGAGCAATTTGGACCCAGGCAGGTTTGAAAAACTAGCTGGCTTTACTGAAGCAAACTCCTATTTAATCATTCCTCTGTTGCTTTAAAGGTGGCATATACAGCCAGGTAAGTGGAAATATGTTTGTTTTGAAGCCATGGGTAAATGTCATACAGAGGAATTAAAATGTCAATCCGTAGCTGCATTTGTTTAATGAAATTGTATAAACAAGTCTGTGAGCACATATCATCTCACTCCAGCATCTTAAAGGTGTTGAACCACTTCCCACTCCTCCCAATGTGCAGCCATCCCCACACTCTGCTGGCAGAAGGGTCACAGGGATGCTGATGGGGGTGCTGGAGGCAGACTCCCCCAGGTTGGCCTGTCCCCTGCTTCATCAAACTAATCCATCCCATCTGCAGCAGCTCAAGGTGTTTGCAGGGTGGTCTCTTGAGCTGTCATCTGCCACCAAGCAGGAGGAAGGCAGGGATGTCTGCAAGGGCTGTGGGGCGAGTATCTGACCACAGTCCCACAGCAGTGACCCAGAGTTGAACTGGAGCAGGCATGGTCAGGAGATGTGGGCTGATTTCACCTGTCTGATTGCCTACATTGTTGCTTTGTTTAAAGGATGCTGCTCACCACTATGACCTCCTTGCCCTAATTGTCCTGTGGTGTGCCCCAGGGAAGGGACACCTGTCATCACCTGTGCCTTACCAAACCCACACAGGCTGGTAACTGTGCAGCAAAAGCATCCATGTGGAGTTACAGTGCCAGAACTGTTGCGTTTCAGTTTCTCACTTAGGTCATTTTATAGCATCTTCCCCACTGGGGATAAGCCATAAAAAGCAAGCAGGAGTACAAGGATGCATCTTTGTTTACTACTGGCTCTCATTTTCCTTATAAATTCATTTTATGCACAGTTTTAAACCCACCCACTTGCTTAGAAGAGGAACTGTTTGTCTAAAACAGGTTGTTTCCTCTCGTACCAGACGATCACTAAAGAGGGAAGCTTGTATTTTACTAAGGTGCCTTTAAAACAGGCTTCCAAAAGAAAGGAAAAAGGGGATATCCTTTACTTGCAAAAGGCTAAGAGAAACTAAATCCAGTGGTTTCTCAGCTTTGCCTGCGTAGTGAACCGATATTTCTAACAAGGCCAAACAAAGGCGCCATGTGATGTATTAACACCTAACAAGAATCAAAGAGTGCTTAAAAAACCAAATGGGCAAACTTAAGTAGTGAAGACACAGAAGTTCAGTCTGGCCCCCAAGGACATTTTCTTTTAGCCAGTTCATGTGTAGCGCAAGCTACAGGTTTGCAGTTGAAATACTCTGCTGGGTAGCACCTTTGTTTTCCCCAGGTTTCTCAATTTTCTTCTCCACCGTGTAAGCTGTGTCACTTTAGAGAAGTCACTCAGCCTCTTGCTTCCTGTTTCTGCTGGTAAAACTGGGAACTTGCATTGCTCTGTTCAAATGACAGTCTCAGGGGGGACAGGCATCTGTCCTTTGTTATCTTTACACACTGCCTGTTACTGTGAACTCCTGGCTTTGGTTGTTACTGTGCTCCTAAAATCAGAATAATGCTACCATAGAGAGCAGCCAACGTTGGAGTGCCCCATTCTGCAGTCCTATGTACAACAGGTGAAATCCTTTCCTCATGCATGACTCCAGAGATTTGAATGTTCAGGGGACAGGACAGCAGACCTTCTTCTCTGCTTAGGTGCAGGGCAGGTGCTGTACATGGCTGTGTTGAGGAAGGTAATTATGTTTTGGGTGTTTTTCTAATCCTAAACAAGATAAAATGTCCCTGATTGTAGAGTGGAAGAATGGTTGATGTGGAAGAAATCTTTCAATAAGAAGGAACTATTTAGTTTGAGAGCACTTAAGGGGTGTCTGTGTTGTTGGCGAGAATTTTTATGGCTTCTTTTTCACATCTGTTAAATATTCAGCATGTGTTTTTTGTGAGGTTGAACGGGTTTGATTGGATTTTACGCAATTAGTATACTGTGAGAGTTTGTGAGAATTTGCTTCAATTCTGAGATGATTTCTCTTTGTCTGCTTGTGGTTTTCTTCAAATGTCTGAGCAAGTGCACCATGGTGGCAAAAGCATTTGAGGAAAATAAATGTCAAAATCCCATGTGCTGCTACTGCTGGAAGTGGGAATTTAACTAAGATCTGCCAGCTCTCTAGTAAGAATTCTTGTGTGCTTTTCAGAAAATAGGAGTTTAGTTTTTAGGGAATAGATAAGTCTTGTCTGTTTTGGGTGTTGAATTACAGAGAGCAAAAGCATTTAGAAAGCTGTTCATTGAATATGCTCAGAAAAAAAAAATCACAGCAGGCTGTGGTTTCTGAGAGCAGGAAAAAGGCCAATCTTATGTCATAGGCTAATAAAATGTATTACGCATGAAGTCAGTAAAAGTTGTGTCGGAAATCCTCTGAAACTGGGGTGGAATAGCAACTTACAGTTGACATTCTTAGAAAAATAAAAAGTTATATAAAATATGAGACAAGATAACATTTGGCCTCTCTTTGTGTTGTAAGAAAACTTGGCAAAGGCTGAGTATCCTTCAGAAGGGAGCACTGCATGCTGTGAGTAAGCTCTGCACAGCTCTCCTGTGAGGAGAACTCCTCCATAAGCAAGTCACAAAACACTTCCGTGGTGCACATCATTAGTACCGTACTGACAGTCAGAAAGTTTGGTCAGAAAGTAAAAGGTTGCTAAATCAATGACTGCAAGTGCTTTCTAGCAAATATTTGCCTTAGGGGATGTCTAGCTTTGGGACATGCACAAACAGGAACACACTTTCCAGCTCCCCTCATTGGAAGGACCATTTCAGAAAGTGAGTTGAACACAAGCCCATGGGGAGCCCCTTCCCCAAGCCCAAGCGTGGCCTGAAAGGATGTTTTGAGGGAAGCACAAGCTACTCCTCCTCTGCAGTGAGCCCAGTGCCAACCTCACCAAGCCAGGGACAAGGAGGAAGAGAGCGCATGGAACTGCTACAGTGGTGTCTCACAGTGGCACCTCTGGGGAACTGACCAGTGTTTGTGGAGTCCGAGAGCAGTGCATTTCTCCATCAAGCTGTTTGCTCTCTCGCTGGGGAGGGCAGCTGTTCATGCAGCAAGTGCACAGCACTGTGTTAAAGCCTGGGTTGCATTTATGCTGGGTAGCATAGGGATTTATATTTTATAAGCCTCCAGACTGTGGTCTTTGCTGTCTCACAGTGGCACCTCTGGGGAACTGACCAGTGTTTGTGGAGTCCGAGAGCAGTGCATTTCTCCATCAAGCTGTTTGCTCTCTCGCTGGGGAGGGCAGCTGTTCATGCAGCAAGTGCACAGCACTGTGTTAAAGCCTGGGTTGCATTTATGCTGGGTAGCATAGGGATTTATATTTTATAAGCCTCCAGACTGTGGTCTTTGCTCGGTGAAGCCATTCTGGGACTTAATTAAGTCTTTCCCCACCTTTGGTCTCAGTGGGAGCAGATCACTGGAGGAGAAGCTGTTACAAGTGAGAGCCTTCCCCCACTTCCCCTTCCTTCCTGGCATGCAGGGGAACTGGTGCCCAGGTGTGATATCACAACACTGGAAATCAAAAGCCTGAGTTTGTGCTGGATGAGTTGCTGTCTTACAAGGAACATTAAGGGGAAAGCAACTGATTGTTTAAAGAATGGCTGTGAGGAAAAGGATTTCACTTGCTGTTTACCTTAGAACTATTAATCAAAAAAATCAAGTATTCAGTGCTTCTAAAATCTTGCTCTCTGTTTTCATGAGAGTTTTTTTACTCTGAGTAGCTGAATGATAATATTACTGCATTTTAAACGATTTTTTTTTTTTTTGCAGTAGACCCAGTTGGATCGGTAGTTACAGCTTGAAAATCCCAGTTGAAAAATTAATTATCCGCATACATCCCAGAACCAAGATCTTTGGGGGCTAATTTAGATTCAGTGTTATCATGCTGACATCTTCTTACCAACTCTAACTTCAGCTTTCCTCCTGTAGCTCAAAGGGTTTGCATTCCCAGTTGTAGGTGAAATGCTTCGGCACTGCCATGGTCAGGAAGGACATGGGAGGATGCTTCGTTCTGGAGGTGCCACTTTCCCTGTTTCTGACTTGCTGGATTGATATGTGATGGACTGGTACACGATGAGATGTGGTTGCTAAACCAGGAAATGTGAAAACAGATTGCACAGTGGGGAAGGAAGGGGTGCAGAAATCCCGTGCTGCTGCCAGGTACCCTCCTAGTGTGTGATGAGCTGATCCATGTGGCTTGAAAATCAATTCTCACCTTGTAGTGCTCAGGTAGCGAGGGTGAGAGTTCATTATTTTGCCCATGTCAGCCTCTGACAGAAAGGATGAAAGGGATTCATGCTTGTTCTTGTAACAGATCCCTAAAATGTTGTCCTCCAGCCTTTGCTGCTTTTCTTTTTACTTTGGGAGAGTCCAGTCTAACCTGAACATTCAGGATCTTTAATGGACAATGTGTCAGAAGCTGGATTTGATCTGAGTTTCCATAATGTGGAGAAACTAGATGCATCTTTAACCTGGGAGTCAGGCAGGCAGGGACCTCCAGCCCTGGCTGTGTCTGGGCAGTGTGGGGCACATCTCCTGCCCTCCCGGTGATTTACTGCTTTTGTGTGGGGAAGTTACTGGTATTCTACTTCCAAGTGTTTAGTGTGGGCTTGTTCGTATCTGCTCCAACTTCACCCTTCCTCCTCTAACTGAAATGGTTTGCGTTCCGGGTTGTAGGTGAAACTCTCCAGTGCTCCCAGGAGAGGTCAGGGAGGATGTGGTAGGATGTATCATGCTGGAGGTGCCACTTTCCCTGTCTCTGCCTTGCTGGATTGATACGTGATGGACTGACCCACGATGAGATGTGATGGCCGGGTTTTCTCCTCCCAAGTACCTCATGCGGGCTTGTTTGTGACAGGGGAGGACTGCTTGGAAAAGCACCTAAACAGCATCCTCTCGGTTTGGCGCCGCTCGCGCGCTGCCGAGCCGCTTGCGGCGGGGGCGCGGGGGGGCGGGGGGGCGCGGCCCGCT
>NW_008237239.1:17493640-17532837 GCF_000691975.1 Corvus brachyrhynchos | reverse complement strand
AGTTGGTGCAGGGATGGGTCTTTCAGAGAGAGCTGCGGCTGCTCCCAAAGTAGCTGGTGAAGGGGACGCATTGTCAGGGCTGGCTTTGGTTGTTTTGCTTTTGTCGTCTTCCTCGTCTGCCGATTAGAAATAGGGGGTTCTAATTCTGCGTGCTGCGTCTCAGCAAATGGAAAGGCAAAGGTTGGGCAGGCAGTGACCTTGGCTAGGGGGGGAGGGGACCACTCTTTGTAGAAGCTGTGAAATGTGGTGGGGAGCGGGGAACTTGTCTCACGGACTGCTGGAGAACAACAGCCTTCCCCAGCCTGGAGCTAGGGGCTTAACTGGGGCTGGATTCACCTCTAACAGGGGGAGGGAAGTGTAAGGTGCACACTTATAAGAATATCTGGTACCTATTTTTTCCGTTTTCTTCTGGGTATTTTTTGTTTAGCCTTACGTGTTTAAGTTTGTAACTGTCTCAGAAAATTTATTCACAGGCTAATTTTATTCCAGCATGCTGGAAAAGTTGCATATCACCCCTGACACATTCAGCTATTCAGCTCTTACGCGTTCCTCCCTGTAGTAAAGTCAGCCCAGTAGTTGCTTCCTTTTCGGTGAGCAACGGGTGAGGGAACGTGCCTCTGTCATTGTCAGTGGTGAGCCTTGCAGCCTGGGGTTTCGGAATAGCTCAGCACCATCTGCATGTAGCTAAATGCCTCCTCCTGGGTGCCACTGCACAGTCCAGGCTGCTTGTGTGGATTCTGTGTGCCATGGGCGCACACGCAGATAGCTCAGGTATTCTCTGCAGGATTGGAAAGGCTTTTTAGCAACTACTGTGAGCTGGTGACTGTCAGAAGGGGTTGTTAGGTTGGGGATAATGGGTGTTGGCAAAATAAGTTGTTGGATCTGTAGGTTTATGTGATTCCATGATCTGTTTTCATCACCTTTTTCCTTCTTTCCCTTCTGCTTTTTCTTTTTCAGGGTGATCTTGAGTTCTTCTTAACTTGCTAGTGCTCAGCCTCCTCATGCCTCCATCTCCTTTAGACGACAGGGTAGTAGTGGCACTTTCGAGGCCAGTGAGACCTCAGGATCTCAACCTGTGTTTAGACTCTAGCTTCCTTGAATCTGCCGCTTCTGCTGGTGAGAGCCACTCCAGTCTGCTTGGCGCAGCTGTCGTGTCCCTAAAGACTGCTAATCTCACGTATATGCCCTCATCCAACGGCTCTGCACGCTCCCTGAGTTGTGGATGCAGCAGTGCCAGTTGCTGCACTGTGGCAACGTACGACAAGGACACTCAGGCCCAAACTCAAGCGAGCACCAGCAGCACCCACGCCGGAGCCTCCCCCGCCTGCCCCGCCAACCAAATGGTCAACAGCAATGAGAACGCCGGCAGCCTGAGCCCGCTGGGCGGAGTGGGGAGCCCTGTCTCGGGCAGCGCCAAGCAACTCGCCAGCATCAAAATCATCTACCCCAATGATCTGGCCAAGAAGATGACCAAATGCAGCAAGAGCCACCAACAGAACCAAGGGCCTGTCATCATTGACTGCAGGCCTTTCATGGAGTATAATAAGAGCCACATTCAAGGGGCTGTCCACATTAACTGTTCTGACAAGATCAGCCGGAGAAGGCTCCAGCAGGGCAAGATCACGGTCTTGGACTTGATCTCCTGCCGGGAAGGCAAGGACTCCTTCAAGAGAATCTTTTCCAAAGAAATCATAGTTTATGATGAGAATACCAATGAGCCAAGCAGAGTAATGCCTTCCCAGCCACTCCACATAGTGCTGGAGTCACTCAAGCGAGAAGGCAAGGAGCCCCTAGTCCTAAAAGGTAATCCTCCTCATGTCCCACACATAGTATGTTGGTTTGCTTTGCAGTGTGTGCTCTCTGCTGTCAGCTTCACTGATGGTTGGACCTTGAAAACATCTGTTTATCTCTATGGAGGCCTGTGTGCCTCAGGTCACCAATGGCAAAGCAAATGCCTTCCATGGACAAATCATGGGGCTGGTAGCAGGGAGATGCTTGCTTTCCTCTGAATGTTGTCCTTGAGTAGCAGGAGGGGTGGGAAGTGGAAGGAGGAGGAAACATGCTTCCTGGTGCCCGTCTGTGCAGACAAAGAATTTCCCCCAGTGCTTATTCTGAGTATTTATAGCCCAAGGAGCAGAGGTCCAGGAGGGGATACTTCTCTTTTAGCTTGTCAGACTGACCTTTACTTAGCAGCCTTATTTTAGTCCATGTAAAACTGGACTCATAGGTGCTGGAGATGAACAGTAGGAGAGTAGAAGGAGGGGGGAGGAAAGATGAGGGAGGTCACTTGGTCTGAGGCATTGTGTCATGGACCAGTCAGCAAAACTTGAGGAGCAAGCCTTGTTCTGGTAATATGGGGTCAGAATAATGGACAGAGGGAGATTATTTGTTTAAAAAGTGATCTGAAAGTGTTGTGTTTATGTGTATGTGTGCTTATGTATGTATATGGCTTTCCTGCAAAGGCTCCTGTTTTAATATGGAATTTGGTTTATCCCTTAGTGCTTTGGTAGAGATGAGCCCCACCAATTAAGGCATCATCCAAGGACACTTCCCTTTCTTCACTTTATTCTCGAGATCCTATTTATAACAATGCTGCCCTCTAGATTAAATTTCCTTTCCCCTGGGTGTTTATGCCATTCGGAGGCATGGTTGGCAGAGACTGGCTGTGGCACTGGGAAGCTATGGAAGGATTTGCTGCTTAGCTCATACTCTATGTGTTTAATTCACTTAATTTTTCTGTGCAGCTGGCTACGTCCAACCTGCACAGTGTGGCAGGAGAATGGAGTGGGCTGGTACTTTTATCCCTTTTCCTCAGCTGACTTCCATAGCTTTGTAGGACCTAAAGATCCTGTGAGATACTTCGGTGTGTGTCTCCTGTGGAAGCTTAAAATTGCTGAACTGTCTCCTTGCTCCTGGCAAGAGTATGGTCATGCTGGGCTTGTTTTGATACTTGCTACAGGATCCCATTATGCTTTTATTGAGTCTCTGGAGTCATGGTGATGCCCTTCATCTGTGGACGAGGGAGATGAGGCACTTGGGCAGAGTGAGGTTGCCACTGGAGTCCTGCATTTCTGGTGGTAATCCTTCTGTACAGCCTCTGCAGCTGGATATGTGGTTGTAGTCTGCAAGCCTTCCTATCCTTAGAGAAGTGGTGTGCTGAAGGTGTTCTCTGTGTTTGTCTGAAAACGCTGCATCTTCTCTGAACCTCACACTGGTACTTTTTCAGTACCTGGAGTAAGACTGTGGCTGAGATGAAGCTGCAGAGCAGTAATTGGGCAGCGCTGAGCTCTTGGGCCCCGTGGGCAGGTTGTGGCAGCCCCTTCTCCCACCTTCCAGCTCTGTGTGCTGCACTGAGTTTAACCAAGTGCTTGTGGGAGTCCTTGGGCCATTTTTGGTTTTCAGACACTGAGAAATGTTACCTCAAAGCCCTGCTTAGCGGAAATCCCCTCCCCAAAGTGGCCTGTCAACAGATCTGGAAGTGTGCCAGAAGACAGCCTGAATCCTTTGCTTTTTGGATATAGTGATGAGCTGGGCTGGAGCAGACCTCACCTCGGGGAGCCTGTAGTGAGGAGCTCCCCCCATCACCGTAAGTCTCCTCCCGTTCTTTGAAGTGGGGCTCCAGCTGGGGTCAGATGGAGTTGAGCATGGGATAAAGCAGCATTTAGGAAGGCTGTGGCTAAGTTTCCGAGCTGGGGGAGTGGCGCTGGAAGCACTCGTTATTTAGTTTCACTTGACAGATAGCGTTTTTTCCATCGTGCTTCAGGCGCATCCCCATCGCTGGGTGCAGGCACTAGAACGAAACTGGGGGTGGCCGGGGAGCCCTCTTTGCCTGCGTTCGTTCCTTTGAGTGATTTCTCTTGCTCTCCGCTGCCCGGCCCTAATTTATTGCCGGCCCATCTGATCCCCGGTGTTGTGTTTGCAAACACTGGTTGCTAGCCTGGCTGTCCAAGTTCCCGTCCCCCTGATCCGGTGCCACCTTCTCCATGTTTGGTGCTGCCTGCCCGCCCGCGGCCCCGCTGCCGCTGTCGTGGCCCCGCTGTCACGTCGGGGGCTCAGTCCCATCGCCGAAGCCGGGGCTTGAGTTACAGCTCTGGCTGACAGCGCCTGGCCCCGCATGCGTGCGGGTTCGAGGTGCCCCCGGCTTTTTAAGCAGCACAGAAAGCCGGTGCTGTTTTCCAAGACAGGGCTGTGATCTATAGATAAATGTATGTATGGTGCACCTTATTAGGCGCGGGTTAAAAAGAGGTGGTCTGGTTTATTTTTAATGTAGCAGGCCAGTGTATAAGCTAGCACTGTGACAAGAGAGGTTTTCGTGTATGCTGTGGTGTGGAGGATTTTAAGACCTCTGTTCCACCCTTTCTATCCATTTCTATCCATCCTTCTTGCTGCTTCCTTTAATGTTTTTTGGTCATAAACATAACATATGCATAATTTTGATTTAAGCTCTTGAAAGGAAAGATTTGTTTATTTTTTTTGCCACAAGGCACAGCAACACTTGAGACAGGCATAAATCCTCTATTTTTACAAAAAATAAACCCATAAGAATCCTGTATTTCACAGTCCTGCTACATGGGCTGTAGCAGCCTGAGCTGTCAGGGCTGAAGCTGCTGCTCAGTCTGTTTATAAACAGAATAGAAAGAAGTCATGTTTCCCCCAACACCCCTAGACCATGGTATTCCATGTTTGCTGAAACCTAGAGGATGATTTTTTTCTCTTTTTGTGGATGCTTTTTTTTAAAATGTATTTTTTTTTTTCTTAGCATTTGAAGGGAGAGGGGAAAAAACAGTGATATGAGCCCAGTGTCCCTTCTGCTTGAGGCCAATGTCAAAGCTAAATTTGGGGAGGGAGAGAGAGTGGTGCTGTGACCCTGGGCTGGGTCAGCAGCCCTGGCCCTCCTTGGTGAGGTTGTACCCCTTTCCCTCCTGCAAACCCAACAGTGAGGCATCTCTGCCTTCCCTGAGCACCTCTGCTCGTAGCAAAGTGTCCTGGAGTCTTGGGAGCTTGTGTGTTTGAGTTTGCTACTGGGACCTAAAAATGGAAAGTGGGAAATTCATTTGCATTCAGATGAAAACTGTTCTTTTACCCTGACTGAAACATTTAGGCTTGGAGTTCAGCATTTTTTTCACAAGTTAAATTAAATGTACAAAGGAAACAAAAATGAAAAATTGAAGTATCTGTGCCAGCACATCTTGACAGCTTTTAACACAAGAGGAGTTGCCTTTGTCTCCCTGACCAGGGTCTAGTGGTACTGTCTCCATCCTGCCATTCTTCCACTTCCTTCAAGAGCCAGCAGCAGGAGCCTTGTGAACCTGCTCAGTTCTTGTGTTTAGTTTGTAAAGGCTTCTGTGTTTGACTTCAAGGAAGCAATGGAATTCAAAAGCAGAGGTGCAAAATATGATTTGGCTTTTTTGTTTTTTTGGGTTTTTTTTTAATTCCCACTATGTGGTGTAAACTCATGGCTGGATTTCGGCAGAGGAGATGGGGAGGAACTGGCTGGCTCCTCCACAAAAACTGGTTCCTTCTCTGTTCTTGTTCACAGTCTGAGGAGCTTATTTATGCACTGGCTTTCAGTGTTCTCTTTGCTCATCTAACAGGGAAATAAACGAAGTGATTTGCTCTCGTTATAGTGGGGAGTGTAAGATCTGCCAACAAACCACTTCATGCTTTCTGCCATGGTCTAAGAATAGTTTCAGATCTCTTACCACACTAGAGTCACATATCAGCAAAGTTGAAACAACTACAGAGGGACTGAGATGCTTACAAAAGGAATAATTACTTGCTTTATGTGCTCCTATATTCATATAAATACTGTGATCAGCTGCCTTTGAAATACCTGACCTGGTCATAATCCGTACAAATACATTAATTATTACTGTCATTAATTATGTAATTTAACAGTGTCGGTGTTGCTTTAAACCCTAATTGGATTACAGTGCACAAGTGTATTTGAAAGTAAAACTTGATTTAATGGTCAACAAGTCCAGCTGACCAACAAAACATGTGCCTGGCACTTACTTCCACCAGAGATCTCCACTGAATAAGTATTAGGTCATGGCTGTAATAGGGAAGTGTGTAGTTTTAAAAACCCTGGACGTTTCACATGTGTTACTTAACATTTAAAAATAAAATGTGTTCCCTCTGTGCTGCAGAGGAGAGCTGGCCCCATCAGTCACTGGGGGAGAAGTTTCTGCTGGCTCTGTCAGGGCTGAGATTTCACCATCAGTGTTCAGACTCTGATTGCTGGTGCTTAAAGTATCTTTCTACTGGAATAAATAAATAATCTTCTTGGCCGTCACACTTGAAAATTGGTTGTATGTGTCTGTAGCTTTTGCACGTAGATGAATTGGGACAATGGTGTGGCTGGAGACCATGGTCTTTACCATGTTTTGAGGGCATACTTCTGCAGAGGAGAGGTACCTCCAGACTTTGCCTGTTCAACAGTAGTGGTAAATGTGGCATTTTCTCCCAGATTATGGCATCTGAGAGTTTGCTGTCCTGGCTTGAATGGTGCCTACCACATTTTAACTGTCCTTGCGGGGAAGAGAGCAATGACACTGCCTCGGAAAGGGAGGAACAGGAAGGAGATTTTTTTTTTTCCCCCCCTATTTTTGGCTCCCCAGTTTCTCATACCCTTGGAGTTAAGAGGCAAACTTACATTAAGTAAACCTCTCTGAGGCTTGTAAAGAAAAATCTGGGTATTCTGTAAACTGGGGTAACATTCCCTGTGATTTTCCTGGTAGGTAGATGTTGGGTTATAATTAGCTGAATGCCTCATGTGCTGCCCTTACCCTTGCCCTGCCAGAGGTGAGAAATTTTGCTAGTGAAATCTTTCTAGGACAGTGTGCTGGTCTGTCTTCTAGATTTTTATTCTTGAGGTGAGCACCTTTCCACCTTTTGGAGAGGCTCAGGGTGGAAGGGTAGCTGTGTTTGAGGTTTGAGTGGTGTCTACATCTTAACTAATAGAGATGGACTATTTTTAAAACTTTTATTTTAGACCTATGCATGGGTGGTTTGCCTTCCAAAGTTTTTACTACACTCATGAGCACAGAAGTTTTTAGTGAGATTGCCTTGGCTTTATGATGCGTTTGAAGTGGGGACTCATCCCTTATCTTTAGGCTGTAACTCTGTACTCTGTGAAAAGCCCCATTATTTATGCAAGCAACTAAGCAACTCAAAAGTGAAGAAATGCCATAAACATGAGCAGCATGCACACATCTCAACGTTTCCCTGTTTTGCAATTTCGGCAGCCAGGAGGGAAATGCCTCTCAAATATTCAGCATCAGCTTGCAGGGCTATAGAAGTCATGCTGTTTAAAGAAATAGATTGTGGTAATCTGAAGATAACCTAATGCATTGTTCCTCTGTGTGTGAGATAAGATTATGTGTGGTGCTTTGGCCTTGTTGGGAAGTCCCTGGTGGGTCTGGGAGAGTGCTGGCTACAGAAATCGCAAGGCTGACCTGAATTATTGTGAGTTCTTGTTTTTCTGAAGCTTTGATTCTAAGTTCTCACCTGAATCCGTCTTTAGCAGTTTTTTAAACACCTCTGTACTGTAAAAGTTAATTTGCGGTTATCACAAAGGTGTTTGGTAAGCTGGGGCTTAAAGAAGAGCAGTGTATATATCATGGATGTCACCTTTCCCTGCCTCACCTAAAAGTTAAAGCTGGCGAAGAGTCACGTTGAGAGAGGATGGGATCAAGGTGCTGTGTTGGGCACTGCGTTTGCTTCAACTCCCTCTGGCAGGCCTTTCGCCTGCTCTTGATCCATTGAATGTTGAGAGTGGTGAGAAAGCTGAAATGTTCACCAGTACCCTTGGGTTTGGCCACCAGTCCTGGCTGTGCCCGTCAGGATGCCCTGTGAGGAGGCAGAATGGGGACTGCAGTGGGCAGGAGGCACGGAGGGATTCAGGGGACCTGTTTCTGCAGCTGGAAAGTCCAGGGGTGCTCGTGCTCTCTGCACAGTGTGTTGGTCAATGCTCTGTGGTTCACTAGTGAAGCTTGGAGCTTTTGTTGTTTTGTTTTGACACCTTGTGACTTTTTAGTACTGGAAACTCTCTGCTTCAATTAATATCTGTGGTGGAGGCAGCCTCACATCTGGGAGTACTCTGAAGGTTGTTTTTGGTTGTTTTTGCTGCTTTGAAAGATGTTGATTCCTCAGGTGCTTGTGTCCTAGCAGGAGGTGGTCTCTGACCTAGTTCTGGAACTGTACAGCAGCATTTTGAGGTTGGAAGTAAAGGGGGAGAGATGGGAGAAGCAAGTCAGTCCACCATGTGGTGCAAAAAGAGAGTAACTGGACTAGAGGGATAACTGGGCCTAGATAGCAGGGCGGTCTCATGGCCAGGGGAGCTCTGACTAAGCCTGCATGACAGACTTTCCATGAGGCTTTAGAGAAGCTATTTTCATCTGATTGAGCTTTTTTTTGCTGTCCTTTGCACCGTTTGTAACATTGAGTTTATCTCTCTTGTTGCCACTGGTGTTGTGTAGTTGACCCAGGCTCATCCACAGTCACAGTGGTGCCCTGGGGCAACCCAGGTGCCTGCTGCAGAAAGTGGGAGATGGACTCAGGAACACCCTCATTCCTTGACAGTGCATTTTTACTAAATTGTAGACTCTGATTTGCCTCCAGGTGTTTCTTGTGCTTTAAAAAAGTCGAGGTTCACCTTTGTGTGTTTCTTTGCTTGGGTGAGGGGATTGCCTTCTTTTTGAAGGACAGCTCTTTTCCCAGTAAAAAGAATGAGATCCAGAAGGGGCACAAGCTTCTGATCTCCTGGAACATGGTTTCAGTGAGCCTGAGCCAGGAGAGTGTGTGCAGAGAGACCCAAACTGGTGAGTCTGCAGGGAGCAACTGGGACCTTGTTGGTCTAGGTGCCACCTAGCCCCTCTGACCTGAAAGAATGAGCTGCTGATTGCTGCTGCCTGGGGCAGTGCCACCCTTGTCTAGCTCAACTACACGAACAGCTCCTTCAGTGGGAGCTCCTGCGCTGGGCTGTCCCCACTGGAGGGTCTGGGGATAGTGGGGTCGGGAGGGAACTGTAAATCTGTCATCACCTGCTGCTGGAGGGACAGGAATGCTCCTACTGGGTGGGAGGGCTTGGGAGCCACTGCTCCTGCCAGGGTTAAGTGGTGCTTCATGTGTATGCAACACCCTGCTTCCAAGATCAGGGCTTTGAAGGAGTAAGTTGGAAAAAATAAATTACGAGAATAATAATAGAGATGTGAACACATTGGCTCTAACTCTTTTACTATGCCTTAGCTTTAAAAAGTCTACAGCATGCCTGGATTAATTCCCACTTGATTCACTGCAACAGAGAAGAGCTGCTTCTAATTAAAGGTAATAAAAAGAAGAACAAATGTTACTCCTTGTCCACACATGAATTATCATATATTTTTTTTTTTTTACAATGGCTTGAAGAGACTTGGAAAATAGAGGATAACTTGCAAGCTTCTGTCATATCAGTCGAATTTGTTCATTATGCCAAAGTGTGATATTAAGCCTTATGTAAGCAGTTGAACACTAATGTTTTAAAGCAAAAGCTGCTGTTGGAGCAGTTGACCAGCACTGGGTTGGTGATGGGCTCTTAATTTTTCTTGGTCTCTGTTAAGGTAATGGGAATCTGTCTGCCCAGTTGATGAGAGCTAAGAATAAGACTTCTGCTGCTGCTTAGAATTTGCTGGCATATTTTAGGTACAAAACCACTCTGATTGTTTAAAATGAAATTAATCTTAAATTCATAGGTGTTAGTCCAGCAAGGCAGAGCAACATCTCTGTTGAGGGATAACACAGTTCTTATGTTTCCTGGGCAAGATTAGTGTTAACTCACCTGTGGAGACAAGGAGTTATTTTAATTGGACACAAGGGTTGATTTTCATCTGGCTGGAGGTATTCCTTGTTTCATTGCTGTTTAGCTCTGGATTCTGTAAGTGTGGCTTTTTCTTCTCCCCCTCTCCCCGCTTCCTTCTTGCCTTGACTCTGGAAAATATGGATGCAATCTGGGTCAACTTTCTCTTTCCCCATGGGGTTTTTGGGGGCTAGCCTTGGTTCCTTGACCATTAGGACTGGGATTTATGTGCCATCAGATCTTGCCCTGAAGCTTGTGTCAAAGTGGGGACTGGCATGCACTATGCTAGTTCCAGTAGTTTGCTGCTTTTATTATGGACTGTGTGGCACTGGGCTATGTCAAGACAACACCCTTTATTTTCTCCATTTTTCTTTCATGTGCTTTGGAATACCGTGCTGGAAAATGTAAAATCAGAGCCAGATAGTATTATTTCTAGCTAGGAGGGTAGACATTTTTCAGTCTAAAAAGTGTTTAAATTCATCAGGAATAGATGGTACTTCCAAATGGTGGTGTGGTATATCAGCACCCTGTTTTCCTTTCATATTAATGTGCATGGTGCTGGTGTTCCTGATGTAGAGGAACAGCGGTTTGGACTGGAAAAGAGTCTGTGTTATCCTCAGGAGAAACAAAGCAGCCTGCTCTGTTGTTAGAAAGAAGCTGTCCTGGAGAGGTTGCCCTTAAAAGGGGAAAGAGAATAAATGGATGGCTGAAGCATGAAAATGTCAGTGTTCTCTAAAACACGCAGATTAAACAGAAAGGTCCACTCCTACGCATCCAGGATTACGGATGTCTGAGACAGTGCTGGGATCCTTCTCCCTCCTCAGACATGCTGAGCCACAGCTCCCTGCATCCTGCTCATGTGCTGGCTCTTTCCAGGCCACTTGCTTGAGATGCATATGGTGATGGCCAGGGAGGGAACTGGTAATAGTTTAAAAAACAAATGAAACTTGGTGTTCTGGGCAAATCTGCTTAGCTCTACCTCTGTCTGGGAAAACAGACCCATAGCTCTTTGTCAATATAAAACCATTTGTGGTATTTTATTGCATTAAAATAGTTTCTGTTCCCTCCCCCCTCACTTCCCCTGCCTCCGTTGTACATAGCTTTAGCATTTCTTGATGACCTTTTTGTTAATATGATTTCCAGTGGGAGCATTTCACAGTAGAAGTATGTATTCCTTCAGGGTTTACGCTGACATTTCCAGTGATTATTTAATTGGACTTCATGTTAGCCTGCGTCCCCACGGGAACACATACTTGTGCCATGAGAAGTTGTAATGTGACTAATTTTGAGTTTCTGCTATAAACGCTTGCTCTCCAGGGAGGGTAAGTCCAATCCCCCTCGGTGGCTGCAGAGTCGTCACCATGATGTGTTTGGGTTGTGGGGTTTCTTGCCTTGTTCCTATTTACATTCTTGTGTTATTTAGTCCTTGTACCGAAATTCAGAGCAGGCCTTCTCCTTCCTCTTTCACCTTCCTGACCGCTCCCCAAGGATAACGCAGTGCTTTGAAGGATGCTGGCTTATTTTCCTGTGAATACTTGAGTTTTTATTTTGAAGTAATCAGACTCAGCACTCTCATAGCATAGGGCAGATTTCCGGTTACAAGCTGGAACCACTGTCTTGAATGCTGATGAGTAGTCCAAAGGTTAGTAGCATCTCTTGGAAAAGCTGGCAGGTAAAGGGATGATATGGATGTGATGTGTGGGTTTGCATGGGTGTCCAGGGTCTGAGAAAAAAACCCTAAATTTAAGACAAAAAGGTATAAAGGAAAAAAAAAATTAAACTGAAATCCAAGAAAGGTTTTTTTAGTGACAGGTCAAGAAAAAAAATGGTTTCTTTCTAATTGGAATGAATTTGGATGATCTAGTAGTCATGAGAAGAGGAAAAGTGAAGGGGTGAGAGCTGGAAAAAAGCAAGTCATGTGTTGAGGTGTGAGAGGCTCCTGGGAGTGATGGTGTGGTTGAGAATGGGTGGTGGTGGGATGGGAGGAGCTGAGAGTGGAGCTGGGCAGAGCCAGCAGCTCTGGCACAGCCTGGCATGGGAAGAGGCTTTGGATGACCTCTCTCCTGCCTCCCTGGGATGTGTCCCTAGGACAGCCAGCTTTGCTGTGCCTGGTGTCAGAGGAAAAATATAAAAGTAGATGAGGCTGAGGAACTCAAAAGCCAGTGGGGAGAGGATGTGCTGCGGCAAGGGGTGTGAACCATAGTGAGATAAAATTAGAAATAACAAGCAAACGTGTGCGCACGTCCCTCGATGCTGAGGGGAAACCTTTCCTCTTCATCCGGCGTCATGCTCTTGACTTCTAAAGGGACCTCAAAGCCATTGTGTCAAGGATGTGCTTGTGACTCCTTTAAGCCAGAATTCGTGTACAAACTGACCTCTCGGGATAGTTCCCACATGGAAAAAACCTGACCTTGCAAGTTCTTCGGAATGCAAAGTTTTGCCTTTATTTTGAAGTGCCGTTGGCAGCTCAGTTCAAGGGAGAGACTAGATTAGATTGAGTGTATCGAGGTGGAAGCTGTTCTTTGTGTGTGCTGTTTACTTTTACTTTTTTATGTTTGTTCAAAGCTTAATCTTCTGCAGCACGGCTGGTGCTGAATGCTGTGTGAGTGAAAGGCAAAGCCCCATGGCGGGGTTTCCTTGGAACATCCCACAGACAGGTGAGAAGTTCACTAATGTCACCTGGCTGAGTGTGGTCCAACAGGTCCCCACCCCCCTGGATAGAAGGGAGTTGCCCTTCCTGCTGTGTGGGCAAACACAGTATTTCCAGCCATGTCAAGGTTTCTGCAGCAGTGAGGGCAGCCTTGAGCACTGCTCTGGTGTAGCTGTGGTGAGGAGAAGGACATCTGCTTGGAGAGTAGGAACACTCCTACAATGATCTGCTTGGATTAGCTCCATTGGTCTAGCAGAAGTGTGGGAAGCAGAGCCCTGCTTGGACAAGGAGAGTGTGTGTCTTGTCAGGAGATCTGAGCATCCCTTCTTTCAGTGCTTCAGGATGAACAGAGCATAATCCCCAGGACGTACCAGGAACCATCTTTGCCGTGGCTAAAGTCTTGCCAGCAGCATTTGTGAGCAAGTGTGGTGGCTGCATCTTCTACTGCAAGGTGGCCTTGGCTCCTGTGCCCTATGGGTGCAACCCCAGTGCCTCCATGCCCTCCCTGACAGTGCCCTTGGAGCTCAGCAGACCTACACCTGCAGCTGTAGCCATGTTGGTGGTATGAAGGGATGGTCTAGGTGGTTGTCCATACCCTGGGAGTGGATTTGGCCTATAATGGCAGAATTTTGCTTCAACCTGTACAGCAGCATCTTCCTTGGTAGAAGGCCCATGGTACAGGAGCAGCCCAAACAGTGGCATTGCAGTGCTGGTGGCTCAGCACCACTGTGCCACCCTGCAGCAGGACCTCCAGACACTGGTGGCAGCGTGGTAGGGGGTGGCCATGGGACCTGGGCCCTTCTCCCCAGGAGGCTCAGGAAGGGGGAGAGCACTGGGTGTGCATCTGGACAATACCTAGCTTCTATTTTTACATGCTGGAGTCACGTTTGCTTAACCTTGAGGCATCCTGTGCTTTTGAATCAACTTGACACAAAGTCATCTGTTCATTAATAACACAGGAGCAGTTTAATTGTTGTCTTAGTGGAAAAATACATGAGACTGTCATCAGCTGTTGCTTCTGGCAGTGCTTTTCTGCAGTAATGTAAATAAATGAGGTCACAGGTTTAAGGGAACAGGCTGTACTTGCACAAATTCAAAGCGTTGTCTTAAACAGATACGCACCAATTGTTTGAGGGTCTCCGTCCTGTGCCCCAAATGCTCTCGGTGACATTTCAGCCCTAAACTCACTCAAACACAGCCTCAGGGTTTGCTGTGGTGGTACTGACAGGGCACATGCTGACTGGGTGTTTTAAAGCTTGGCTTCATTCCTGAGGGAGTAACGCTTCTGGTGGCCAGAACTGTGGTATCGCCAAATTCTCTGCTGCGCACCCCACAGGAGCCCAGCAACACGAGAGGAGGGGAAGTTACAGATCAAACATCTCTTCTGCTGATAGCTCCCAGTGTCCTGGGATTTCTGCTCTTGTTGTGCTTGTATGTGTTGCTTTTCATTTTTTTTCTTTCTTTTTTTTTTTTTTCCTGAGATGGCTGTGTGGTATTGTAATCGAGGATGAGCAGATCCAGAAATCTGCCTGGACAGCTTTGAAAGCTGTATAAAAGGTCTGGTTGTCTCCCTGAGACCACGTGCTCTGTCTAAATGTGGCTCCCACATCTGCAGTCTGTCATGTATAAAAGTATGTTCCTGTTTGCAGTGGGAGCGGGAACACCCAGTACCTGCCACGCTCAGAACAAAGTATATCCACACCGATGAGGTAATGCAAAGGTGTTGCTTTGTGGTGGGGATATTTCACTGTACCTGCCTCTCTCTAAGCTCTCCCACTGGAGAAGGAACAAGGTCATTTTCTCCCTTAACTGTGGGGTAAGAGCCTGTTTCCAGATAGGAAACACATTGCAAATATGCCAAAGCATATTGTAAACCTACATCCTAGTTTGCATATAGTCACAGAGCCAGAGAGCAGCAGTGGTGGCTGAAGGAGATGCCAAAGGAGAGACAGAGGAGGGCAGGTGTTACTGTACTCCTTGTACTTTTAAATTTGCAACATTCTTGAACAAACAACAGAAACCCCAAACTAAAAAGCTGCAATGGAACAAACAACCAACCTCCCCCAAACAAAATAAGCAAACAAATCCCCAACCAGCCAACCCACTTTCATAAATTTGTGCGGGGTAAGGTTTGTTCTTCTTGATTTCTTTGAGGATGATGCTATTGCAAGGTCACAGTTCTTCATAAAAAGCTGGCTGCCTCATTCCTTTTTGAATCTGTTTTGCATCATATTTTCCCTCCTCTGTTGGCAAATGACAGACACTGTGTTAAGCATGACTTTTATGCCAGCACCATGCTGCTTGTCTTTTTTTATTTGTTCGGAGCTGCTTTGGCTGCTGTCCAGCTGCTCACCTGGTCTTGCAGTCCTGATGTGAGCCCAGGGCTCCTGGGTGGCTTTGGAGCTGGGAAACCTGTGTGCAGCTGCTGCCCGGGAGCTGCCTGGTGGGGGAGTCTGAGGAGCATTAAGTGAGATGTTTATGGGCAGATGGCTGCAGAGAACTTGAATGAATGAGAGGGAATAGCTGGAGCACGTACGGTGCTGACTTGAAACTTCCCAAAAGTTTTGAGGTCTCAGACACTCCAAAGTCTGGTGTCACTCACTAACTGTTCTGGCAGGGCAGGATGTTGGAAAATGTCATGCAGTTACAACTGCAAAAATGGTTCTGCAACCTGGGTCTTGCATCAGTAGTGAGCAAGAGCCCTTGGTGTTCTGTTGTATTCTGCTAAATACCAGGCAAGGCCATCTGCCAGCAAAGGTTCTGCTTCATGGATTGATTTCCTCATGGAAGAAATACCTCGGGTTCCTCAGAGTGCTGAGGGTCTTTGTATGTCCATCTCTGTTTTGGTTTGGGTAGGTTCAGCCCTCTGAACGCCTGCCCAGCAGCCATTCTGGAACAGAGTAAAAGCACTTGGGATGTTCTCTGTGCCCATGCACAGGCTGCATGGCACTGGCTGGGTGTACTTCCCCACACTTTCCCCAAGCTTTGGTTATTGCAGCTCTGTGGAGTGTTTAAAGCCAGGAGAGATGGTGCAGGGAGGACATTCTGTTGAAGTGGACGCAAGTGGTTCATCTGCCTGCTGGCATTTTGGTTTGTCACTGAAGGTGGCCACACTCCTGAGTCCAGGCTCCATGGCTGTGGTTTTAACAGCACAGCCATGCGTTCCCATGGGCTTTCTTGGTGGATCGATGATATTGCCTCTCTACTTGGGTTGCCTCTGTCTGATGAAGGCTTTTCCCATATTGCAAATGGCATCTGAAAATCTGCTTTTAAAATGCAGCTTCTGTGCTAGTGAGAGGCTTCTGCTAAGTTGTGCCTCTTGGTCACGGGTGCTGTTACTGCCCTCTGTAATGCTCCTTCATTCCTCAGGTTTGGAAAGGTTTGGGCAGGGTCAGCCACAAAACAGCTTTTATTACAACCCTGAGTGGAATCTCTGCATCCATGCCTCAAGCTTCTTTGTGATCTGGAGTTGTGGTCAGTAGCAGTGATAGGTCTTGCACCTTACTGAGTTTAATGAATCAACTCTTAGACCAGGCCTGCAGGAGCTTTGTGTTGGCCTCCCCTCTGGGTACAGCCTCTTCTCTCCCACCTCTTCTACCCTTCCTGCATGAAGACTTTAAATGCTGAAATAGCAGCTGCTTGACAAGGGAATACAAATACATTTGATTACCTTGTACGTTGTATTTACCTTCAGTAGGAGAGTCCATCCCTCTCTTTCTGACTGATCATTATTAACTTTGCTTGGACCTGTTTTGGGAGATAGTCTCAAACGTTAGAAAAGCCTAAGCATTATGCTTGCATGAGCTCCACTTAAATTACCCTAGAGCCTCATAAATCAGGTTGTGCAAGGATCGTGTGTGGTGAGAATGGAACAGCACTCAGGAGGTGTCTGGGTCCTGTTTTGGGACCTGCATGACTCATATGACAGTACAGATCCAAGCTAAGCTCCTGCTGTTGGCTTAGGGCTCAGCTTTCCCTCCATGACTGCATCTTGCTGCATCCTTTCTGGGTACCAGTGTTCTTGTCCAGTCCTCCCTTGCTGACATCTCTGAGCCAGTTCAGGTTAGTAATCCTCTCACCAGTAACATGTTCTTCCAGGAGCATTTGCTCTGAGAGTTGCTTTAAATATTGCTTGAACTGATTTTTTAACTCTCCTCCCACATGTGGAGGTGAACAAGGAGAATGGGGGATGTGAACTGACATTAGGAATGGTGACACTGGCAAATGTCTGTAAAAAAATTGTGGCTGAAGGTATTATATGTTTGGCTACTCCACTTGTTTGGGCATCATCAACATGGTGTGTTTGGGGTTTCTTCCCATCCTGTGCCCTGATGCTCTGCTGTGTCTTACAAAGCAGCTGGTGAAGCAGGATGGTTTCTGCCACACCATCAGTGTGTCCCCACCTGAGTGATGAACCAATGGGATCCTACCTCCACCTGGGGCTGCTTGTTCCCAGAAGTCTGCAGCACAGGTGGACAATGAGTGTTGGCTCTGGGGTCACTAAAACAACTTTTTCAGGGGTTTTCTTGGGAATCCCAGCATGCTCTGGTTATTGTTTAAACAGCAATATTCAAGCTGAATGGGTTGCTTGCCCATTCAGAAAGATGGGAATATGGTTTAGGGTTTAGCCTTTAGCCTAGGCTATAGGCTGGGGTTGTTGGTTTAGATGAGACCTCAAACATCTTCAGCTTGGGGACCTTCATCTTGTTTGTTTTCTTGGGTGGACTGAGAAAACTTTTCAGACCCGTTGAGGCCCGGTGGTGCAGCTGAGCTCAGATTTTTGCCCTTGCTCTTCTTTCTATCCTGATTCCCTGTTGTAACAACTTTGACAATAGAGATCTTTAAGGCAAAACTGTTTGCTCTGTGTCCCGTAAACAGCAGAAATAGCTGAAGACACGCACACTTTTGAGGCAGGGGAAATATTCTGCACTTTGTAGGCATTTCAAGGATTTCTGGGAAATTACGTTACTAGCAGTGTGTGAAGGACACGAGTTTGGATGTGGAAAAGGGCACTTGCATTAGAGGGGCTCAGATGATTGTAACCTAGTCTGGGTGCCTCATGCTCATGGAATATAGCACAGGACACCGAAATGGCCCTGGGTGGGTCCCACCCCATGGGCAGGCACGTCATGGACACTCGAATTGGACATTTGAATTGCAGCACTCAGCAGGAGGCACTGAAACCCTTGCTGTGTCTGATCCAGGGCCTGAGTGGCAGCATGTTCTGCTTCACTTTAAAACTGTCACTAGATCACTGTGAAAGAGCATGGAAAAGACAAACAGCCTCTCATTTATTTTTTTATTTTTCTCTTTAAATAACATTATTGGGATGGCGACACTCCGCATTTATTTTGGCTAGTGTGGCACTTTCTAGTAACTTCAGAGTAGCTCTCCCCTCTCCTGGGTTTTTTTTGGCTTGCAGTTAACAAAGTGCAATTGAGCCTGAGCACTTGGCTCGTCTTGATGCCGAGCATGACTTCAAGTATCCTGGTACAACAGCAACGTGCATGAGGTGGGGGAGAATGCATCCCTGCATTTCTCCTCTTTCTGCCTTTCTCTTTCGGAGGAGCCACCTGTTAGCATTACATCAGCGGCTCCCAGGAACGCCACCGCCTCCTACCAAAGGCTTCGCACAAAGTAGTAGTTCGTGTATTGTTTGCACTCAAAGAGCTGATGTCATGCCAGCTGATGTCATTGTGTGCTCTGTGTGATCGCCATGGAAACGGGGCAGGTGGGGAGCCTGCCGCTGATGTCAGTGCAGAATGAGGTGTAGAAAGAAGGTCCACTTTGCTTGCTCCGGCTCTGCGAAGCCACCCTCCTCAAAAAAAAAAATTGAGGGGGAAGGGAAATGGTGCTTGAAAAAGCTGGCAATAGAGCAGGCAAGGCACGAGCTGAAAAAGTGACTTTTCCCTCCCCCCTCAGATCCATTTCCCCGTCCATATTAATGTCCTAAAAATAACTCTTGCCAGATATTTTCAGGTGGCCGGGGCAGCAAAAGGAGAGCTGTTTGCCACATGTTAGGCAAGCACCTCAGTCACTGTGAGGTTACAAGGAGTGGTTTTCTTTTGTTTGGGAGCACAAACGGGTACGAGCTGTTCCCTGGAGCGATGCCGGGGTGAGCTGCTCCTATCCTCCTCAGGCTGCTGGGTGGGGAATGCTCAAGCTGGGCTGCTAAAGGGCAGGTAAAGCTAAGACTGTCCCAGCTGGCTCGCTGCTCTGCTTTAGTGTGCTGATAGCCCCTTGGCCCCTGCCTTTAGTGATGTTTTCCTTCTTGGAAAAACACCTTCCTTGTGGCACAGGATGGTAGGTGAGGCAGCCAAGCAGGCTGATGTTGCACAGAGGCTGTTTGTCTGTGAGCCCATTCCTTGGCACCGTCCGCCACACACAGGGAGGACAATGCCTGCTGCTGATTCATGCCACCCTTGCTGTTGACAGCCCAGTGACACTGCTACAGTGGTGGTGGGAACAGTAGAGCCAGCTCCAGCCCTTGTGGCCCCACTGTGTGCTCTGAAGAAACCTCGGGGTATCTAACCAAACCATCTGCTTGGTCTCTCTTCCAGGAGGACTCAGCGGTTTCAAGCAGAACCACGAAAACCTCTGCGACAACTCCCTCCAGCTGCAGGAGTGCCCTGAGGGGGGAGGAGGGGGTGGCGCCTCCGCTGTGCCCCCCGTGCTACCTCAGTCCATCCCCACCACGCCAGACATCGAGAACGCTGAGCTCACCCCCATCCTGCCCTTCCTCTTCCTCGGAAACGAGCACGATGCTCAGGACTTGGAGAAAATGCAGAGGATGAACATCGGCTATGTCATCAACGTGACCACCCACCTGCCCCTGTACCATTACGAGAAAGGCATGTTCAACTACAAGCGGCTCCCGGCCACTGACAGCAACAAGCAGAATCTCAGGCAGTATTTTGAAGAGGCTTTTGAGTTCATTGGTAATTACCCTTGCCTGGAAATGCTCCAGTTTGGTTTTTTTTATTGTTATTATTTTTACCAGTTATAACCATTTAGAGTGGACTTTATGATTTGCCAACAACTCCGAAGGCTGGTTAAGGCCATGTTTCCTTTTGTTTGGGTTGTCAGAAATGCTGAGCACCTCATATTTCTGTCCTTTCTCATCTCTGGCAAACCCAGTTAAGTAGCCCAAGGTTACAGTTTTTATCCAGTGATAGTAACGCCTACCTCCAGGTTTCTAAATTCAGGAAACCCCACAAAACTGAGACTTTCGCCATCCCCTCTTTTTGATTCCTTTGCATTCCTAGTTTCCACACAGTGGCTTCCAGCCAGTTTCTCATAGTGACTATTCTTAATGGTGTCTCAGTCTTTGCTAATTTAATGAGAAAACTGCCAAACTTTCACACTTGGCTTGTTTCACCATTAGATTTATAGCTTTGGAGTGTACGTGTGGTTGAGTGGATAGTGATGAAAACTTGCATTAATAAGCCTCTAAACCCTTTAGGCTGTGTGAGAGAGTTCACCACAGACATGCGGCTTGTTGTGGAGATTGCTGAAGAAGTGACCCAGCAGCGTTGTTCTGGACCTCATTACGATCAACACAGCACTGCCCTCAGCCAAGTTTAGGGCCACACTTAGCTAGGCTAAAGCCAAATGGCCACCTTAAGCTGGGCTGGTCAGAGAGGACTTCAGCATGTGGTACTGAAAGCTTTTGAGGACCTTCCCTTGCCCCTTTGTTGATAAAAACCCTTGTCTTTGTGTACACTGCTTTTGTGGCATAGTAAAGGTGCTTCCCCAGCACAAGTATGTGTCCTGAGATGTTTTCGGAAATAGGCTGGGGGGATTGCTGACATAATATTCTCTTTTCTTGTGTTGAGGCTGAGCTAGTCCTGTTACCAGTACTTCAGGCTCAGTGGAGGAGTGCTAGACAAAGGAAGAAGTGTGCTTGTGTGCTGCACCGCAGTGCAGGTCCTTGACTGACCCCGTACTGGAGTGGGTGCAGAGCCATGTTCCTCCCTGCCCTCCTTTGTGCTGGCTCTGCACTCAGGTGCACTCGGGCTCGGCAAGGACTTGGCCCCAGCTGTGGGTCTGGGTGCCAGGGCAGGAGGGCCAGGCTCAGCATGTTGTTAGGAGCCCATCTGCCCCTGCTGCGTGCCGGGCAGGGCTGGCAGCTCTGGAGCAGACGGCTCCTCAGCCTCGCCTGGCTGTGTCTGGCAGGGGGTCGTGGTGTGCTGATGCCTGTGCTCTGTAGCCACACTGCTTTGGTGGAGTGAGTAGAGAAATCACTGCTAATGCTGCAGTTCAGCTGGAGGGCAGGATTAAACCTTGAGTTTTACCACTGGGAGCCCTTGGGCTTGTCTTCTACAGTGTGAAGGATCAAAGGATCTCTACTTAAACTGAAATTTTCCCGTGTGTTGCTAACCCAGCCCCAGCTCTACCAGTAGTGCTGTCAGCTCCCCAAGCTGCCCTTTGCTGTGTGCCTGGGAAGGTGAACATCCTTGTTTAGGTGAAGGGCAGGGCAGAGGGAACCTTGCTTTGATCCTCTGGGAAAAAAGCTGCGTCAAGAAATCCATTAAAACCTTAGACTTTGAGTTCAACAAGATGGGGAGGTGCAATAGGCTAAGCTTAGGTAAAGAGACTGGGAAGCTCCACAGAGGTCCTTCTGAGGTAGAAGAGAGAGATCTCTGTTCCCCTCATCCTCGTGAACTGCAGGATTAGAGTTCTCAAAACCACTGAAAGATAGTGTTTGGCTTGTGACCTTACCACGAGCAGAGAAAGCAGCTCTGCTCTGGAAAGGTTTAGAAAGAGTTTCAAAACCCATTTTACTTTCCTTAATAATTACAGCTTGAGGGTCTGTCTTTGTTTTTAATAAACAAATATTTCTCCATTGAGAGTTTTTCTCCATATCAAATTTAACCAGCTGGGGAGGTAACCAGTCAAAGCTTTCCCTTCCTCAGGGTAAACTTTAAATTGCATTTGAGAAGATTTGGAAATGTTTAAACAGCAGATTGTTGGCCTGTGTTTCTTTAAATATGTCTTCAAAAAACCACAACCAATCCTAGGTTTAGCTAAGACTAAAGCCATAGGAAGTGAAATCATCAGAAACGCTCTGGGAATGTGTGTCAAAATGCGTTAGAGAGTTTCAGCTTTCTGAAATACTAACTGGCAAAAATGTCTAGAGGGAAGTTGGCTTCATTTATGCTTTCACAGTACAGGTTGAACATGTAGGGTGGGTTGAATTGTACTTGTGGTAGGGTTGGATTTGTGCCAAAACCTGCAAACTAAATTCACACTCCTGTGGATTGAAACAAAAGAAGTCATTTGAAGTGTCACTTCCTAAAAGTTCTGTCTCCTGGTTTAAAAGCAAGCTGTGGCAGATGAGGATGGTATGGTAGTGACTCTCCTCTCTCATGTCCTGTTAGCATGTGGTTAGAAGGACTCTGTCCCCCCTAAATGTTGCCCAGGGTACCTCCCTCTAAGTGATGGATCTCGGTGGAGAAGGGTGTGTGTGTGTATCCAGCTCCTGCTTTTGCAGAGGCACCACAGCAGAGAGCTCCACTGAAGGTCATTTCAAGAGTAGTTTTGTAAAGCTTCAGAGAACAGGGTTTTGAAACAGATGTATTGTTTTGAATTGAATCTGAAAATACCTGGTTTTTAAAAGAGTGGTGCCCTGCTTTGGAAGACAGGGAGGTTGAGATGCTGACATGATGCGGTGGCATTGCAACTGAGGTGGAAACGGAGCCCGAGATTCCTCATCATGGGCCTTGCCCTCCTCACAAAATGCTCCCTGGCAGTGCAGCAGCATCTCTCAATGCATGATTCCTCTAATAAAGAGATGAGAGTGGACGTGAGGATTTTCAGTGTCAGACTGGACTGGGGATTTCACATTCAGTAGCTCAGAAACCTCAGGGGAAGATGGGCTGGAGGGGAAGGGGAAGAGACGCCGCTGTGCTTGTAATCAAATCAAGGGACTTTTCACATTAAGTTACTCTTAATTGCACTGAGCTTGTTCTAATTTACAAACTAGCAAAAGTCTTACTTTCTTCTGTCTATCTCGTTTGCAGAGGAAGCTCATCAGTGTGGAAAAGGTCTCCTCATCCACTGCCAGGCCGGTGTCTCCCGATCTGCCACCATCGTTATCGCGTACTTAATGAAGCACACACGCATGACCATGACAGATGCCTATAAATTTGTCAAAGGCAAACGACCAATCATTTCCCCCAACCTTAACTTTATGGGGCAGTTACTGGAGTTCGAAGAAGACCTGAACAATGGAGTCACCCCGCGAATCCTCACACCAAAGCTGATCGGTGTCGAGACTGTCGTGTGACGGCCAAGCTGTGAGGGGGCGGAACCTGTTCTTCACCTGATTTGGGGCAGTGATGGGTGGGTTGTGGGGTTTTCTTTTTAGCTTTCAAAGGGGAGTTTTGTGGCAAACTTTTTGTGAATAAAAACCTTTTTTTGTAAGGAAAGGTTTTTAAAAGATCCGAGAACTTTGCTGCGTTTGGGATGCTGTTGTGATTTCCTTCTCAGACGCTGGCAGAGCAGGGAGGCTTCAGAGCAAAAGGAGTACTTTTTAGAATAAAAACAAGAAGAAGAAGAAGAAACGTTGGGCTTTTTTTCTTTTAATTTTCATTTTTCCCTCCTCTCCGGCTACTTGTAGAGTTTATGGCTAAGTAGTCTGTGCAGGTTCATAGACTGAAGAAACCTAAGTTGAAGACGAAACACAAATAGCCAAAACAAAGCAGAAAAAAAACCTCCCTGAAACAGAAGGGCCTTCGTTTTGCAAAGGCTTTGCTAAAGATAACCTGGCAAAATGCTCACTGATGCAAAGGAAATCAGAGCAGCTTAAAAGTCTGCAAGGCACTTTTCGCACTCCTGACTCAAACTAAAGAAGAAAACAAAGTTTATTTGGCGTGTTTCATGTTCCAGTTCTATTTTTCTATTTTGGGGTGTAAGGTTTTAACAGTAAGGGACTTCGATCATTCTATGCCATATGCCTTCACTGGCTTCTTGTGCAATAATAATTTGGGGTTTGTTTTGAGTGTTCAAACCAATTAAGAGTTGGCTGCCCACTAATAATAAGATAATAATTTTTAAAGTCTAATAGTGCAACAGCAGCCAGCTTGGTTCAGAAAGGATAAATGAGAGCAATTATTTCGTTCCTTTATATGATTTTGATCCTGGTTACAGTGCCGTAAACCTTGTTACATATGTATATCAGAATGTACAAAAATCTAGAACGAGCAAAGTTTATTTAAAAATATTTTTCGCACAAAATATTGGTGTGTTTCAGTTGTCTATGTAGAAGAAATTTGATTATAAAACAAAAAATCTTTTGGAAAGTGTGTGTCCTTTTATTTCTTTAGCCATTTTCCATTTTCTTTCTATGGGTTGGGGTTTTTGTTTTGTTCCCTTTGGTTTGTTTTTTTGTGGCATTGTAGCTCTGCCATGGACAAAATTGATCTCTCTTGTTTGGCATCTCCCCTTTAGTGTTGCGTTCCTGTCCTCTGCTGGTGGAACATGTTTTCTTTACTTTCTGCTGTACTCTTGCATCTCTCTGTAACCAGATTTTTCTCTCTGGTTCGATTGAATTAGCACTATTGGTGAGGGCTCTTTGGAACAGACCTGTTATTTCTACAGCTCAGTAGCCATTTGGAAATATAAGAAATAAACAGTCTCCACTGATTCCCTTCCATATTCCTGTAGTTAACTTACCTTCTATGTTACAAAAATGTCCAGTTTTTAGAAATATGTTGGTCATGTGTGCTTTTCCCTGGTCTTTCTATAGCCCCCTTGTTCAGCACTTCCACAGTTCCTGGGAATCATCCTCCTGGGATTTTCCCTTCCCTCTTGCCCCTCCTTTTCCAGCTGTGTCAGTGTTGTGTGGTGTGTATTGTAGGGCTGATGTTTCTGCCTGACAGTGTCCCTTGGGCAGCTGACTTTTGCTTTCCTTGTTTGTATTCCCTTTTTTTTTAATTATATGGTATAATCTGATCTGTGCTGGACTGTTACCACCTCTAAAGTTTATTTGTACGAGCCTAAAATGAGTTAGAAAACATTTCTCATATGATTCTGTTGTGCAAACCGATCTGTCCCAGGAAGTCTGACAGCAGTGAAGGCTTTTCCTAGACGAAAACCTACATGGACTGAACCAAGTGTAAAACAGGACCTGTTGGAAAACTTAATGTATAATCACATTAGACATGTATATTTTTGTGGACATTTTACTTAAAATGTTGTTACTATACAGATATTTTCTTGAAACTTATCCCTTTATTAAATTATTTTTCTACTGGAGTTGATTTTTTAAAATTTATTTTCTTTTCTATGATTATTATTGAATTGAAATTTCTATGATTATTATTGAAAACACCCTTGGCAGTGAGTGTTGCCCAGGCAGCAAAACCTCTTGGACTGTGACTGCTCCTGGAGCTAAGGAGAGAGTGGCTGGACAGAGAAGGTGCCATTTGCTGGTTGGGAGCCTTTGTGCTTTGGGAAAGAAGGAGTTCTCTTAGCAAAGCTGCTCTGCTTCCCTCCCTCCCAGCTTTTCTTGTGTGTGGGCCCAGCCTCTTCCAGCTGTTCTCCTTGAGCTGCAGGTGCCCCTTGTTTGGTAAGAGGGAGGAGGTTAGAAAACCCTTCTTGCCAGAGGGCCAAAAGCAGCAGCAGCAGGGCTGAGGGCTGGCTGAAAAGTTGGTCCTTGCAGCCTGTTTGTGGCCAGAAACACTGTGTGATAGTGCTGATGCTCTGCTGGGGAAATGGGTTATTCACCAAAGGGAGCATGCAAGCTGCATACCTGGAGCCCAGCGTGAAGGGAAGGAGGACTTGATTCAAATTTGGTCTTCCATGTTACTGCTTTTCTTGTTCCTGTCGAACATCTTGAGAGGGAGGAAGGTTGTGCTGCGCCAACACAACTCAGCATCCTCTCTGGTTCAGCCTTGGCTGCCACAGGCTGAGTACATTAGGATGAAGTTTGCAGCCATGTGAGTACTGGTGTTTAATTCTTACTTGAGCCAATGAGTCGCTCCTGCAGCCTTGAGTGAGTTACTGACAGCAGAGGATCTGATGTGTTTGCCTCAGTCAGGCTCAGCAATTTGGCTGCTGCTGCTCCGTGCATGGATGTGGAGCTGGAGTTTCTGCTGCAGGAACCCTGTCAGCCTGTGCTTGTCACTGAGGAGCAATGCTTGATTTTATTCTCCTGTGTGATGGTCTTGGAAATGATGGGGCAGAGCAGTTCAAGGCTGTGAGTGAGTGGAGTTTGCTGTGTGTTTGTTGATGGTGGAGATGAGATGACCAAACCCCTCCTTTGTGCACACCATTCCTTGGAGACACCCCCCAGGAGGGGACCTCTGGAGGGTTATGTCTCACTGAAGGCAATGCTGGGAAAGCTTGGGAATTGCTTCACCAGGGAGCAGGTTGGAGGGAAATGCTGGTTTTATTAAGGCAGAATTTACTGAAGCTAGTAAATGATCACTTAGCATCTTTATGCTAGGGGCAGGAGAGATTCAGTGAGGGTTTGAGGAATCCTGCCTGTGTGCACTTTTTGCATCCTTTTCTGCTGCCCAGTATGATGCACAGTATGTGCCTGCATGGCAGTAGAAAGCCCCTGCCTGAGCACTCCATCCTCCTAGCCAGAAAAAAAAAAAAAAAAAAAAAAAAAAAAGATCTGCCCTCATTTCTGGGAGGGAGCAAGGCTGAAGGGATGGGGGCCAGAATTGTGATGGGTTTAAAAAGGTGGTGTTATTCCTGTGGCACAGGAACACCAGAAAGGTTCTTTATGACTTTAAGGACAGAACTGAGGCTTGATCACCCATCTCCTGCTCTTACTGCTGGCTGTAAAAACCCCCTCAGCCACTCCAAGATGAGGCATGGTTAAAAAAAATGGGAAAATCACTCAGTAGCCTTTTATTCACACATGGGTGGCAGTGAGATCAGGACCTGCTTTTCCCTGCTTGGCGTCAGCATTGTGCTCTTGCGTGAGGTGTGTGAAAATAGGCACAGTCCTGTAAAATTGATTGCCTCATAATTCATTTTCCATTTCTCCCCGGAGTTCTTGTTTCTGAGAATATCACCCAGGTCCTGTGAGTGGGTCCCTGAGAGCCACCTTGCAAAGCAAGGTAGGCAGCATGTTGGGAGCAAGTGCTGCTTCTGGTTGGGAATTTGCTTTCTCTTTACAAATGGTGACACAGCAGTGTGTGAGACCTGCTCTAAAGTTCTATTCAAGCTAAAACTGTTTGATTCATCCATCTTGCAAGCTATTCTGACTTTAGGGTTGGACTTCCAGAGCCAAGAGATTGTTTAACTTTCCATGCTAAGCAGCTCATACACTTTTTTCTTCTTGGTCACACTGGGGATAACTGAATCCCCCTTCTTGTTTTGGCAGATGATTTTCTGAGGCTTCCTATGGCTTTATCTTTCACAGATGTGGCAGCATCCTTTGGGAAAAGACAGATGGAAGGTCCCTCCCCTGCCTTCTTGACAGATACAGACTCAGAGTGTTTTGAGCCGAAGCAGTCGTGTGGGAAGTGCAGTGGTGCCTTCTGGTCACAAGATCTGCCAAGGACTCCTTGCAGGGAGGTGTGTTCAAAAGCACAGGCAGGAGCTGACGAGACTGATCCACAAGGGGTGTGGGAAAAGGCAGATGGGGGGAGTGTTTTGGCCTCCAGTCCTGTTTAGCCATGATGAAGTTGGCTCCCGGCATGTGTACTACCAGCAGCAGGAAGGCCTCTGGGAACTGAAGATGCTGATTCAGTAGGGAGAACAAAAAAGCCTCTGGGAACTGAAGATGCTGATTCAGTAGGGAGGACAAAAATAAAGCCTGCTATCTCTTGGCTGAGCGAAGGAGGGAATCAAAGAGAGATAATAAGTAGCTGAGGGCTGGCTCATTAGCAGGTATCTGCTTTCCTGTGGCCTCTTTGTCTGCCATTCCTGTAGGTACCACAGAGGAGTTACTGATGAGCAGGTTCCAAGTGGTTTGAGGCAGCCTGAGATCAGGAGCTGGTAATCAGAGCCATTTGTTTTCCCAGTGAGCGTACAGCTGCTGGAAACAAAGTTCAGGTCCTGCTGTGTTCCCAGGAGTGATCCTGGGTGCTGCCAGCCCCTGTCATCCTCCCACTGCTGGGTGCAGTATTAATCTCTCTGCTTAGTCCAGTGCTCGTTTTGCTGAGGGTTCCTTTCCTCTGCTGTCTCCCCTCCTTCAGTTAGGCTCTTGTCCCAGTGGAGCATGAGCTGGAAGAGCAGGCTCCTTTCTTGTCATGCTTTAGCTGTCTTCTGCATCTTTTCCAGTCTTGTCATTCCTCTGACTGGAGGAAAGCAACTTAAAGTCAGTAATTTTTAAGGCATATTGCAGCAGGATGAATGTTTCCAATGACCCTGATGGGCTCCTGGTTAGATTTGGTTGTTATCAGGCAGCAAATCTTCTTGGGAGCCCAGAGCCCAAGATGTCCTGCAGCAATTCCAGCTTGCAACTGGTTCCTTGCTAGAAACAAAGGGCACTGTTGGGGTGGCAAAATTGCGTATTTCAATCACCTGCTGAGCATCTCTAGTTGGTGCTACCCGGGTGGGGAAGCCTGTCATGTGAGCTGGAGAGAGGAAAAGTAGCAGAACTTACCAAGGAGCAGCCACAAATCCTACTGCTCACTCAGTGACTGAACTGCCCTGCACTTGGCATCTTTATGGAGTCAGTATCCTGCAATATGTAGAGATGCATTCCCTGGCCTTGGAAGATATCTGAGGTCCTGTTGAATTTGGCTGGATCCAGTCTGGCTTAAACCCTGCCCCATGAGATGCCCATCTGTTCAGTGTCTTCCTGGGCTGTGCCCAGGAATTTGTCAGACTGAGCAGAGAGCCTGTGAGCTCCTGCTTCAGGGCTGGGTTCATTTCAGTGGCAAGGAAAAATGACCTAAAGGTTTATTCCTGAGGACAAGGATGGCTGTATCTTGGAGGGGAAGAGTTCAGCACAGTACAGAAACTCTTGAAAAAACCTTCATTTGAATCAGAGAGTAAAACTAAAAATGTAACAAACTATTTCTCTTAGATAAATCGCTAAACCAGAGGTTAAATATAATTTGACTCGTATGCCTTGTCTTCACACTTTTGTACCTTAGTTTCTTTGATTGTCTATATATAAGAAGTGACATTGGAGAGCATGGGTTTATCCTGAAGATTTATTTGTCATGGAGAGATGAAGGAGCTGTCTGGCACTTGCGAGTTTCATATCAAGTTGCGCTTCTGGCAGACGGCAGTGGAGCATTGAAAGAAGATCGCATTGTAGAGCAGCACAGTAAGTTGCTATAAGGATGGGCAGAGGTTTGTCTGGGATGCAGGGACTCTGGATAGAGGGGCTGCTGGGTTGTAGGATCTTTCTCTGGTCCATGACACATGCAGGTACAAAATGTCTAGTCAGAGGATTGGCAGCAGCTTCAATGAGGGCACGTTCAGGTTGGTTGTTAAAATCCAGTGGGGTGATGGAAGAGGAGGCTGGTGTGAAAAACTGAGATACTGGCAGCTGGCTGGGGAGCTGTTTGTGTTTTCAGAGGTCTGAACAAGGTCTGGCAGTTCTGAACCAAGCTTTGGCCTGCTAGCATTCATTTGGAAGCTCTTTTCAAGGGATCTAGCTTTGATGCAGTGTTGTGCATCTGCCTCTATGCTTTGCTCTGTCTTGTAACCCTTCAACACCTGGGACTGAACTTTTGCAGTTACTGACAGCAGCTGGTAGGGACTGGTTTCCAGTGTGAGGCAAGCAGGTGCCGAGGGGCACACTGGTGGTTTATGCCTCTTCTCCAAATCCTCCTCAGTTTTCAGCTGTGCTCCCTGAGTGGTGAGGGCTGTGGTGACCATCGGGCCAGGGTGTGGAGTCCAGCTGTTGCTGGATAGCAATCTAGGGTGAAACCCCACTGTGCTGGGGTCTGTGACAGCATCTGGGAGGGAAACTCTGGTGCCCTGGGTGAGCTGTTCCTTCCAGCTGACTTGGCTGAACTCTCATGTGTGTAGCAACAGTAACAATCTTAGAAAGTTTGAGGAGTCCAGTTCCTACTCTGAATTTTGAAGTATGAGGATTTGATGGACAGTCACAAATATGTAACCTTTGTCAGGGAATCTAGGCAGATAAGAAGTTTACAGCTCTGTGGGATGTGTATGAAAACAGTATGTTGTATTTAAGAGAGGATTCGGTTTATTTGGAAGTCCTCTCTGCCTCGAAGTATCACCCACACTTGTAAATAACAACATGGAAGCAGGAGGCAAGACATGGTCCTTTAGACAGGTGTTGTCTCTCCCATTCTGCAGCTGGGGTGGATGAGAGTGATGTCCATGGTCACAGGCCAGAGTGGGAAACAGAGCCCAGGAGCTGGAATTCCTCTTCCTTGACTAATGTCACAACGCCATTTCTTAAACCTTCATTTGGTTGCTGATAAATGTGGTGATCAGCTACAGCTTCAGACACTGAGGGCCTTCTCCTTACAGCTGGAGCAAATTAGGTGCTCATTGTGTCCAGCTGTCCTGTGAGCACTGAAAATGCCAGAGCAATTTTAGCTGCCACAAAGTGACACAGAAGGCTTGTTAGTGCCATCACCCAAACCCCTTTCTCTGCTGTACAAGCATTAGCAAGTGGTCCTCCACACCTTAGCTCCAGGGGCAGAGCAACGTGTACATATGGCTGTTCCCCCCCTATATTTAACAAAGCCGTGATTACATGCCAATATAGAAGGGGCTGATAAGCTGTTTGAGTGCTCAGCAGAGAAATGTCACCAAAATAGTTGTAGTGTTGTTTCTAATTGCAACGGATGAGCAGCCTGGCTCATTAATCCTCCCTATCAGCAGCACATAGCCTGTCTGCACCAGAATAGCCCTGATCTCAGCAAACCTGCATCCAGCCCTGGCCTTCTGTTTTCGACGTATTTGGAAAAGACCAGCTTCCAGCACAGCCCCGAAGGGACTTCCACTTGGCTGGGTTGACCATCCACGGCAGAGACGACCCAGGGTGTGAGGGGTTCTGCGGTGTTTCGGGAGGTTGCCAGGGTGCACACACATGTCTGTGTAACCCTGACCTTAGGCCGAGCAAGAGTGCTGCTTTGGCAGGTGCTGTAGTGCAGGCACTCAGAGAATCATGGAATTGTTAAGGTTGGATAAGTCCTCTAAGACCAAGTCTGACCATCGACCACCACTGGCAAGGGATGAACCATTGCACCGGCATCTCCCATGGCTGAGAGGGTGGTGGGGCTGCTGCCTGTGCAGCAAAAGCACCCGTGTGGTGGGAGCTGCTCTCCCTCACCCCACTGAACAGAGCTGGCATGGCTTTACACTGTCACAGCCTCTGCTTTAGAGCCAGGGGATGCAATTCAGAGAGAACTCTTGGGCAAAGGGCCCATGCTATTGTGTTTCTCCCTTCTCTTTTCCCCCTTTTCTGTTGGACACCTGCACAAAGCTCTCTCAGGGGCTTTAATGAGTGCTGTTGACAAGCCAGGTTTGTGTTTTCTTGCTGTCCTCAATGACTTCAGTCTAAGCAGTTCTTGCAGAAATTTTCTCCAGAGAGATGTGTGAGCTCCTCTTGAAAACTGCACCTGAGTCTTTAGCAGCACTCAGTTCTGTTGCAATCATCCTGAAATCCTTGTGGTAGGAGCCTGGAGTCAGGAACTACACAGAGCAGAAAGGGAAATCTGGGGTGTGACAGTGGCTCAGGAAACATTACTGCATCAGGATGCAGAGCTCTGCCCACCTGGCGTGGCAGGAGGGAGGAAGGTCATGCAGAGCAGGGCAAGCACAGGTATGATGGCACCACTGCTTTGGCTGCTAAATGGGGATTTAGTCTTCTGCAGCCGTGTAGTGTGCAGGTCACCAAGTGTTATGCAGGCAGGAGGTTTGCTTTGGGGACAGGCTAATTATGCCTGTTGAAGGCTAGGAGCTTTTTCCTCATCCTTTTTCTTCATTTTAACTATGCATGTTGTGTTGGTTGTGAAGGCTGCAGAGTGGGCAGCATCCTACAGCACACTGCTGAGGTGGGAATGGGTCAGCTGAGAGCTGCCAGCTGCCTGGGGCCACTTGGTCAGTGCCAGCCCATCTCGAGGTGGGCACCTGCAGAGCTGAGCCCTTCTCCACTCACCACCTTGCAAAGAGCATCTTGCAAGCTGTCCAGCCCAGGGTATGCTCAACCTCATGCCCTCCCAGCTGAATTCCTGGGGTGGCTGGGCTGGATGTGGCTGGAAAAACCATTGGGGAATTGAGTAAATAAACTCTTGCTACCTTTGTCCCCCTTTTGCTGGGATGACCACACATTGAACATGATGAAGCAGAGGAACCACGGCTCAGTGCAATCTGTCAGAGTAAAGGTCATGTATGGGGAAACTGGGCAAACGGATTTCTGGATCATCCTAACATCCCAAGGAAGTTTAGTATTTTTGCTTCTTCAGCCTCTCCTATTCTACGTTTCTGTCTGCCAGGTGTCTCCAGTAGCATTCCAGGCATGTGGTGTACAACCACAGAATAAAGATGGTTTGCCTACTGAAATTCTCCTTTGTGTTTCAGCTGGAAACAGTGTTTCTCTTTGCTTCCTTTTTCACCCCTAGGGTGAAAAAAAAAATCAGGCTTTTAATGATTGAAGGGTGAAAAAGATATAACCACCTTGCTGAAAAGTAAGGGAGATGTTGAGAAGCAAAGGATGGCATGTACAGGGAAAATTGGGCACAGAAGTGAGAGTCCCCCCTCACATGGATTTGAGGGACAATGACAGGTCTCTGCCAAGTGCTAGGGATTTGGGAACACCACGTTTGGCAGTTCATAGCAGGACCTCTTGACAGGGGATAGAAATAGGTCCTGGGAGCTGGGCTGGAGAAAACCCCACTCCTTTTGCTTCACCCATTTGTTTATGATTGACCAGAGGGACAGGGAGGTTCTGCGTGGCCAAAAGTCCACCTTAGTCCCTGCTCTGGGCTCTGGGGACAGCTGGGCTGAGATCAGACACCTGCAGAAGGAGGTGGAGTCATTGTGTGCCCATCCAAGGGTCTGAGAAGCTGTCAGATCCCCAGCTTCCCAGGGTGGGCGTGGGGCCAGCTGCCTGAAAGCTGGTTGGGTCCAATTGGCATCCTAATGCTGGGAGACAAGGCTGGATGCCCAGATATCGGCAGCTTTTCCCACCTGAGGTCCTTCTTGTCTTCCCTGCAGCCCTTTTGCCATAAAGGTTAAATTCTGTTTCCTCACGGAGGGTGCTTGGGCACTTTGTCATCACCCTACTGGCTCTGTCTCACTGTGGCTTCCTTGCACTTATCATGAGAAGGCTCAGCTTTCAGCTCCTTGTAATTTGTCTGAACCTGAGCTATTTGAGGCTAAAATTTTCCATGCTGGGTAGGTGCCAAGGCTAAGCACCCCTTTATGAACATCTGAAGCTCATTTAATCTATTTCCATTGTATTTGTAGGTAATTCTCTTTTAACTTTAACTGGTGAGAATGCTTGGAATAAGATGTTCTGATTTTATTCATGAGGAAGATTAAAATAATTTAAATTTCATTAGGAAAACTATTAATTTCATTAACAGCAAGACATTGCATAGAATGCATAATTCTCCTAAGGCTTTTGTTTAGAAAACAATTGAAAAGAAACCTTTTGATAAGGTCAGAGTGTGTCACTTTGACCTTTTTGGTGATGAAGCCGCTCAATTGCTCGCCCCAAAAAAGGGCTTCATCTTCTGAATGCTCATCAAAAATGAAATGAAGTTGCTGGTTGAAAGAAGTGCTTTGACTTTCCTCAAAACATTGTGGTCATCTGTGAAGGAACCATCTCTTAAATGGCTTGATGTAGGTAGTTTTTGAAAAGATTGTGTTTCTTCTGAAAAGGAATGTCAATATTTCCTGGTGGATAATAATCCCAAATAGTAAATGTGAGAGAGAGGGGAGCTTTGTCTGCCTGACTTGGTTGTTTCACAGTCTTTGAAGCCCCCTGAGGGTGTGGAGGTGCCTCGACAGGGGCTTATGTGGGTGGCCAGCAGGAGCACTGGGGCACCGCCCCTGCCTCCACTGCCCACATCACGAGTGCTGACATCCTGAAATGTGGCTGCTGCTCTTCCAGCAGAATCCAAGGTGTCACTTGTAGTTGGAACCCAATAGAAGTGTCCAGCCTGGCCATGGTGGGAGGGAAAACACAACAAGGGGCTCCTGTGTTGGGTTTGTATTGTCTTCAGGCAATTCGTCCCACAGCACGGGCTCTGCAGTCATACTACTGCTAGACCAGACTTCATGGGGCTGTGGGTGGGAAAGGAAAAGGGGAAAATCCTGTGTCAGTGCTGGACAGCACTTGCAAGGCTGCTGTGCCCTGCCTGGAGGATGTTGGCAATGTATTTTTTCTACCACGTCTATCTGGTGGCAAAGGGGAGTACAAATAGACACAAATCTCTGAATTGGGTCTTAATGTGTAGGCGAAACTCTCTTTATGGAAAATAATGATGTATTTTCATGCTCATGAGAGATCTTAAAAATAATATTGACTTACAGAGGCTCCCCAGAGTTTCAGGATTTCCCAAACTACTACTTCAGTCTCTTTATTCTGCCAGCCTGTGAGGGAAGTGAAGCTTCCCTTTTAGATGACGGTTTCTAACAACAAACTCTATGCAGGTATTGCTCTTCTTCCTTCCTAATGCTTGTCTGATCCCCTCTGGGGGAGCACTTAGACTGGAAGCACTCAGCTGTCTTTGCTGGGAAAATCCTTCACTTCATACCCTGAAAGTGCAAGAGAAGGGCTTATGGGAGTTTTGTGTTTGTAGTCTTGACAAGTGAACTGCTCATTTGCTGTTGAGCTGAGACATGTCTGGAGCTGGACATTCCGTGTTGGATATCCCAGTGAGGGTCCAGCCCAGCTGAGGGGCCTGGACACTGTCCACTCCAAGCCAATATCAAGAGCAAAGCACGGAGCCAGTGGTGCTGCTGTGGTTGTAGCAATGCTGTGCTCACACTCTGAGGGATGTGAGCTCCTGACACACGTTCTGAGCTGGGGCTGCCCTCCAGCCAGGGTAGTAGTTACAGCTGGGGCTGGTCTCCTTGACCTGGGAATCTCAACTTGCACCTATGTCAGGGAAGGGTTTCTTGTTTCTGCTCCTCTTTCTGGGCAGAAAGGCATTTATGTGCTGAAGTGTGGCCTTAATTCTCACGCTCAGCATTCCCTCTGTAGGATGAGGGAAGGGAATTACATCTCAGGGCTCAGTTCTGCTTGCAGAAAATGTGGATGGAAGAAGATAGTTTGGAAGTCCTTCAGGAGAAGCTGTGGCCTAAGGAGCAAATCATGGAACCACAGAATGGTTTGTGTTGGAAGGGATGTTAAAGATCATCTATTTCCACTCCTGCCTTGGTGCACTTCTCTGGATTCACCCTGAAAACACTTGGTGTGCTGCATGTGGTGTCAGGGTGGGAATGCTTGTTGTTAGAGCAGGGACATTCAGAGATGCAGCAAAGGGGTTTAACTATTCCCTAGGGATGGTTGGTGCTGAATTAAAGGAGGCTTGGTGTTTAACATAGTCAAGAAGGGAAGAAAGCAACACGTGGAAGTTGGTTTCTCTGTGATAAAGGAGAACAAGCAGTAAAAGCTGGTAGAAAGACCCACAATACACTGTGAGAAAATCAGCCCAAAATGCACTGGAAAGAACAAAATGGCAAAATTGTTCATAATTATGGTAAGACCATTACCCTGTGGAGAAGCTGCCATCTAAGGTTGAGTTAGAAGCAAGCAAATTATGCCTCAAAGGGCTTTTAATATTTTAGTAATTCAGACATATATCTTATTTAGTTGGTAATTTACCTCTTACTTCTTATAAAAGCATCAGAACCTTTTTTGCAGGACAGGTATCAGGGACATTGGTTACATTTCACACAGATAACTCCATTGATGAGGTAAAAGGTATTATTTTAAACAACTTTTCAGCAACTTTTCTTTATTAAAATGAAAATTTCAGAATTTTGTGTCTTGTATGCACAGTTTCAGTTCTGCATGGACAATACCAGGGTTGACTCCTCTGAATTATTTTGTAGAGGTTTGTAGCATTTTTTGAAAGTTGCTAGCAAAATTTTTACAGACCTGTGATCACAGCATTTAAACAATCTAATTTACTCAAAAGCATTCTTGCAATTAGCAGTTTGAGCAAATTTTTAGGGATAAACCCACTTTGAAATGTCATATTTTCCTTTTTACTGCCTTGGGGCTGAAGTCCCCAAAGTTTCTGAACTTCTGCAAAGTGAAACCCTCTCAAATGTCTGATCTCAAAGTCCTGTGGATGCTGCCTGAAGCAAGGACCTGGAAATTTTGATTCTCTTTTCACACACCTGGTTCCTCTTGCTCCTCTCCCCAGGTTCTCTGTTCTTTAAATGGAAACTCTGAGATAAGAATCTTTCCCTTTTCCCTTTTCCCTTTTCCCTTTTCCCTTTTCCCCCTTCCCCTTCCCCTCCCCTCCATATTATGTTTTAACCACTTGACTATCCTGTTCCAGGCAGGATGCAGTATTTCTCAGAAAAGGTGGTCCTTTTTTTCTTCCTTATCAGCCCCACTTTAACCCAGAAAATAAATCAGTGAAAGTTCAGATTCCAATCTAGTTATCAAAATCACAGTGTTGGAGTTATTACAAAATATATCTGCCTCTCTGTACCCATGCTTTCAAAATTATTCACTAACGTTGGCAGTTCGAGCCAAAATCTGTGTGTCTGTTTGAAAATGGATACTTATAGATCCAAGTTTTAAGCCTTACCATGTTTAGCACCAGCTTTTTATCACTTGCTTTTAGCCCCTGACTCCATGGATGGTGGTGACCCTCAGTCATGCCCACAATTTGACCCACCTCAATCCACTGACAGTGTATTTTTCCCACTACTGGAAGTTCATCCTGTTTATTTTGCACTTGCTCGGCTTTCTTCCTTCATCATCTTCTCCTTACCTGATCCTGAGGTTGGATGCCACAGAAATAATCCTCCACAAACACTTAGCCAGCCTGTTTTCTGTCCTCCTAATCACAGACTAGCTGGATGATTGACTAATTTTATTTCAAGCTTATTCAGTAAGCCTTTAAAGGATTTCTTTTCGAATGCAAATAAGGGGATAATTATTCAATGTAATTATTTTATTAACATACTTTGCAGCATTTTTTACCTTAACTGTTTTGAGGTTTTCTTATACTTACTGCACTACAGTCCTGATGGCAATGCTGGGTTTTGAAATTCCAAAGAATAACTTAAATTAACTTCTAATCAGAAAGAAGTAAACCTTATGCCTGACTTCTAAGCTACTCTGACCTGACAAATTCAGTTTCTGAAGCACCTTGTTCCTATGCTCTCCTCCCTCCCTAATGGACATCATGGTCTTTAAGTTTCTCCCTGAGAAACTGATTTGGTGTTGAGTTGGGGTGTTAACTCTGGATCTCCTGCTGACCATGTGGCCCAGCAGAAGGGTGGCAGGGTAAGTCCATCTCTATTATCAGGTCACTTCTTAGATCCAGTCCAGCTAGGTAGTTTCCCAAAACTGAGAGATACCTGTGGCATATGAGAAATATGCCAGCAGTGAATGGATTTCAGCACCACTAAAGCCCAGCTGGAGGCTGGAACTTGCAGTCCTCTACTCAAATACGCTTTTTTCTTTTTTTAATGTGTAAGAAATTTAATGATTGGCAGCTCAGTCTTCACAGTTTCAATTTAAAGGCACTGCTGTTCCTGGTCTGTATGCATGGGCAGGGAAACTGAGCTACTGCCAGCCTGAAGGAAGTTCTTTAGCAGCAACACTCTTGCAGTGATCACTTGCAGTCTGAGTATTCCATAAAAATAACAAACAAATCTGCTGCCAGAATCTACAGAAGCCTTTTCATAAATCCTGAAGCAAACTGGGGCCATAGTAATTGCTGCCAGGCAGGACTGAATAGTGCTTCTCAGTGGCATAAAATTTGGGGTGAGAAAAGCTGAATTAAATACCTCAAAAGAAGCAAATTGAAGACATTTAAAGAGTAAGTAGCCTTCTGGATAATAAGCAGAACCACGATCCTCTCTCCTTATCTGTCCCTTGTTGATAACAAAGCGGGGACTTGGTTATGGGAACATAGGTTATGGCTGAGATTGCTCAAGAAATAACATTTTCTAACTGATCGGAAAGAGAGGAAGTGGGCAGTTGTGAATGGAAATTCCCATCAGAGGAAACGATGGGTTGATAGAATTGTTATGCAGAGCTTACAAAGTGACTCGGAAACAGCCTTGAGTCTGGGACATCTGTACCTTGCCCGAAAATGTCTGCACCAGATACTGTGATAAATGTTCTAGTTCATCCTAACGTAATGTTGGGTCTTCCCAAGAGATCCTGACATTCCCAATGCTTTGCCTCGCAAAGGGGGGTGCTCAGTGAGGATGAGATGCTGTTTTATGCACATATGAAGTGTCAATGCTGAGTTACCAAAGTCTGTGTCACCATGTCCTCAGCCTGTTGTTCCCTGCCAGGTTTGAGGACATTCCTGACTTGAACCTCGGTGACACCAGAGCGGTGAGATGTGGCTCCTGTGCTGTCTCTGCTCTCGGCAAGCTGTGTTCCCCAGGCCTACAGACCAGGAGCCCCAAAGGCAGCAGGACTCCAGCCTTTCATTAGAAATGTGGTATGAACTTGGAGTAAAGATGAAATTAAATGGGAATTAAAATGCTTAAAACACTGGATGTGACGTCAAACTAAATAGTCATCGAGTGGTGTGAAATACAGTCTCATCATAAACCCATGTCTTATCTAATTAGATGTAATAGGATCAGAATATAACAATATCAGTAAATTACAATAATTGCAGGAAAGTGTGAATCATAGCACAGCTAAAGCTCATGAAACTTGGTGTCAGTTTTCATGCATTCATTGCTGGAAGTGGCTAAAGCAGCAGCTGTGGTGAAACACTCCTGACAGAGAGGGATGGGCGACTTTCATGAGGCTGGGTTTGGGGTTTTGGTTGTACACCAGTTCCCTGTTTCCAGAAAACAGGGAGCTGGCTTCCTTGGGAGGGTCTCCAAACTGACTTTTTCTTTTCCAAAGCATGGGTTTCTGGCTGTGGCTAGGCAGAGCTGGGAGCATCCGTCATCTCCCTTCAGGTTCTCGTGATCCCGAGTCCCCGTCTTCCCCTGCTTGGTGGAGACCAAACAGGTAAATATGCAGGGTGAAGCACCCCTGAGCTTATACCAGGTTTTCCTGGAGGGTTACAACAGGGTATGACCAGAGAGTGAGGAGTACTCACCTTCTTCTTCCCCTTTCCTTGGGGGGAGGAGATCCTGCTCTTCATGGCAGCGGAGCTGTGCTGTTTCCAGCTGGAGTGCCGAGAGTGCCTCTGGCTCCAGCTGTGCCAGTATCCATGGTGAAAGTGCTCCTGTGAACAAGATGTGTCAGGGCTGATGGTACAGGCATTTCCCACCCCTGGGTGGGTGAGGCAGATGCTGGCTGGAGGGAGCTCCGTGTGGAAGTCACTAAAGCAAAATTTGGGTGATGGCTGCTCCCTGCTGAAGAGGCAGGGAGACCTTCTGACCAAACACCAAGTAATGGGGCAGAAAGGTCAGGATATTATCTTTTAATTTCAGCAATTGGTAGCAAAGTTTCCAAGGGTGAGAACACTTTAGAAACTTTTTGGTGAATATTTCTGTTTTGGCTTGCTTGGTGGATGCATTTGTTCAGTTCCTTCTTGCTGTCTGAGCTCCTAAAGGCTTGTAGGGCCTGACTAAGGAGGAACGAGACAGATTTGTGGATGCTGGGACTTTTTTCTAACATGGTGGCGTGATTGTGGA
>NW_008237239.1:17462506-17493546 GCF_000691975.1 Corvus brachyrhynchos | reverse complement strand
AGAGGAGTGAGAGAACCAGGAGTTGTTAAGGAGAACCACAAAGCCAGCAACCAGAGTGATGAGACCATTATGTCTGAGGGTAATATGGCTCCTGGGAAAGGTTTCAGCAACTGATTAATTTTCTGCTTATGCAGAGATGGCTTTTGGGTCCTGCCAGTGGTCGATAGAACACATCCATTGCTTCGTGAAGCCGAAGTTTTCCAAGTCTCTGAGTGAGGCTCTGTGGGTCTGATGTGTGTTGGGTCATGTGGGGCTCAGTCCATGTGTGTCCCTGCTGATCAAGACATCCTGCATTTCATGCACTCAGGCTGGCTTATGTCCTCAAAGACACTCTGAAGCTGTTTGCTCTTATTCAGAAGGATGCTCTCACAGCGGGTAAAGAGGCAGCTCTGAGAATCAGCGATTGAATTACTCAATGCCTCTGAAGTATTTGTGGGTAGAGGGAAGGATGGAAAAGCGGAGGAGATAATGACTGTGCTCTCTTGGCAAGAGCAGGGAAGGCACAAGGATGCAGAGGAAGACTGACTTGTCTCTAGGATACATTAAGACACTACATTCTGGTCTGTAAAATGTTTGAGCTTCAACAACACAGAAATTAGAGGGATGACATCCCTAATAGTAGCCACTGGCATACTTTCATTTCATTATGACCATTAAAACATGGCATGTCATGAAAAGCTGTGCCTCTCCATCTGCCTGTGCACACGTCCAGTTAGACATAGCATTTATTGATGAGCAAAGGCAATAAATGCCTGCAGGGGGATGTGTGTGGCTTCCTGGGTATTAGTAAATACTCTGCTGTTGTCTTGCAGAAAATTAATGAGATCCGAGCAGTGGGAAATCAGTGCTGTGTTTTGGCTGGCAAGCAGCAGTGTGTCGATTTTCCTCTCCTCCCCCCACCCTCTGCAAATTATGAGGTGCCTGGATTAGTGACATAAGAATGAGTAAGGGTTTTTCTGAGTTTGCTTACATAAAATCTAGTCCAAGTACATTTACTGAGGGGATACAGTTTTTCCTAGCATTAAATTACAGCCTGCTCTGGCAGTGATTCCCAAGCCTTTCCAGTAGGCAAAGCTCCCTTTCCCACCTACCAAGAAGGGCACGCTCAGCCCCATCTACCCCCAGGCTCTTAATGAGTCCCAGGGGAGAAATGTATGTATTTTATGGATGATTAATAAATTCTGTGGAGACGCAATCCTAATATTGCTCCAGGCTGTTCTTATGAAAGTGCTGCTGCAAATAAATACAGATGCCTCTCATATTTTTTGTCTTCATGAAAAAACTGTTCATCTGTGAGGTGTGAACAGGCCCCATCACCACCACCCAGCAAGAAAGGGACATAGCCCTGCTCTCCAGGCTTTGTTAGTCCGCTAGCTGCGTCTGAACAGCCTCTTTTAAAATAGTTCAAGATTTTGACCTCCTTAGGTCCAAACAGCGAGTGTTATCTCAGAGGCCATCTGCATAAAGGATCCTCATGTGTTTCATGCCAGTGAAGCTGTCAGCCAGGTCTCTGAGCCATCTGAGACCCCCTCTGGGGCAAGGCCACAGACCAAAACTCTAAAGGAAGGTTTTCCTGTGACACAGAGGAAAGCTATTTCTTGTGGTCCTCTAGATGAATAGGAAATAGCTAAGGAAAGGGACTGGACTGTAGGATTAAACATAGCAGCACTGTAGAGAAATAGATTTCTGGGGACAGGGGGACAGTAGCAGTAGCTTGGCCATGTGCTGTATGTCCTATAACATGGAAAAATGCACTGCTGTTTTGGGATCTGGGTATCAAATGCTAAAAAACGCCATGGTGAGCGGTGAACAGCATGGCAGTGCCCCGTGTCCCCCAGCAGAACCTGGGCAGCAGGAGAAAATAACAGGAGGGCATAGGGTACTCCCTCCATCCCCCAGTAAGGGAGATTATAAAAAGGGTACATTTGTATCTGTGCACCAAATAAGAAAAGAGAGGCATTAATTAAAGCAGAAGGTTAATTTCATTAGGACATGAAAACCCCCTCACTCATCCTGGCCTCGAGTGCAGCTTGCAGTGATGAGGGAGCCGCTCTCCTCCCAGGCCTGGAAGACGGGGAAGGACAGGAGCTGTGGTGCTGCAGGGGGAGGACATAGGTAATACCAAGCACTTGAGCCTAACTGAACCTGCCAGGGGCTGTCACACCGATGTGCAGGGGCACATCCGAGGGAACATTTATCTGGCAGCTTTGGATTCGACTTGCGGAGGCGCCTCTGAACTCCAAGTTCAGGTAGTTCAGCGCATGGCATTTCCCACTCGTCTCACAGAGGAGCTGGAGGATGTGTGTGTCCCTGGCACCAGAGCATTCCCTGCCTGTTTACAAACTGTGTGCTCTGGGATTTTGTGTACACTACTGCTTGGCAGCTTACATAAACAGGCTTGCTGCTGATGCACAAGCTGCAGTGGGCTCCAGCTCTCCCAACTGCGACTGCTCTGCTCACAGAAATAGAAGGCGGTGTTTAAGTCCTTCTGACTTTGAACACTGCACTGTGAGCCAATCTTTTATATTAAAAACAACACTTCCTTACAGAGTCTCTTTTGGAGTGTATCTCCGCTTTCCTTTCTTCTTTTGTACTTCATATAAAGACTGATTAATTAATCAGGCTTTTCTCTGCATAAGTGATGAGGATCTCTGCAAGCAATCTGATACTGATATCTTCATACTGTCCATTGAAATATAGGGAAAGCAAACTACATGCAAATCACCATCAGTGCTGCAGGACAGTGCTGTAGGTTTTGAGCAGGGGAAATAGTGCATAAAATATTAGATAAGGGCTTTATTTGAATGAATCTGATTTTTTAAAGACCTGAATAATTATGTGTTTGCTTCACCTAACACAAACAGATCAAGCTTTGCTCCTCTTCAACCTGTGTGCTGTGTAAGGCCAACACAAAGTGTTAAATTTGACCAAACCAATATGGAAGTTTTTAACTGTGAAACTGAATTATTCCTTTTTATTTTGCAAGGACTGTGCGCCATTTCATTTTTATTTATGACTTGGGGAGGTTCCCTTTTTCTTGGTTCATTTTGCTTGGTTGTGGTGTTTTTAACCTCCGTATCAATTGGAATTTGTGTCGGAAGCTTTTGGAGCTCATTCCTGCAGGAAGCTCTGCCTAGGAAGATAAAGAGGAAAGATTGTTTGATATATCAGTAATAAACTAGATCCTCTTATCAGTGTGACTTATCTAATAAGAGACCAGTGTGGTGTCAGGAAGCCTGTGCTATATTCTCATTTCTGTACTGATGTAGTAGCCAGCCTTGCTAATCATTTTGTTTCCTCCTGCCTCTTCTTTCTCACTTGTAAATTGAGGCTGATGATGCTTTCCTGCCTTCATAACGTGCTTTAAAACCCACAGAAGGAGATTGCTGTGGATGATCAAAGGGGAGCCTGATTGCACTGTTCAGTACATCAAAAATGGGGTTTATTGCATGAGTTCTACTACTGGAAAGCTTGAATTTACATTTACACTGGTGTGAGTCTGACTGAAAGCTCACTGACGTCAATGCAGGGCTTTACATTGGTTTCAAAGGACATTAAATGAAGCTTTATATAAAAATGCATGCTTCATCCTTTTTGCTGACTGCTGTATTTTCCATTTGTAAAATGGGACTTAATTCTCTTGAACTATCAGAGGATATACAGTGCATATTTTGCAGCAAGAACAGGGAGAAGGACTCCACAAAAATTTGGAACAGAGTTCTGTTTGTGGTGATCTTAGAAAGTAATAGCTCTTTCTCATCTCTGAAAATAGCAGAAGCACAACTATAAAATGGGGATTGGAATCCTGATCTTCTCCCTCTTCAGACTACAGAAATGTCTGCTGGGTCTATCCAGGCAAATCCCTCCCAGTGACTGAATGGCAGGCATTCAACCTGCTAAAAGGAGAAACAACATATGTGGGCACAGAAAATAGATAGAGGCACCTCATCAAGAAAAACCAACATAATGTGTGCTCTTGAATTAGTAGTGCAAGAAGAGATCAGTGATTACTTATCCCCTGTCTCTTCCCCTTTGTTTGCAGTGTCCAAGGAGTCTTTTGTGCAGTAGGCCAAGTGTGTACATGAAACCTCTGCCCTTGACATTCACACAGTCCATACCTGACCCATGGTAGCAGTGAGTCATGTACATATCAGTGAACACACCTCTCTTAAACTGGCAGCCTTTGAAGACCCTGCTCTCCCTTCCACACATGCAAATAAAGCAGCTAGAGTCTTCTTTTCTAGCTTATTCCTCCTGCCAGCCAAGCCTTGATTTTTCAGATCTCCAATTATCCCTTTAGAGGCAAGTAATAATCCTCACAATTTTTATTGTTTTTACTGATTACAATTAGATGGTAGCTTTTTCTGCAGCTATTTTCTCCTATTTTCTGCAGCAACCCAAGGACAAATGCTCAGCTGAGTTATTTCAGCAGAGAATTAGATCCAAAGAAGGGTAGACTGCGGCTGGGACTTGGTCTGCCAGGGACAGAGGTATGGACAAATTTGCCATGAACAAATCCATAACTGTGAAACAACACTGCCTTGTCAACATCCTTGTGGCACTTTTGGGGATAGATGCTCACCTACTTGGTTTCTTTTAGTGTGTTCTCTGGTTCTTGACTCTAACCTGAATCTGGGCTCTGCCTGGCTGGAGTTGCTAAATGAGCCTCATTTCCCTTTCCATTTACCTTTCTCAGAGTCAGCCCACCTGCAGTAGTCTGGTGGTGAGCCCTTTTCCTCCTGAAAGGTAGTTTATCCAGCCGTTCCTTAGAATGACCACACTTATGGACAGTTGCAATTATGGATAAGGTTTGATAAATATCTGCAGCATATTCTCAAGCTCTAAAACCAAATCGCTCTTTGCATCATCACGCTGAGGAATGTCACAGGTTAGAGACAGGTTAATATACAGCCTGGCTTTTAGGTGTATGTCTTCTACTTCCAAGAAACTACTCTTTCAGAAATCAGCATAACAGATGTACAAACATATATCCATATGGAGCTATTGTGAGGTCATGGGATAGCTCAGAAGCCTTAAAATGAATGAAAAGTATCTATTTGGGGCAACAATACCAATTTCCATTTTAAGACTTTAGGTTTACAAACAGAATTGTTTGGAGAATATGTAGAGATGTAAGTAATTACCAGCTCTGGTGTTTCAAAAGTCAGAAAAATTCCCCAGATTTAACTATAACACAAAGTCCACTTCAAAGCTGATCTAGAGCATAGCTTTCAGATGATGTTTTTTTCCTTGATTGAAGATCCATCACAAGGTATGGGATATGTAATCCTAATGATCAGTCATTCCACTCTTGCTATGTGTTTTATTTCTAAGATCAATTGGCCTCAATTCATCTTTCATCAGTTGATTCCCACTATATTTTTGTTTGCTGAATCTAAGAGCCATTAGTTATGGCAGTTGTGGAAACTGGTGATTAAACTGTGAAGAAAACATTTGTACTTTTTTTTCCTGTAAGTGCTCCAGACTGAGTTTTGTACATCCCTCCATCTTTAACTGTTTTCATTATCCACCGAACCTGTCTCAGTTTCCTGACTGCTTTCTAGGCATGTGGATACCAGAATGCAGCACAGCAGTAACTGCAACAGAGCCAAATGAAAGGTTGTTTGGCTTCTTGATATTCCCATTTTCATGCTTTGATGATGCTGATCACAGGAAGTCACAGTGGATTGATAATTGCCATCAACATAAGCCTTTTTTAGTAGCTGCTGGTTCCCTGTGAGTGTGGCCTGGGTGCCTCCCTCAGGGGTACAGAGCCACTCAGCCACCTTTCCCAGAGCAGGAGATTGTTCTTGGCTAACCAGCAATTCAGGCCAACAATTGTCACTGCCTGTTCTTCTTCCTTACCGATCCTCAGATCTCTCTGTCATTTGTAACCCTGGATTGAGAGTGATTTTGTTTGTACTGCAGCTGACAAAAAGTGGTAAATAACACTGGGTGAGGACCTTTTGTTCAGAATCCCACAGAAACCCACCTGTGTTTGGAAGTGATCCTTTACTGCCTGCTGGAGATCTGTCTGCCCAGGTTCAGAGCCACTTGGTGAGTGCCACATGGGTCACTGTTGCTGTCATTCTTTGGTCCAGGAGGAAAGTTATAGCAGAAGAGTAAAAGCTGTGACCTCTGTTCTAGTCCCACACAGCCATCCTCTTGTCTTGGTCAAAATTGTGCCTTTCTGATACAATATACGTGTTCTTGCCCTCTCCTGGAGCTTCAAAAGTTCAAAGATTCAGCTTCAGTGATCTAAACAACTCTTTGGACAGCTATTTTTAAAACTTGAATCCACATTAGCTTTCATTAACCTTCGCCTGTTATTTTTATAACACAGGGTATTTCATCACCGTATGATACCAGATTTCATCACCATATGATATGAGATGGTGCTCTCTTACCTATTTCTGTAGCAGAGAAATATCTATCAACTACTACTGTATTTTCTTAATTTTACAGGTAGCTCCTTTCTTAGCATACTCAGAAAAACTCGATTTCCTTTATTTAGTGTTAATTTCTTTTTTTTTAATCATCTGTTATTTCAGATTTAAATTTGTGCTATTAGCTAACAACTTCTGCACTTGTGTTACAGCTTGGGGTTTTGATGTTGTTTCAAGGGTACAGTTGCTCACTTCTCCTCTTGAACCCAAGGGGTTTTAGATTTTTTTTTTTTAATGGGGAGTCTTCATTACTGGGTTACTTAGTAAAATACTATTAAATAATGATAGCTCATAATTTTATGTGTCTTTTTTTCCTGTCACTGTCAAATATTTTTAGCTGTGTGAAATGGCAGGAAGTAGATTTAGATCAGCAGTTTGGGCTGTCCATTTGTGATGTGCAAAATGAAGAGTCAAAGCACTTGCATGTACCAAAGTGTCACCGCTTGGCTTCTGGTTTGATTTTCTTTCTCCTTGCTGTGTGCTAGATTGAGCCAAGATACAGCCTCTTTGAGTCAGGAAATGGTTGAAACTGTTGCTGATAATGTAAAAAATATGGGTGTATTTTAGTTGTGGCAGTTTGACACCTCTGAGACAGGATCCTGGTGCTGAAATGATGGTCACGATGCTGAAGGAGAAAGCTGTGTTAGAGAGGGAGGCTTCAAGAGCTGATCTTCTCTGATCACTTGCATGATTTTGGAGGTCTGTAGGAGATAATGACACATTAATCTGCCCTGTATTTTTTTCAGAGCATTGACTCATGCATTTGTATTTGTTGGTGGGATGTCAATGACAACACAGGGCTGTATTTGACAGAAAAAGCTACTTCTTCCAATTAAAACCTCTCTGTATACACAGTTGTAGCCAAGAACAGATTTTACTGGTCTCCCCGTGCTGTCTCAATTTTTTTCCCATCTTTCTTTATTCCTTGCTTTCTCTCTAATAACCTGTTTCTGTCTTGTGGTATTTACATGCTGCTCCCAATAGCATCTATAATTTATGAGCCTTACTTTCAGTGCACTGGAAGATCAAAACAATGTCCAAAGAGCATGACGCAGTAGTCTCAGCTTTGATATTACTTTATTTTTAGTTGTTCTCCCTACACAGAGCAGCATGACATTTTCTGTCAGCTCCTGCTACAAATTTTCTAGACTGCATTGCCTGAGGCCCAAATGATTATAAATTTGTATTTTTGAGGTGGACTGTTTTAGATTTCACTGAGATGTTAGCAGCAATCACTCCTGAAACAGCTGGGGGTTTTTACCACTAAATATTTTAGCTGCAGATTAAGGCAACAATTTTGCTTCAGCCTTTTTGCATCTTATTCAAGGCTTGGGAGATGAGGTTGCCTTAAAAGAGACAGGGCAAAATAGTAATGGAAGAAATATTTTCTTCTTTCTTTCTTTCTGGTACTTGTTCCAGTTAGCACCACACTAGCTCTCATTGCACATCTCTTATCAGAACTCAAGGGCTTTCCAGGGAGAAGAGAAATATCACCAGTGAGGAAAGCAAGTCACAACTTTATACAGCAGATGAGTGGCAGAACTGGAAACAGGGCCAGATTTTCTAACTCCAGGGTGTAAAACACTGCTTGATTTAGCAGGATAAAATGTATTTTTCTAACATAACGTGTTCAATGGTTTCAGTATCTTCAGCTCCTCATTATGCTCTCCAGAGCTACAGGGAGGGAAGGGTCCACTGGGGAATGTGCCTGGTTGCTGCCAATGTTACCAGCTGTGGGGAAAGCTGGGATGCAAAACTCTACCTGCCCCACCCTAACTTTTCCAAAATCTGCTTTGTGTGGTATTTCTGCAGTCCCCAGTCCCAGTTTGAATTGTATGTGCAGGAACTGAGTGAGAAGCTCAGGCTGCTGAAGGACAGCATTTATCACAGGACACTGCAGGTGCTATTTCCATGGGAAGGGCTGAGCCTTGTTTGTGTATTTCTATTCTTACATTCTGTATGAAACCTAATCTGAAGCACTTTAGTAACAGCTGGAACTGCCAGAAGATTTCTTTGAAAACTTTCATGAGGTCAGGTGTTTTTTATAGATAAAACACCTTATGACTCTATTGGAAATGAGAAGTCCTAATGATTATGCCGTGGACTCTGGAGTCCCAGGGGGAAGTATTTTTAGGCCTGCCATTAGCACTGCAAGCTCTAGCCTTTCAGCTCTCCAGCAGGCATTTAAGCTTTTCTGGAGGCCAGTTGCATGTTGGCTCCACAAGCCCAGTGAGGTTCTTGGCTTGGTGCGCCCAGCTCTCGGGCTGGTTGGCCAAGCATCCCCACTGCACGGCTCCTCCAGGCACCCTCACTGCATCCAATGCCAAGCTCTGCTCCATCTCCTCTAACACAGCCTGCTAGACACTGCCCAGGTTGGCTGGCAACTCAAAATGCTCAATAAAAATGTCATGGCCTTCAGTAAGCAAGGGCAGGTGGGTTGGAGTGGACAAGGGAAGAGAAGGCTCAGGGGAGACCTTAGAGCACCTTCCAGTACCTGAAAGGGTCTGCAGGAGAGCTGGAGAGGGACCTTCTACAAGGAAAAGTAGAGCTAGGACAAGGGGGAATGGCTGTAAACTGAAAGAGAATACGTTTGGATTGGATGTTAGGAAGAAATTCTGCACTATGAGGGTGTTGAGGCACTGGAACAAGTTGTCCAGCGAAGCTGTGGATGTCCCATCCCTGGAAGTGTTCAAGGCCAGATTGGGCTTTGAGCAGCCTGGTCTGGTGGAAGGTATCCCTGCCCATGGCAGTGGGTTGGAACTGGATGATCTTTATGGTCCGTTTCAATCCAGACCACTTTGGGATTCTATGATTCCGTGTGTGGCAGAGGTTTTGGGAAGCTGAAAGCAGTAGATCCATTGAGAGGGAAAACATTTCAGGGACTTCCAGGAGAGAGAAGGAAAGGAGAGAGAAAGAGTGAGGATTGTGTATTTTCTCCTGAATTTGCAGTAGAAAGAGAAATAGGATAGGGTAGTGCTGGGAGGATCCAGAGAATGTTAAAAGGATTAAGTGTGAGCAAGGAACGTTATGGAGAGGAAGGGACTTTATACTGAAAGAGGGCTAAAAGGCTAAAAAAACTCCAACAAACCAACCAAAAACCCCCAGAAAAGCTGGGTTTTGGGAAGGGAGCTGTGAAAAGGAAAAGAAGCACAATGTTTCTGCTAGCCTGGAGATGAGAGATTTGTTTCTTAACCTCTTTAATATTTGACTACATGTGACACCAAGAATTCTTTTTATTTTACGATGCCATCCTATGTAGGGCACTTCCTGCTAAAGGAGGGACTTTCACTCAAGAATTTGGGGTAGTAAAGAAAAGGGATGAGGATCCATGTGCAGGATAGAAGACCTATGAGTCCATAAAATGCAATACAAATATTTAGGGGGTATGAAGGTCCTGCAATAGGTTGTTTGTGAGCCACTAAGGCCTGTAATTTTAGAGAAGCTCAAGTACCCTTATCCTCCATTTCCAGTGCTGGTATCCATGGCTTATGGGAAATCTCTGTGCAGCCCAGCTATCTATAGTTCCTACGTAATATGTAAAATTTAAATGCCTAAGGAAGACTTTCTTAGAAACCAGAGTATACTTGCCATGTTATTTAGACAACCAGTGTTTCAGGGTAAGAATATAGAGATATGGACTACAGCCAGGAGGATAAATATATATGGCCACAGCGCGATGTGACTGAATCCCATCTGAGAGTTCCCAGTGCTGTGTCAGTATAAATCTGCTTCCCTCAGTCAGAGTTGGCTTCAAGGGATGCATCCCATGAAGGGAAAATGCTACTGCAAACTCTTGGAGCTAGGAAGGTGTTAAAACCTCAGCCAAAATATGAGGCTGTATTACATAAGGTTTGGAAAAGTCCAGATTGCCTCTCCTTGGCTAATCTGTCATAGCCATCTGCTGGCTTGCTGCTGTCTCACAGCATACACAAGATGGTTTAAGTTAGTTTAGTGGGGTTTTGGTTGTGGTTGGGTTTTTTTTTTAACTAGTTCAGTCACTGTGTACTGTTTCAGGTGAAAACAGGCCTAAGGAAAATTAGTGTGCCACAGTGCACTGTGTTGGAGCCCACAGACAGCATGCTGGGAGCTGCTCATCAGGCATAAAATAATCCCTATTTTGGCAGATTATAACCTCTGAAGTGTGACAATATTGGTATTTTTAAAAAAAAATTTTTAAAATCTGGTGGATGCAATTGTTGCCCAGTCTCTAATGACTCCTCATGTGAAAACAAACCAGTGGATGAGAGTAGGTGGCTTCCTGTCCAACACACCCCACGAGGCACAGAGGATGTCTTGGCTCTCCCAGCCCAGCCATCACACAGTGGGTGACAAATGTACTTCTCCCAGGAATGTCTGAAGTGGGGTACTGAGCTGTGGCTCAGAGCAGTGATTCAGGGAACATGCACCCTGAGTGCAAGGCATGGGTTTTTATGGTGTAAACGTGGTTAAAACTATGGGGAAATCACTTTTTTCCCTCCCTTTTTAAATTAAATTACTTATGAGGAGGCATCAGAACAATTTGCACAGGCAGAAGAGATGAGGATTAGATTGAGCAAATAGATCAAACGCCTTCATTTTCTGTCCCAAGTGCTCTTGGGTCTTTCTCTTGCACAGCTTTCTGTGGATGAGCAGCACAGGCTTTGGCATTGGGTACAGGTGTGCTGTGGATGTAACATTCCCTGAAAGTGCACCATTTTACACAGAGTAACTTTCCCCCATCCTCACACCTTCCATTTGGTTTGCATGTGTTCTACCACGCTTCCTTGGCTGGATGTGCCTGTTGCTGTCTTGCTTTCTCTGCCGGCACTCAAAGGGAAGCTGCTGCTGCCCACTCTGCAGAGCCAGTTATTTCCAGCCATCAAACCAGCTGCAGCCAGAAACTTCATAAATGTCATTAATTTGGAGTCCTGCTCTGCAGCTACAAGTCACTCCATCTATGTAGGTCCTGCACCTATTTATAACCTAGCAATCTGTCTCTGGGGGCTTTGTGCAGTTCTTTGCTCCGTGCCACGTGGGTGGTAATGTAATAGCTGGGGATACTATAAGATTTCCTCTACCACTTTTTAGAAGCAGCAGGTGCAGTGTCAGCAGACTGCTCTGGTAATAAAGCGCAGGTGAGGTGGGAGCTGCTCTGTGGAACTCTCCCTCCTGTCTCTGCTGCACCATCTGATGTTTAGACAGTGGCTTGTTTCCTGCTCCTCTGTGCCTGTGAGCTCCCAGCTGGAACAGACTACAAAAGACGAATTATAGTGATGGAGAGGTGTCACTTTTGCAGCAGTGAAAAGTTGCAGTGTTCCCTGAGAGTTTTTCCTTGCAAAACCTGGGGAGAAGATGCAATATCACTGTTTGCTTCCTACCCAGAGCATGGCAGTACTGGGTGCTGTGTGGATGAACCCTCATTCCAAGAAACTCCACAGTTTGAAAGAAAATGGTTCAAGGTATGCAGGAGACCACAAAGAAATGGCAAGATGACAGTCAGCATCACAGACAGAGGTCATAGGGCAATAAACAACCTACAGTCCATGAGGTTGTCTGTGGACAAACTGACAAGAGAGCACTGCAATGGAGACACTTTGTGGATGTTTACAGGAGTCTCTCAAAAAGAAAAAAGTTTTTCTCAAGACACAGTAGCCTACAGGGAGTACACTAGGGGCTTTGGGAGTTAAACATCCAAATAAAATCAGTCTTGGGGAAAAAAAAACCACATGGACAGTTTGCTTACGGAGGTTCTTGCTTGTGTGTTTTATCCATAAGCCGGTGAGACTGGAGCTTGGAGAAGTGAGGTCTTTTTTCTCTGCCTGCACAGGGAAACCGAGTGGAGCGAGAGAGGAAAGGATGTGATCTGGCCACTAAAGGGAAATCCTCTGCTGTCTGCAGCGATAAGCTCCTTCTTATCCTCAACTGCTTCTTCCATGTTGTGCCCGTGGATCTGAAGCTGAACAAACACCTGATGTATGGGCTTGCTTGGTGCAGCCAGATGCCTTCACAGCTGCTTTGTGGCACCTGAGATGCTTAAAAGTGGTAGATTGGAAAGGCAATATCTCACATGTTTCTTGGGTGAGATATGCCATACAGACAGGTTAGAAAGTGCTCAGGTTTTGTGTGTGGGGACAGATTCCCCAAACACTCAGCATTCACCCAGCAGCACATACCTCGTGTGGGTTGGGGTATGGGGTACAGAGCACATGCTCTGGGTGATGGTTTTTGTGCTCCTGGTGATGGTGGTTGTGCTCTGGGAGCCCCTCTGGTCTGGGAACAGCTGAACTCGGATCCCGCTCTCCTGTTCTGGGTACAGCGCTGGGAAAGGGAATACACTGCACCTATTATTGGAAGTGACTTGAAGGGAAGCCAGGCTATCCCACATGTGAACCTTTGAGGATGAAGGAAAGGCTATTTCATGCAGTGCTGGCTGAGGGACAGCTGCAGCTGCCTGTGCCTGCTACATTACCTAAGAAAAGCTTCTCAAAAAAAAGCCCCCCACACCAACACTTTTTGGTTTATCTTTTCATAAGCCAAAACTATAGGATAAATGTCAATTCAAGAGAAGGCAAAGGCTTCCTCTAAGAAAAATGGTTGAGGTAGTCCGGGGTGAGGACCTGGTGGGGAAAGCACAGAGACAAGGATGCTGTGGGGGAAGGGGGACAGTGGCACAGGAGTGGTGAGCTTAGAGAAAATGGAGGAGATTGGGAGGGAGCCAAGTGCATTGGGGAAAAACTGAGACTGGAAAAAGAGCCAAGATAAGCGAAGAGTCAGCAAGAGGGGCAGAGAGTAAAGAAACCTGCTCTAGGAAGGGTCTAGGAAAGAACAGGCCAGAAGGACCTGAGCACTAAAGCATGTCCTGTGCAGGGTCTAAAATAGGGCTGAAACTTTGTCCTCCACTGCCAGAAAGCAGCTGCAGAGCCTGGTGTGAGGACCTGGGCCTCAGCATCCTCTGCTTGCTGAATGCATTGGGATGATCCACTGAGCCCCTCTGCAGCTGAAGGGCAGAGATCTCCTTTTTGGGTCCCTACCTCCTGCCAAATCCCACTGAAGGGACCTGATGCAGGGCCCCACAGGCAAACAGTCACAGCATTTGGGACCTGGGACATGGGATATCCAGTGTGTGGGAGAAAAGGAAGGTTTGTCTCAAAATCTTATTGAATAAAACAGTCTTGGGGGGAAAAAAAAGTAGTATGGCATCATGTAATTAAAGTATTCTTGTAATAGACAAGATTACCTTAATTTCTTCCTCCAACCAACTTTTTGAGTGCTTGACTTTTTAGCCTCGATGCCTTTTGGTGGATATTTGGGGATGTAATGTAGTTGTGGAATTCCATACAACAAAAGAGGACAAAACCTTTTTCCCACCTTGTAAAGTGTTCATGGGATTCACAAAATGGTGTCCAGTTGGCAACCCTCTGTCTTGGCCTTTGAATCCCCTGGTGACTATTTTTCTAGCATGATGCAATTCCGTTTCAAAAAGGGAAACACGGGCTTTGAACCAGGCAGGCAGATTTTGCCCCTTTCTCCCATAACATTTTTCCAGGAGAATATTCTTATAGTTTGGCCTTTCAAATTAGACAAAGGAATCAGTGAAAATGTGATGCTTCTTGGGGGTGTGATGTCATTCACACTGTGTCATAAAATGTCATAAAAGGGCAGTAATTCATGGGGCCCTGTCTGGTGCTACAGTGATGTGGACTCCTCTTGCCTGCAAAATGTGTCTGGGGATGATGAAGTTGTTGCAGGCTGGATGCTATGGAAAAGGGGCATAGGCAAAAATTTTTATGAGCTTTAACACAGTTCTTATGCTCAGCTCTGGCATTCTCATTGTTTTTCATGGTCTGCTGGCACCTGAACATTTTGTCCTTTAGAAAATGGTCAAAAGCTGGTCCTGGGGCTGAACACCAAGGAATGAGAGTGGAGGCAGGACATGGATTGCTGTGTACCAGTCCTGCCTGTGAGTTCTGGGGGAATGGATTTTGACAAACACTGGCTGACTGGAACAGAGGAGAGGTGGTTTAATCCAACACATGTGCCTGCTGTATTTAATCAGCATTACAGAGAGATTGAACCAAGATCCCCATGGGATGCTGCTCAGCCAGGCTTTCACACACAGGGGGATGTTCATGATGAGGTTTTGTGGCAGGCAGGAACAGTGGAAACAATGCCCTGTAATCCCACCTCTGCCCACATTTCCACCCACAAGCCTGGCACAAGAAACCTTCCCAACCATCCAAACAATTGTCATGTCTGAAATGGGCTGCATTGTTTTCAAAAACTGGCTGAAACACCCTTATTTTTACACAGGATGATCTACATGAAGATAGTCGTGTAACCCTGCAGCTGTTAAATTCCCTACCAGGAGTGCAGCAACCCACACTAAGTCTCAGGCTATGGGGTCCTACATGTGATAGTTTCCATAAATCATAATCCAGAGGGGAGGTAAGGGTTTAACAACAACAGCCAGGAAAAGGGCTAAGTGCTTAAAGGCAAATCTTGCTGCTTTCCTCCTGCCAGATCCACCACTCACCAGGCAGCAGCAGCACCAGGCCATGGTATGCTGACATGCTGTGGGTTAGAGTTATGCTGTCTGCTTGTTTCCATTCACAGGACAGAGCAAAGTTACAGAACTGCATAAAATGAACAGGCATTAAGTCTGCACGTTTTTACAGACCTTATTCTGAAAGCCTGGGCGATGCAACAAAACTGGTCTTTCACAGGCAGTTCCTGGTGTCCTTTCCGTACTGGTTCCTAAGCCTGCTAATTGGAATTGAAATTATCAGCATGGTTAAAAATCCTGTGGGTTTATTGCTGCCCTATAATTTCCAGAAACAGAAATGTAGGGGGTACCAAATAAAACTGGATAGGTGCTTGGTGTGATCCAGAATGGCTGCTCTTACTGTCATTCTCTGTCTCCTTCCCTGGGAAATGGGCTAATGGCTGTGTCTGCTCTGCAGCTGAAGATGTAGCTCAAGCCACCCCACGTGTCACAGGAGGCTTCTGGGACTGGGTAACCCATGCCTGCATTCCTTGTCCCAGGTCCAGGCTTGTCCCAGTACCTGCTTGTTCTCTGTCTTATGGTGTGGACCAGGTCAGAGTTTTGTTAGGAAATGCTTTGGGTTTCAGCAAAGAATCATAGAATCCTCAGAATTAGAAGGGACCCTCAAGGATCATCCCAGTCCAACTCCGGGCCCTGCACAGGACACCTTGGCAGTCACACCAGGTGCCTGAGAGCATTGTCCAAACTCTTCTTCAACTCTGTCAGGCTTGGTGCTGTGACCACTGCCCTGGGGAGCCTGTTCAGTGCCCAGCCACCCTCTGGGTGAACAACCTTCTCCTGATATCCAAGTAAGAAAAAATGCCCTTAACAATCAGAGGCGTAGAGGGAGATGCTTTGTGATGGCCAACCCTTCCCAAAGAGATGAGTCAGCCTGACACAAGTAATTGTGTTCAAACCAGGATCTCCTCTTCACCCCTAAGGGTGTCAAGTGTTCCCATCAGAGCTGCAGCTCACACACCTCTGGTTTCTGTGTATGGCTTTTGGGGCAGCAGTCACAGATCTCACTCTCCTGCCCTCAGAAGGCTGTAAGGCAGTGTCACCGTGGTGGCTGCAGTGTGAGGGACATGTCTCACTGTGGGAGAAACTTGGGGCTGCTGCTTCTTTTCCTGGCTAAGGAAGTGATGGCTGTGACAGATGTGCCAGAGGCTGCATTCAGGGTAGAGATCTGCTCTCAGCACTGCTCTCAGCACCCCGTATTTTCCCTCACAAGGACGTAACTCATTCCCAGAGCCACCTCTTTGTCTCAAATCATCACTCAGCTGCTTGCATACAGGGTTGAAGCAAATGCAAGTCCCTTCTTGGTTTTCTGTATGACCTGTTGGCCTATTTCTAGCCTTATAGACCAGTGTCAAGGCAAAATATTAAGGGAGTTGTCCAGATCCTCTCTGAATTATACAAATAACAATGGATAGCCACATTGCACCAACGTTACCTGAAGGAAAGTCAGATTTGTGTCTCTCAGCTGTGACGAGTGACCCCCTCTGCCTCTTGTGATACTTCTGTGATGAACTGCACTTTCTGTAGAAGGGAAAATGTTCTACTTAAAACTGACAAATTTTGTGTAACCATCCCTTAGGCTTGCTCTTTCTGTTCTGGGCTTTAAAAAATACACTTTTAATTACAAATAAAAATCTTTATGCCTGGTCATTCCTCATTAGCTGTTTTAAGGCTATCCAAGCTGAGTTCTAGTTCTCCTAACCATCCTGCTCTAGCCCTTCCCACCACATTTCGCTGTTGCAATAGAGCACTTGGTCTTTTCCTCCACCCGTCCTCGTGCTGGGAGAGTGGCAAAGTAGCAGTGACTTCTTCCCTGGCCAGTGCACTGGGAGCTAGCTGTTCAGAGCCTGCATTAGAAGACTGCCTGTCCAAATGCTACCAAAGACATGACCTCCAACACAGCATCAAACTTCAGCTGAAATGCAGGTCTGACAATGTGTGAAAATACAGTAACATAAATAAGATGTTGGCCACAGATCTCCTGATGACAGATGTAAGTGTAAGTATGAAGTGTGCTTTCTAAAAATAGCCTGCATGGAGAAGGTGCTGGAAGTGCTGGCTATTGGAGAGGCTTAAAAATAGGTCATAGATGACCAAAAGAGTAAAATAGCAACATCAGCAACATTCATTGTGCGAGTCCAACATTTCAGGGCACCTGGACGCTCGGGATCAGCTGGGGGTGAAGTGGCACCTGTGTGTGATAGATCTTGCTGCAAAGGCAAGATATGGGATGGACAGTCAAACTGGGGTGACATCTGAAATGCACACCGGTTGTCCATTTTATGAAGAGGAGACATGTTTTTTCCCCCTTTAATTCCCTATAAAAGGGGCAGAGTTTTCCAAAGATTTCCTTTTTCTTTTCTACTCTGTTCTTTTGAGACAGTCCTTCATTTGCTACTGGTCTGTTCCTGCTCTGGGTAGTGCTGTAGATGTGTTTGCCCAGTGATCAGTCTGGTGGAAGATGTGACAAGCCATTTATCTCACCAGCATATGCCTCCTCTTTACAGCTAAATCCTGTTCTTTGCAGCTACATTTGAGGCAATCCTGTGGGTTTTGGTGGCAGTGCTGGCAGAGTACAGGAGTGATGGGACCCTGTGTCAGTGAGTGCAGAGCTGGCAGCTGAGGTTCTGAGAGGGCAAATGCACACAAAAAAGACTGCATGAGTGTGCCTGGTGCAGCCTGAGGATTTGAAGGACCTGGGCTTGTGCAAACCTCTCAGTTAAAAGCTGCACAGAGTGAAAATAAAAGCTGAAGCAGACTAAGAACTAAACAGAGCCTGACAGTGCTTGATATGTAATTTTACCTTACAGTAGAAGATATGAGAGGTATGAGTTCAACCTTGAAAATATGCCCCAATAACCCCTTCATGCTCCCCATCTTTGCATAATGAATACTTGAAAGATAGACGTGACCGTGTTCTGCACCTTGCTCTCCTCTGTGGTACTTACTGAACTGATGTGTAACACACAGATCTGCCACTGGAACAAGTGAGCATATTCCAGTGCTGTCTCCTGTTATTTCAACCATAAGAAATTAGATTTTTGCACAATTTTTCATGTCCATTTTACCTTGCACCTGTATTGAGACATTGTAAGGATTCTTCCATTCCCTCTCGCACCTCCAGTGAGACCTTCAATCTGTGAGAAACTCCAACCAAACCATTTTCTGCCTGCTCATAAGGCTTGTTTCATTGAGCAAGAGCTGCAGCATTTCCCTCAGCTAGAAGGGGCTAAAGTATTTATTAAGATTGGATATCCTGTGTTATTTAGAATCATAAAAGTTAGGAGAAAATAGGAGCTACCTTTTTGGACCTGAATGTGCTCTAAAACTATTCTTCTAATATGGGTGTGGTATGCAAAGAAAGCATGAATGGAGGTTTCTTTTGTGGTCTTTTAGGAATTTCTAGATCAAACAGTGTTACTTGGCAAGTAGACAAATAGGTTTTATTTTTTGTAATCACCAGGTCTTAAAACACTGTGATCAACAGCCCTACAGTTACTGAGGGCTGAGCAAGAATAGACATTGAGTTGCTTTTTTTAGGGCACAGCAGCACTCAGATTAACTCTTTCAGTGCCCTCTGCCACACATCCACTCAAAGTAAATGATTGCAATGTAGCAAAGGATTTCTGGGCTGATGTGGTGGTTAAGTGCTGGCTGGAGATCATACACAGACTGTCAGGTGTTTGCTCCCAGCTCCCCCACATCTCAGTCTGTCAGGGAAGAACGTATGGGTCCCTCTGTAGAGGCTCAGTGAGTCTGCAGTTGCTGTGCTTATGCCTACAAAGGTGATGAGCATGGGAGTATTCATTCTTCAAATGATAAATCCTGCCTGGCTCTGAGGTTCTTTCTGTGTGTGAGAGAATACAGCTATGTTGAGTATAACTGTGTAGATGCCTGTTTGTCTGCATAAATTATTCATGTAGAATGTGAATATTTTGATGTTCCTCCGTGGAACAGCCAAGCTGCTCTAAAACAAGTTGTCTTCTCTGCAACACCCTTTGCAGTCCTCTGCAGGCTTAAATTATGTTCCAGGGCACTACTCGGCTGCCTTGGCAGCAATGCACTGTTGGGGTTACTGGGAAAAAGTAACACAAGGAAGTGTAAGTAACAGCTGAACTGAGGGAGAAAATTTTGTGATGTTTTTCACTAATGTGCTTGGAACAGTGTTGTTAGGGAAGATCCTGCCAGTGGAAGGGTTTTTCTGTTTGCAGTTGTGAGATATCAAGTTCATTCATAGTCACTTCAACCCCTGCTGTAGAAAGTCTTTAAAAAATGAGGAAGTGTTGCTTAGTGATTCAGCTGTGGGTAATGGTGGTTTTCATATACAGCATGGCCAATATTTCCCTAGGTGGGTCTTTAAACCCATCTCATAGTGCTGCTGGACTACTCTGGAACTTCTGGAGAGGTATGGAATACTGCAGATACCATTCTTTGTCCCAGGCACTAAATGTTCAGTTGTGATTTTGCAACAAAGATGTAAAACAAGAGATCTGAGTTTTCTTGAGCTCGCTCAGCTGTGTGTTTAGCTAGCAAAACAGGAAGTGATATCTGCTGTATGACTCTTCAGTGGCCAGCATGAGAAATGTGGGCAGAAGAGTTGGGCCATGTGAGCTGGAAGTAACACAAGGAAGTGTAAGTAACAGCTGAACTGAGGGAGAAAATTTTGTGATGTTTTTCACTAATGTGCTTGGAACAGTGTTGTTAGGGAAGATCCTGCCAGTGGAAGGGTTTTTCTGTTTGCAGTTGTGAGATATCAAGTTCATTCATAGTCACTTCAACCCCTGCTGTAGAAAGTCTTTAAAAAATGAGGAAGTGTTGCTTAGTGATTCAGCTGTGGGTAATGGTGGTTTTCATATACAGCATGGCCAATATTTCCCTAGGTGGGTCTTTAAACCCATCTCATAGTGCTGCTGGACTACTCTGGAACTTCTGGAGAGGTATGGAATACTGCAGATACCATTCTTTGTCCCAGGCACTAAATGTTCAGTTGTGATTTTGCAACAAAGATGTAAAACAAGAGATCTGAGTTTTCTTGAGCTCGCTCAGCTGTGTGTTTAGCTAGCAAAACAGGAAGTGATATCTGCTGTATGACTCTTCAGTGGCCAGCATGAGAAATGTGGGCAGAAGAGTTGGGCCATGTGAGCTGGAGGGCAGCATCCCATGGCTTGAACAACTGGCCACATCCAGGGCCTCTTGTTTCCCCTTCAGCAGTTGTTGGAACACTGGGCCACATGGCTGCTCTGTGTGGGTGCAGAGCTGCAGTTAAACTTTCCTTTCTGCAGAATTCAAATGTAATGAAGCAAGGGGAAGTACTTCTTCACGCAGCAGTGGCATGAACCTATCAGATTCCTACATCAGTAGATTGACTCCCCTGAGTCTTCCTGAGGCTCACCATCAATAAATGCCCATCATCTCTTAGGATGAAGGAGAAGGAACAGCAAAAAAACAGCACTGACCCCTGTTTCAGACTTTTCTTTATTTGTCTATTTTAAATTATGTGGATAGAAGAGGGAGGACTGGGAGAGGAAGTTGAGATGAAGAATCCTCTTTCAAGCCTTTGGGGAGCTGCAACACTTACATCTCCTTTTTGAGGTCAAAAACCGGTCCATGGTTGGTGTTAGAGAGAGACCAAGCTGCAAATACCCCTGGGAGTGCCTCTCCTGAAGGGTTTTCCAGTCTAAAGGAAAAATCACCCCTACATTTCTCTAGTACTCAGCTTCCAGGAGATTGCTTTGAACAGTTTTGAAGTATCAGCTGGTATAGTAGTGCTGAAGCTGATACTTTGATCTGCAGGGAAGTGATGCTGAGCCATCACTGGAGTATTTTTACTGCGGGAAAACTCCAGTTTAGGAAAATGTCATAGCAGGCTATCAGTTCTGGCATGAAACTGCCAGCAGGTGGATATCGTGATGGGAAGTGTTAAGTGGGTTTTGCTGGCTCACTGGTGCAGCTGGCTTGTTCTGTCGCTTACATAAAAGAGAAGTGGGACCTGCCCTCAGGCTAGAGTGAGAATTTGGTTTTGGTGTGGGGTGGAGAACATATAATGGGGACAACAAAAGCCTGAAGTGAAGCCTTAGGCTGAGGTTTTACACAGTATATCTAGAGAAGTTATGGCAATATTATTTTAGCTTTCCAGGCCTGATCCTCAGCCTGTGTGACTGATTTCATGCAGCTGTTACAGAAAGTGTAAGAAAGGATGTGGAAGGAACTCCAAAATGTCACACACTGGCACAACCTGGAACTGGCTTTTTAAGACCATCTTTGAAAATCAATTGTCTTATCTGCTTTTGAATTCTGATGCAGCCTCCTGCTGCCATCCTTGTAATGCTGCATTGGGATTGGCCTTATAGGTCATTTTCTCTCTCCCTTCAGTTTTAGACTGACAACTCTTGGTCTGACCTGGTCTGGGGAAATGGCTTTCCTCTCCCCCTATGCAGTGATTCTTTACATTCAAATGGCTTTTATCCTGAATTATCCCATTTTTCTGGGGGAATGGGGTTAGTGAGGAGTTTTTTCATTATGTTTGCGTTCCCCAGCCAAGTCAATGCTCTCACATATGTGGAATTAAGAGAAACATATATGGAATTAAGGGAGTTTGTGTGCAAACGGAGTGTGGCCACCTTTTACTGAAGTATTTTGCAAAAGTGGCAAGATTTTTGATGGGGAAAGAATGAACACAGCTTTGGCTTGGGCAGAAAAGCAATACATCCTGGAGATCCATCCTGGAGAAATCCTTGGCTATGCTGCAGGAGAAAGCCTACAGTAGGAAGATTCAGTTTTCTGCTCAGAGTAAAAGAGATGAAGTGATGTTCAGAGCCATAGATCTTATCTAAACCAGGCCCTTACTACAAGCAAACAAAAAAGGAAATCTTAGAATATTGTGTTTAATTGGGTATAAGTTCTTTACTATTTATCTATTTCTGTTTCCTCCATTCCTCTGGGCATCCTTGTAAATTAAAATGCAGGGATTTTCCCAGAGCTATAATTTAATTTGACCTTCTTGTGAAGGAATTTTAAAGTGACATTGAACTTCAAATATGAACATATTCCCTTCAGCACTGCCCCTGTACTGACCGGGGTGGGAGTGCTCTCAAATCCTGGATGCAAAACATCCACTGGCCATGTGTGCCTGTCCTGTTCCTGACCCCCTGCAGGGTCAGTTCCTCAGGAGTAACCACTACTCTGCCTTCTTCCCTGCTGCTTCCATCCTCACCATTTCCCAGTGCAGCTTTAGTGAAACACTGGCGGGGCTTTTGCTGTGGATGTGGATAGGGGAATACAAAAGCTGAGCCAGGCAGTGGTGGGGGCTCCTGAACTACCTGCCTGGCTTCTTCCACAGACTTTGGGCACTCCTTTAGGCTGTTCTATAAACAATTGATCATTTCAGACATAAGCACCAGGTGCTCTTGGCAATACATTAAAATGATCATCCCTAATCTTGGACCTGACACGTACAGAGCTCTTCACACGTTTGAAAGCAAGGCTATTAATTAGTTCTAACAGCTCTAGCTGTGAAACATGATCACTTTGCTGTTGAAAAGAGCATACTGAATTAAGTAAACGATGAGACAAAGCAAGGGCACTTTTCCTACAGCCTTTTGAAAACATAAATAAGTTCTGACATTTCTGTTTTATGGGGAACTTGAGGTCTAGAGAGGTCAAAAAAGCCCGTAGGTACTGAAGTCCCATTCATCTTCTATTGTAGGTACCAAGTCCACACTGAAAGTCTCTGCAAAACTGTGCACTGCCAGAATCCAGTCTTGCTTTCATACCAATTTATTTCTGAAAATATCTCTAGCAGAATAATCTGCTGTGTAACCAGATGACAAACCCAGTTTATAATAAAAATTAGTCTTGAGTCTTTGCGCACTGTATACATAATTCCCTCTTTGGGATTGTTTTTTTCAATTTGCTTCCTTTTAAGTTTTTCATCACAATCCAGTGAGGGAAAAGTAAAATGAAGTTGCTAGTCCTAAAACCAGGTTTTAGGCAGGGCTGAGCACAAGAAGCAAGTTGTAGGGACAGAGTGTAGCTCAGCCTTTCTGAATGAATGAAAGCATGGTTGAGGCAGAGACAACAGCCATCCACTTGCTCCTCCATGCAAGGTGTTGGTCATTATAGCACCCTCTGTGCTCTCTGCCTGTGCAAACTCTCCAGGGTGTAGAGAAAGAGCTTTGAATTCAGCTGTGGTTGCAAGGAGAATGGTGTCTCACACCCCTGGCAAGTGAAATGGTGTGAGTGAGCAAAGGAAGACCTGCCACTGTAGATTTAAGGTTCTGGCCTGTGTTTCCACAGCAGGCATGAATGCATGGGATGAAGCTCAGACCACACTCAAGCTGGCAATTCCAGCCTGCTGGATGAAATTCTGTACCCAGGCAGAGCAGCTTATGTCCCTTTGCTCACTCACTGTAGCTTCAGCACTGTGAATTCATTGAGTCCATTTAAATTAATCTCAGTTTATGTCAGTGCTCTGGGAGAGAGGCACACAAAGGGTAAATTCTGGTCGGCTCTTAAGAGTTGAGGTGCTGCCACACACATCAATTAGATGCAAAACAAGAACAGAGACGCTGCCAGGTTTCCCTCAGGTTGTGGGCAGTGGTGGTGGTGGTCATTGAGCTGCTGTGTGTCCCTGCAGTGGAGCAGTTGCACTGGAAAGGGGAGTTCAAATGGGGTAACTCATACAAGTTTTGTTCAGCAAGTGGAGGGTATGTCAGACCCATGTCTTCCACAATTTCCCAGAAGTGTGAATACCCCAAGGACATATAACCTTAACCAGGTTCCCCTGCTACAGCTGCAGAGGTGCCACCAGTGTCCTGCTGGGAGGCTTCCTGACACCTGGATCCCACCACCACCACAGCAGGGCTTGAGGAAGCCAGTGGTTGCAGCATAAGCAGAGGAAAAATGAGTTGCATTTTTATTCAAATGAGTGCAATGTGATCTGTGTATTTGGCTTAACTGTTGCTTACATCTCACAGGGTGGATTTCAAAAGCAGCCTGTATTTGCTCTCCATCAAGGCAATACATGGTGTTTATTCTGCTTAACCAAGTGGCAGAAGGAGAACACAAGTTTGTTCCGTTCACTCACCTCTAAAAATGTGTGAATGATGCATGGCTGAAGGGATGGGTGATGTATCTCGCCCAGTCTGTGCTGCATTAACGTGCTCATTCACGGTCTTTGGCTGGTGCTGGGCTGACCAAACTGGGTGAACCAGGAGAGATGACAGAGAGAACCCTGTCAAGATGTTTTGTCTTTCCTACAAAACTGTGACCTCACTGCAAAGCAGACTACAGTGTGAATGCAGCTCTCTTCCCCCAGCACTTCCATGAAGGTGGGTGGGTTGAGAGGTTAATCCTTTTGTATCCACATGCAGGTTATGCAGCTAAGGAGTGGGAGTAAGCAGAGGATTGCCTCCAGGTTAGAGCAGAAACATTTTCTGCCAATCTGGAGCCACAACTATGCTAAAAAATGCACTGACTTTAGAAAATGGAGGCTAATATTTTGAAGATGGTGGCTTTCATCTCCTATAGAATCAATATTTTCCTTGGACGGACATGTGCTCAAATTTGTTTTTCTACTTCCCTATTTAAAACAAGTATTTTCTAATAGCCAGTACTCTAAATAAAGACAGGTTCCCAGAGCAATAAAATTCCTTTAAAACTTATATCTTTGGGCTTAATTATAATTTTCTCCTTCAGAAACACATGGCTGGAATAACACATTTCCCAAGCAAGTAATTCCAATTGCTGCTTGAAAAAGTCACAATGCCAAAATGCCCAAAGCCTTCACTGTTTGGAATGAAATAGCAAAAATCTCTGTCTTTCTTTTAGTTGCCTGTTGCCATTCCAAATATGCAGGTGACCCTCTACAACCCTTTTCCCAAGTATTATAATGGAGCAGGAAAAGACAAAAGGGGGGATGGGTTTTGAGCCATCTTTAGCCCCTGGTGAGTTACCTGTTCCCAGAACTGCTGGCACTGCGCCTCCCACCTGGGAGCCTGGCATCCGGTGCACCATCGTCATCTGCTGTCAGCAAGCCTCCAACGTGCCTGTGACCTAGAAAGATAAAAATACCCTGATAACAATAACAGGGCTGCTGTGATATGACAGACCGTGCCACGAGCAAGAGACAGTTTTGGTGGGGACCTGAATGAGGAGCCTTGTAGGGTCTATAGCACCAGTGAAACGAGAAGCAGGAGTCATGGGGTGGTTCTGTATCCAGAACTGTTCTGTGAACGCACCCAATCTCTTGTCTTTGCTTGTGGTCCTGTTCACTCCCCTCTCCCAAAACTTTCGTAGGTATCGAGGTAAAAGTTGTGGTTGTACAAGATCTAGCCAAGACCAAACGCCTCTTTTCGAAGGTCCCTGCTCATTACCAAGAAATGTCCTGTAAAACATCATAGTAATCCAAATGGCCTGTCTGGCAGATCTTCTCACCTGGCTCAGGCTAGCAGTTAACTAGAAAAAGTCAGAAGGAGGTAATGCTGAGCCCTGAAAAGCAAGCCTGATTTCTCATCAATCAACCAATCTATCAGTCAATAAGTATCTATCAGGAGGAGATGGACAATACCTACAGCTCAGCCCTACAAGGCGTTTTTCTCTCAGGAGGTTCCTTTAAGTGGGTAATACGTCATCCAAGACTTACTTTTAAAGTTAAAATGGCATCTCTGCTGCTGTCAATAATGAAGAAAATGGTGCCAACCTTCTTCAGATACTTCCTAAAAGCTGGTAGGAGAAAAACCCTTCTACACATCGTACAACATCGATGCTCCTAAAGCATTCTCTCAGGGGCTGTATGGAGGTACAACTAAAGCAGAGAATCAGTTCTCTGTCAATGCACTCTGATAAGAAACAAGCACAGGTGGAGGGGAGATGTCCCTTGAAGAGGGGATCTTTGACCTTTGTAATGGGTCTTCATAATTGTGTACAAAAAGCTAAGTAAAAAAAAAACCCAAAAATTATTAAGATCAGGAGCATCTTAACCTCATAATATGCAACAGGAGCAGGAAATGATTCTCAGATGCAAAGAACAACCAGGTCCTCTCACCGAAAGGTGTGTTTCAGGAGAGGACAAATAGCAAGTCAGGGGAAAACCAAAGTAAGCTTTTGTTTTCCCAAGCCTGTGGTCAGCTTGGGTTGGGGTCAGGTAGAGAAACTGCAAGTGTGTTTCATCTGTTGTACACATCAGCTTTGGGAAAAGTTGTTTTCTATCCATCTTCCTTTGCAAAATCCAGAAAAAGTATCTTCCTCTGTGTAAAGCCATCACCAATAAACTAACATTTCCCAGAGGAACTCTTCTCCCTTAGGAGAGGCAAAGTCACAGTCTTCCTTCCATGTTTCTTACCACCCTTTTTTTCCTCTGTTTTTCCTTTTGCTCCTTTCAACCTCAAATTTACTTGTCATTACTCTTTCATGAGCTTTTAAACTAATATGCTGGTATAGGAAATGAGGTTTGAGAGTGCTGCCTGCCAGTTCTCCTCCTTGCCTTTTCACCATCACTTCTGAAGCTATGCTCATTATCCGTTACATTTAATAGAGAAGAGAGCTGTCAAAAATGTTATTCCCTAAATAAATTAAGTTTTATGAGAAATGGAATCTGGGGAAGTACTAATGAAGAGAAAGTAGCTCTTGGACATTTCGTCATTTCATTTGCAGAAGACAATGCTGCAAATGTATATTCTTTGAAGCCATGGCCTCTATTGAATCTGTTTGCTAAGGAATGAGGAATATACACTTTTTTCTTCTTTCTCCAGAGAGAGCTATATGACAAGGGACAAACAAAAGGGAACTGTACTTTTGCACTAGCCCCTCTTCCTTTTCTTTTGTTCTCTTTGCCTTCTCACAATGTAGTTTTCACATGCTTTGAGCTCTTTTTTGCTAGAAATTTTGCCAGGAAGTTTAGTAGTGATGGAGGTGATGACTCCAGAAGGAGCAACTGGAACTTGACTGAGCTGTCCACACTTTTCTCTTGGAATTTTGGATCTAAACTGTTTCTTGGTAGTGTTAGGAGGGCAAAGACTGGAGAATCCTCATGAAATTCATTTTGAAAAGGTCATATGTCCTTTACAGGTTCTTTTTAAAAATATTTTTTCTTGTTTTAACTAAAAGGAAAGGAAACTTTTGAAAAAAATGTATTTCAGATTAAAAATTCTGAATGTTTCACTAAGGAAAGCTACACGTTTCAAGGGAAACATGTAAAGATATTTGCCAGTAAATAATTCAGTAAAATGAATTCAAGCTGATGCACAATTGCTAAACTTGCTCCGGAATTCATGAAAGGAAAGATTTCCTCAAAGCTCTTGCCACAAAAAAATGTGTTTGGTCACATATGAACCTGTTGTTCATTTCCCTAATGGTGCCATGTTTTCTAGATGGTGAATTAAATTAATCCTAAGATTAGCAGCCAAGAGTTCACAAATCCGTTTCTGACCTTAATCTTTTTGGGGAGCAAGGTTGGCCACTTGCATGAAGTCACTTACAATAACCCTGAGGGTCTGCCTAGATTTAATCAGCAAGATAAAGGTGTCCATTGGTTGGTGTGAGACTGAAATTTGTGCTCTTAGATTGTGATTTTAACTGATTTAGAATAACACCTGTGAACTTTTGGATATATTGTTCTTGCAGTCAGGAAATTTGGGGCTTTGGTACTGATTGGGGAAACACTCCCTTTCCCAGTCTGCCCAGGCATCCTCTCTAGTTTTTACAGGGTACTCCAACTTTAAGTACTCCAGGCACATCAGATATACTTCTTTGCATTGTCTTTTGAGTAATAAAGCATTTATTGCATGGTGGTGATAGCACACCACCAATTTTTCCATGCTGTTGTTGAGTTCCAAACACATGTTTGAGATATGCTGAGAAGCCGCTAGCTCAAGAGCTTTCATTTGTATAAAGCATAGATCTGTGATTCCCCCAATTCCTTAAGCAAACAGATACTGAGTTTTGCAAGTGGCTCCTTCTGCTCTTCCAGTCTCTCCTGCCCTGACCTGCCAGGAGAGGAGCCCACACCTGAAGCAGAGGTCTGCAAGTGGGAGGTTGAGGCACGGAGTTCCAAAGATGCATTGGAAGCAGCACAGCACAAGGTCAGAACAAAGAGTGTGTTTGCAGCTGGTGAGGCTTGCTGAAATACATGCAATGTATTTCAGCAAGCATGAGATCAGTGATTTCATCCTTTTTTAGGATAAACTTTCTGCAGGCACTCCTAAACCAGTCTGTCGGGTGAGTCCTGAACTCCCAGGCTCATCATAGCTTTGAAACCAGACCATGTGAGGTGGATGACCGATGTACATCAGATGTTGTGGGGAGGGCTGGGTCATGCACAACTCACAGTCTGAGTATTTTTCATCAGGATTTGTTGATGAAATGTTGTGACTAATGAAAGAAGAATTCTCGTGTAAAGCAGAGACAGGGAAAAGGCGATTTTTCAGGTGCAGCTGGTTGGAAATGGGGATATTGAAAGGATTGGTAGAGCTCCTCAGCTCAATAAATGAAAAAAATATCTATTCACGAGCAGCTATGGAGGGCCAAGGACCTTGTTACCATGTAGGAGGACGTGCTGGAAACCTTCCCTAAAAGCTCAGGCACTTTGAAAGGGACACATGTATCAAAAGACGTGAGATCAAGTCACAGCTGGAAACGCTGTGTAGTCACAGTGTCTGCACTTAACTGGAGGGATTTCAGAAAGGCCTGTAAAATAGTGTAAAGCTCTAGGGATGTTCCTTACAGCCAGGAAGCAGAGTTTTCACTCTACTAGACCTCTCTAAGAAAAGGGTGAAAGCCAAGTTTTTACTGGTCTTTTTTTTTTTTTTCCCCTAGTCAACAGCTTGTATAATTAAACAGGGGAAAAAAAGGAGAAGGAGGCCATCCAGTCAGGGAATATTTAAACTAAAAGCAAACAAGAAGAGAAATTCAACCTTTAATGCCAGAAAGGTCTGGAATACTTTCTGAAGAGAAATCGGCTGGATGGACACTCTTGGAGTGGAAACTTGAGTCCTGAAAGACCAAGGGCTCTTAATGGGTTTAATGTTGTTCATTCATGCAGTTAGGAAGGAGAATAGTAGTGTGGTGAAGTCATATGGCCTGCTAAAAGAATCAGAGTGGATAGCTGTAGCAATATTTCTCAATATTCTTCACCAGTGTATTAAATTCCCTGTTGACTGAACTCTCCACAGCTCTACAGGCCCATCACTGTTGTTTGTATTGATCTGTGGTGCTCAGCAGGAGTTTATTTCAAGAGTTATTTCTCTTGCACAGTTGAGAAGTGTTGATTCATCTTTTTGCTGCAAAAATGACTAATAACAAATGCTTTCCAGGAACGAGCCCCAGTAAATCAGCCATAGACGTGTAGCTCAGATTCAATTAAGTTGATAGGGCACGCAGTTCAACTCCAATTTAATTATTTCTCATTTTATGTAAATGAGATTTCTTATTGCAGTGAAACAAATTATTATTTTCTCATGACAGTGCCTCATTTGCATGCTTTACTTCTTATTCTGCCCTTAGTTTAACTTAAAAACAAAACAAAAGGTTCCTCAAAATTCAGAGGCTGAATTGAAGAGCTAATCTTTCATTAGCATTCTGGAGACAGTAGTTCCTTTGTGATCTGGTTGTGCTTGGCCTTCCTATAACACTGCCTGATTAGAGCTTTGTGTTTGACAAAACAGATTAAGCATGACATCTGCCAGGTATATAACGCCAGAGGCAAGCACCCCAACCTTTGGGAATGTTCATCCAAAAATCCTCATTTGGCCAAACTTTAAGTTAACTTAGGATCCTGCTCCTTAAACAATATCTGATTTATATTTCAGGGATGAAAACATATTTTTTCAATCTACTGCCTACCTGCTACCTCTCTACTACCTTCTACCATGAGTAATGCTCACTCCATTTGGGAGTAAGCACAAAAACAAGTGGAAGCTGCAGAAGTTTTTCATGCCACTCTTTTTCTCTGGCACTAAATCACAATGAATTTTTCTCTGCAGAACCTCTGTGACTGGTGTCAGGGCAGCCTCCTACAGACAGGGAGCTGGAGCATACCAAGAGTAAAGGAATTGCTGCAAGGCACAGGCAATGCCAATGGTCAGGAATGAAATTCAACCTTCTTGCATCTTAACCCAGTGCCTAAGCCACAAATCTGTTCTGTTTTTCCTGTAGATTATGCTTCTTCAGGATGCAAAGCTCTTTGGCCTGCTATCCCCTGTGCTGAATGTCAGAACAGGGATGACATTTTTTTACCAGCCATGTACATGAAGTCCTGTGAGTTGGGCAGAGCCTGTTTTACTTTGAGAAAAAGATAATGGAAGAAACTGTGTGTAGCCAGTGAAAAAAATCCTGTCCCTCCCACACACCTGAGAGAGATTTCCACTAGGAAAGACAAAACCATTCTGGAGTTATCTGACTATCCAGCACTTGCAATGTAAAGTTTTTACTGATGTTAAATTCAGCAAAGTAAGCAAGGTGCCATATTTATCATCAGTAACACCCTTGCTCTTCTCCTGTTGGGAAGCAAGGACATATAAATAGTCAGGTGTCTTTCCAGGCCGCACTGACCTCCGTAACAGCTGTGAAAAATAGAATGCTTCTAAAATACCCAACTAGAGTGTGTGCTTTCACACAGAAGGAATAAATCAGCCTTTCCCTTCCTGGGCTTTCATTCTGCAGTAATTTTTCACACTTCCTCGCACTGAGCCATGACTGCTAAAGTTCATCCTGGAGTAGTTTTACAACCTATGGGAATGGCTTAATGAAGCACTATCAGTCCAAATGCCAGTCTCCACTGCTTAGGTTTGTTGAATTCCTTGCTGGTTTAGCAGCACAGACACAAGTGTTCTCAGGAACTGATGTTGCCAGTGTCCTGGAGACTTCTGAGGGGAAAAAGCTTCATTTTGCTCAGGCAGTCCCAACATTTCAGACAATCTAACTCTATTGTGGCAGCATACACGTCCACTCAGGGGCGCAAACAAGTCACTGTGAAGTGAAGGGTCTGTGCTGGTCCCTGTTGAAGCTTGGCAGCTGCAGCCAGGCGTGGGCCAGGGGCTGCCCGGGGCAGCAGGGATGGG
>NW_008237239.1:17447464-17462469 GCF_000691975.1 Corvus brachyrhynchos | reverse complement strand
GCTGCTGCCGCCGGGGGGGGGCAGGGGCCGCCCGGAGCCAGCAGGGATGGGATAGGGCTGCCAGCTGAAGGGGAGCAGAGAAGATGGCTCTGCCTCTTCATCTCTGACCTTTTGCTGGGGGCCATTCCCTTGAGTATCTGCCCACTTCTTACACAAAGGCAACAGCCACATCTCTTAGGGGTTTCATGGAATTTGTGCCGTTCCCTCATTTTTTTTTCTTGTTCCAGGATCTCTTAGGATTGGTTGCTTTCCTTTTGTGGCTTGAAGGAAGAATGGTTAGATTTAGTTTCTCTGTCTTGTAGTCAATGGCATAAGGACTTTGAGGTTCAATCCAGCAGGGCTCCTGGACTGGGGGCAGCTTGTGGAAAGAGGAAGGTGCTGCAAAGGCTCTTCAAGCCGGGCTGTGACTCCATTCACCTGTGCCTCTCTCAGAGGCTGCTCCTTGTGTGAAATGCTTCCCCCTTTCCCAGCCATGGCCCCTGAAGCAGGCTCTGACTCGTGGGCACACTGACCCCAAAGGCAAGAGCTGTTCTCATGGATTATTAAGCCAAATGATAACTCTCTCTTGGTCTTATCATAAGAACTGATGTCATTCACTGTGCAGGGAAGGTGTTTGGGAGCCAGCAACAGAGAATACCTGCATGAGATGGGTGTGTGTGAGGGGACAAGATGTGGGTGCCCCGTGGGGGCAGGCTGCTTGCCAGAGGTCCCCGCTCATGGCATGGCAGCAGTGAGTGTAAACACAAGGCTTGGAGGAGGGGAGTGGGAGATGGCAGTGCTGGTGTCTCCTCACATCTCCAGGCAGAGAGAGAGGTGTGTGAGAAATCAGGGAGCTGCTGCTGGGCTTCGGAGCGGAGAGCCCCTGCAGACTGTGACCAGAGCAAAGACAGACTTTGGTCTGACAGAAGGAAAAGGGAAATGTGGAGCTGCATTTGCACCAGCTGCTAATCTTGCTGTTGGAAGCACATTTTCTTTTTTTTTAAGATGCTTGATGAAAATGCCTGTGCATAATTTACATTTGTATCTTTTGTGTTCTATAATAAGTAACTCATCTGCATGTAGAGAAGAGACAATTCTTATATACAATTGTCTGCTTGGCATATGATCTGCAAAGCCAATGTAATGGTTTTCTGCTTCTGTGAGCTTTTATTAACAAATACAGGAAGAAGAGCAGAAAAAAAGAAATTTGGGGAAAATTGCATAGCTATTATGAATATTAAGTTTCTGGTTGTTGTTGGGATTTGGACATAACTTAGGCCAAAGCTTAGTGTTTCAAAAGCTGTAACAACAGTGACTACTTTTGTTTCCAGCAGTTTATTATCTTTCATTCTTTTTTTGGAAGCAAAATTAAACAGTTTATTTTTGCTTCTACAGAACCACAATTTTGGCAAAGTGTAGACAGCTCGCTATCTAAACTTTGTTCAAATAAACACAGTCCATTTTTTCTGTACCTCTTAAAACTCAAACTTGCTGATATGCTCCAGAAAAATTTCATAAGCTCCAAATGATTAAATGAGGAAAATGATGTACATATTTCTTCAATTGTATCCCAGTGCTGTCTTTATCTGTAGGATTTGCAAGCAAATTGACTTTCAGTCCTATCCTTTTCTGGTATCTTCTGTGCAGCTGACGAGAGATTTGCAAGCAAATAGACCTTTTTGAAAATTTAAAGCAGATTTGCTATTTCACAGTTTGTATCTCTTTTGCATAAATACATTTTTTCCAGAAGGCTTATAGGAAGTGTTATCTGGCAATCCCACTGGCCAACTTCCTAAAGGTTTTGTTTGTTTCCCGGTGATTTAAAAGCATCTAAAGTCTTCCCACCCTGCCTCGCCATTTCCCCTCTCCCCAGAAACCTTACTTGCCTCACTTCATGTGCGTTTATGACATCTCTATCATGTAAACAGAGTGTTTAAAGGGGAGTGAAGTGTATTTAAATCAAATTGTATTGTTTTTCTCATGGGAGTCATGCACCATTATCATTAGGGCTGTTGTCGCAGTTAAATTTACCAGATACTTTGCAGTGGGAAACCCTTCATTCATTTACTTACAGTCTGCCAGGCTTCAGCAGTTTGGGATAAACTCTTCCCTGACAGGGATCTGTGTTTTAACTCCATGTCACTCCTTTGTTACAGCCAATATGTTCAAGAAAAAAAAAAGTAAGTTCTTTGCAAAGTCTAGGATGTATTTGAAAAATTTATAAGGACCAATATGCAAGAAAGGAGCAAAATAAAGTTTGAATGGTCCATTTAATGCCAGCATCTTCTACCATAAAAAAACTTGCCTTTGAAAGTGGGCATCGGTCTCCTCTCCCAGGTGACAAGTGACAGGATGAGAGGAAACGGCTACAAGTTGTGTCAGGGAATGTTTAGATTGGACATTAGGAAATTTTTTTTGCAGATGGAGTTACCAAGCATTGGAACAAGCTGCCCAGCAAAGTGGTGAAGTCACCCTGCCTGGGAGTGCTCAAAAAAAAAGTGGATATGGCACTTGAGGATGTGGTTTAGTGGTGAACATAGTAGTGGTAATAGGTCGACAGCTGGATTTGATGATCTTAGAGGTCTTTTCCATCCTTAATAATTCTATGATTCTATTAGATTGACTTAAGACAAATTTTAGGGAGATGGAAATTTTCCAGGATTGTTTTTATTATTAGTTAGGCCTAGGTCTTTAGCTTATCATATACCCAACACCGAGCAGCCATGCTTGCAGACAGCTCCTACTTCTGTAGGTAAGGGGAGAAGTTTTCTTGTCGTCTACAATCCCAGCAGCGAAATTTGCAGAGTAGCAACACAAGGCCTACACAATAAACTCATCTGGAGGCAAGGTGTAAGGTGTATTGCTCCTGCCAGGGGGCATCTCCCCTCTTCCTTGCCTTGGAGAGCCCCAGTTCTCCTCTCCCTGACAATTCCAGCCATCCTACGGCAGATCCTTATTGTGTGTGACAGCACCGGGAGATGCGCAAGTAACGCGGAGCACAGATCGCACACGCACCGGGTCTCAGTGGGGAGATCAGCCTCACACCACTCACCACAGGGCTGTCAGGGCCCATCAAAGGGAAAATGATCAGATTTATGAGCCAATGGGAGTGCACCAGCACGCTGAGCTTGTGCAGCTGTAGCTGGAGTGGGAAAATGAAGCACTCCCGATGGAAAGCTGCAAAGGCAGTAAGGAAGACTAGGGAAAATATTCCTGTTTGAAAGTTTTCATGGCAAGTCTCATTCTGGGACAAAACACAGTTATTTTCTTCTTTTCTTATGTCTTCATCTTTTTAGAAAGCTCCTGTCTCTGCCTCAGTGCTGTGGCCCCACACTGAACAAATTTGTGGGGTTTTTTCTCATAAAAGAGTAGACAGAGGATTCCAGACAGGCAAGATTTTCTGTGTTATGTGCAGGTGGGTCTTGCCTGCCCCTGCCCTGGCAGTGTCTTACTACCCCAGCACAGTGCTTGAACATCCCCAGTGCTGCCCAGCCCTGCATTTCCCATCTCAGGCAGCTTAGGGGGAGAGATCACAGCTGCTTAGAGAAGCAGAGAGGTGCCAGAGGAATGCACAAACTGGTTTCGTGAAAGTGCATTGATTGCTGCAACAGTTCTGCCCAGGAAAAATATCAGAAAGTCATACCAGATCAGTCTTGAAAATTTGAACTGAAATATATGAAGTGAGAGAAATGAGTTTGACCTGACACCCTCACCTGCTCACAGAACAAGTCTTCTTGGGTTGTTTATTTGGAGTACAGCAGCAGATATGGAAAGCTGACACTGCAAACTCATTGTATTTATTGATAACCTGCAAGGAATCTTTTTGAGCAACAAAGTAAGTGGTCATGTAAGTACCAGCTGTGGGCAATTGATACACAAATCTGCATGCTGGCTTGATTTTAGCCAGATCACACCAGAATCCCTCCCTTCTCCAGCTGGTAAAATTAAACTTCAGAGCTACATAGGTGTGTTTAGCAAGTATCATCCATTGTTTTAGAGACTGAGCATTCTTTATTTTTCAAGAGTGTTTTCCTGCTGTATACTAGAAAAGAGAAATGGAGGAATTAATGCTCTTTGTTTCTGTCTTGTTGTTGCTTATTGCTAACACGCTTTCTCTAGACAAGTGGAACCTGTTTCCCAATGAGCACATGTTGGGCACTGAACCTCCCCACCATCAGCAGGGGTTGGGCCTGTTCAAGTGGTGTAGTGTCTCCACGGTAGCATGGGGGTCATCTTCTGTCTCACTGGAAGGATCTTTCTTGGGATATGCCAAACTTGGCTCAGAAGGAGCTTTCAAAAACACAGAAGAAGAAACACCTAGGAAGGCTTTGTGCTAATTCCAGCTGTGATTATAACTGGGGGAGTAAATTGCAGATTGGGTACATTTTAGTAATAAAGTGGGTGTGAGGGGCAAATTAGCACGACCTCCTCTGATGAGGAATGAGTCTTGCCGGCTAATACGACAAATGTAGTAGGAATAACAGATTACAGAAGGATGAAAGACAGCTCTGGAGCCCTCTTCCTTTAATTTCTGTGTCCCTCATATCTGCAGAACAACTGTAATGAAAACAACAGCCATGCATGTCAGGGCTGAATTTGTCCCCAGGGTAAGTCAGGTAAGTGATGGGGAGGGTTATGTGCTCAGTAAGGTGCCAGACTGCTCTCCACACTGGCTTTGCCCTGTGCAGCAACAGCAGTACGTGACTGGCAGTGCCCATATCAGCATGAGAACTCTGCTAGAGGAGGGAGGAAATGGGTTTAAAATAATTTGTTTGAAGAGAGATATTTAATGTGCTGCTCACTTTGTTCACTTCTTCCTCTGCAAGAGCTGTCAGACAAGGCTTTCCACCAGCGTGGCTTGGTAGGCTTTCAAAAAGTGTCTCATTCTTTGAGAAAGCACGCACATCTGAGGTTGGTGAGAAACAGAGGCAATTGGGAAGTGTTGTAATTGCTGAGAGATGAAACATATGAAAGGATGGCTTTGTGCTGAATACATGACCTGCTGAAAATAGTCAAGTCTGTTCTGGTTGCCAGCACATTATCGTCTCCAGGTCACAGTATCTGCACAGAGTACCTTTGGGGGCCCAGAACTGAAACAGAGTCTAAGGGCTTGTCTGTGCTGGACCTTTGCTAGACGATGAAACCAGGAAAACTTTGAGCCATGCCAGTAACCACATGCTCTCTTATGTGACCCACAAGCTATCCTCCTCAGTCCTGCCAAGACAAAACCTTGCGCCTTTAACAGTCCATTTTGGAAAAATCATCCCCAGCCACTGCTCTATGATAATAATCATGTTTCTGGATGGAGATCATTTAAATACAAATATTTTTGTTTTCCAAGTGCTCTGTTTAACTGTAGTGTCTCCTTGACACTGCTGAGCTCTGCAAAGTCACTTTTCTTACTGCTTTTCTAAGACAATTGCTGAGAACATGGGAATGGCCACTGCCATCACTCACTGGTCCTTCAGTTGCGACTGTACCAGCAAAAGACAGAATACATCTTAGCACAGATTCACATAACACATAAAGGAACTTGTTAATATTTCAGAGACCAGCACATCTGGCTTTTAGGGACAGATGCAGCTGGAGAGCAAAAACGAGCATGTAAGAAAATGTTCTGATTTTACCCTTACAAGGGGTGGACAGAGCAGATGTTTACATCTGGAGGTCAAGCTACAAGTACAGCAATTCACCAGCTGAGAAATATCTAACATTCTTATGGAGAGCAGGAGAATGGCTTATAAATCGTGTCTTTAGAGTGACTTCACTAATCAACACTAAGCAGAAATGCAAAGACTGACATAAGTGAGCATTAAAAACATGCCATTTTTCTTGGGGATGCTCTTCTGAGTGAGATGCACTAATATGGCCAGCTGAGCAACCAAACTAAATTAGGCAATTTCCCTTCTATTCAGCGAGAGGAAGAAAGGGAGAAGGAAGAACAGAAGCCCTAAAAATAAGCCCCCACTGTAAACAACATTCAAAATGAATTTTACAGGTTTTATTGTTAAGTGCCTAATTCCTTCCCTTTGTGAACAAAGGCAAAGAAAATACTTAACATAGGCAGAATTCCCTTTCCCTGCCTTTCACTTTCTGCACATAAAAGGAAACCAGTTCTTTGAAATAGTTATATTTTTGACATTTGACTAAGCACCCGGAGATGCTAAGAAAAATATGTTCAGGATTTTATGGCTAGCCTTTCCATAGTGCAGCGAGTGAGGAACAAGAGGTGGGGGAAGCCAGCAAACAAGCAAAAAAAAAAGTCCAAACCTGCACGCTGCTGTGAACACACTGTGTCACAGCTCACTGCTGGCCCCTGTGCTCACAGCTCTATGTCTGACCCAGATCAAGGCACTGTAGCTGCCCAAAAGGACCAAAGAAGCACCAGGGAACACACAGGCTTGGCTGGGGGGAACTGGGGAAAAGGCAGTAGATGATTCAGATGGCAGAACCACCCCTTTGAGAATCACTGGAGGTGACAGTGGGCAGCAGCCGTGCCTGAGGAGGGGGAAGGGGGGGATGCAGGGAGACAGGACTGATCAAAACATCCCTGGGGGAGATGAGTGAGCAGCTGCCACATTCCCCTGCTGAAAGTCACTGGAAGGAAAGCAGGGCACGCTGCACCCACCGGGCAGCCGGGCACTGGCACAGCCATCTGCACTCAGTGACCGCTCTGGGCGCCGCTCGTGCCCCGTGCCCCTGCCTGCCCCCCAGCCCACCTCCTGTCTGTGCCACCTGCCTGGCCCACATCCCCCGGCCTCTGCTGCCCGACTCTGAGGACAGGGTGGAAAAGGGGCTTGTCCATGACTGTGAGGTACCTTGGTTCTGGCCATTAATGTTTCATTACCGTTCTCTGGTTCTGGTGTGTTGATGGAGCTGCTATCACTGGGTAGCGCTGGGAGGTAATGATGTGGCTCAGAGGTCATTTGACGGATGCTGTGCATCCTAATGTGCTTCAGCCCCTCAGCAGCACCTTCCCAGCTCTGCAAAGCAAGACAGAGCAGCCCCCAGGTTTACTCACAGCCAGGCATTTGGCAAACATAAAGAATCTTATTGGTCCTCTTTGAAGCTACATCTGAACTCCTTTCTTGTTGGTAAAATGCTTTCTCATGAACTTTCCTTCAAGTGTAGAGGAAGGCCCCTTCAAAGATAGTAAATAAAGGACAGAAAGTGTTCCTTGTTTGCAAAACTGAACAAGGAACTTTACCAGAATCAAAAAAAAAAGAAAAAAAAAGAAATTCCACTTTGTTGTTTGTGTGAGCTATAAAGTCTCTTTTCTGTCTTTTGCTAATCCATTTTCTTTTCACTGGTGTTTTTCATGTGGACTTAGAGAAATATTACAGTTATCTATGCATCCCACAAAGTCAGTTTATATTTATTCACTTTGCCTCCTTCCACATCCTTTCTAGCAGAAACAGCACAGTAGCCACAGGGGAGAAAATTACCCAGGCAGATTCTCCATCTGTCTCTTTTTCTGTTTCCCAGGGTTATTTGACTGTGCATATTTTTGTGAGTCTTGGTGGATCATTTTTGAATGATGCAATTTGAAACAAAAGAGCCCAAACCTACATCTTCATTTAGACAACTAACCAGATGGTCTTAGCAAGGCTAACCTTGACTGTGGCTCCGTTGGGTTGCGTGCCACGGTTTGCTTTGTCTGAGGGAAGACACCACAGGCTCTGAAATATTTTCCTCATGGTGTTTGAATTCCTGTGTCTGTCCCTTAGAGGCAGAATGGTAGAGTAACCTGAGCTGAAAGGGACCCAGAGGGATCAAAGTTGGCTCCTGCATGGGGTAATCCCAAAACTCACACCAAGTGCCTGAGAGTGATGTCCAAACGCTTCTTGAACTCTGGCAGATTCAATGCCTTGATTGGAGCTTCCAGGCAATGATGTCACAGAAAAAAATAGTATTCTGAGGAGCCTGAGTAGACACTGCCCACACAAATAAAGCAGGAAAAGGTTGAGATCATCTAGACAGAGGAGGACAGAAATTGGTGATGCAAAAGCCAGAGAGTTTGCAGAAATTTGGCAAAGAAAAATCCAGGTCAGGAAGATGCTATATGAGGAGAAGGCAGAGGTCTGAGAGATCGTGCATGTGAAGACAATAAGGGACAGGAGTGAAAAGAAAACCCCAAGCTATTTCCCTCTCCCAGTTCATCAATTTTACCTCTTCTCCTTGAGTCTCTTTGCCAAGGTTTGCCAAGCCCAACCCCAAACATCCGCTGTCTTTTCCAACCCAAAGCTCTCAGCTCCTCTGAGTCAGTGTGCTCCTGTCAAGAACAACCTAAAAGAGATATGGAAGCTCCAAAGTCACTGCCATAAATCATGGGTGTCCTAATACCATTTTCATCTCTGAGAGTGGTCTGCCCTTTGTGTCATGTCCTGCCAACATTCCCAAGTGTTGGCCGTTTGTTTGCAAAGTACGTGCTCTTGAGAGCCCACCCAACACCAGAGGTATTGTGTGTTCATACCAACAACCTGGGACAACTCATCTCCATCAGTCCATCAGTGGGAAAGAAAACGAGCCTGAAACTGAATTAAAGGAGTTGCAGTTTGTTGCTGGGGAATGCCACTTGAAATTTCACTCATGTTTGATGCTTGATACTTTCCTCTGGTCGCAGTTGCAGCATATTGCAGAGCTGATTAATTTGGCCACTGTGAGTGATACTCATAAATTTAGCCTGTTTTTCTCTGGTTGAGCTGTGCATGAAATGATCTGGGTTTTTTCAAACGTATTTGTTATTCATAAGGATTCTCAGAATAGTTTGGACCAACACTTTCCAGCTTGCAACACGCTCAGGCTGATGATTTGCAATCCACTTTCCACTTTCCATGGTTTGTGATTTGTCTTCCAAGTCAAATGCCATTACCTCTCTTTGCCAGGGAGTGACAGAAGCTTTATAAATAGAATAGTAATAAGTATTGAATAATGATTTTGTTTTGTATGAGTTTTTGGCACAACTCTGTATAGATCTGGGCATTCTAGAATACTTATGAATATCTTATTTTCCCCATAGTACCGAGACAACTTCTGGTGTAAATTTGCAAAGCCAGCTGTCTTCAATCCACTTGTCCCTGGAGAATATCTTAATAGCAATGTACTGAATTATGTCAAGTTGCCTTGGCCTGTGCCAGCTGCACGTTAATCACTGTTAATATTTTATGTTCCAAAAGCTGAAAATATGTCAAAGGACAGAGCAAACTAAGACTTTCTGTATAGTTTGCCAACTTGAGACATCAGTTTTGCTTCCCTTCAATCTGATAGGAAAATTCCCAAATCATCGAGACTGGATTCTTAGCTGACTCTTGTCTGGAAGGTGTTGTGACACCTCAGGACTTGAAAGGCTGCTTTTCTGTTTTAAGAGGTTAGCAAAGCAAATTTCCAATGCCGTAACCCAGGCCAAATCCAGGCCATGCTTGGGGCTGCTATACCATTCCTTTCTCCTGACCTGCAGCAGTGTGTTTGAGAGTCATTTCACCCCAGCCTCTTTCAATCCTTGTGACTCTGCAGGCACAAAGAATATTTACATTTTAAAATACCTCAAAGCTGACGTGAGTGATTTTATTCAGATTGATATTGGGGTTTGCCATTGGATTCCCTGGGCTCCTCCCAGAGACATCTTAATTCTCTCCCCACTGACTGAAGGGCATGATATATTTCTACGTTTGTGGTTCCTGCGTTCCTGGGAAAGTCCAGAAAGAGATGACCCACCTTAGGAGTTTGGGAAAGAGAAATGGGAAAACAAAACAGGAATATGGCTCATTTTCCATAACCATACTTCTCCCTAGTTCATTTTTTCATGTGCTTTCCATATGGAGCCAGTGGCAGAACTCCTTAGTCAGAAACAATGTTTTCTCTGGTGTGGCTGTTATTCTGCTTATTAGGTTGATAGTGACATGTAGCAAAATCAATGGGAGAAATCTGTGCTGGGGTAACCAGAGCTCTATCTACACTTCAGTGGCATCAGATGTTAAATGAATTAATTGCCTGGGTTGAAAGACATTCTGTCTTTTGTTACTATTTTAATGGTATGAACGGGTGTAACAGTATAAATTGGCTGTAATGATGTGGCAAGCCCTTCTTCCCAAAACTCAGTCATCTTTACTGGGGTCAATAAAAATATCTTCTTCTGACAAAGGAACTGGCAACACCCTTCTTACTGCAAGACCTCTTCTTTGTTTCAGCTGCCATGCTCTGAGTATTATTTGCATTGTTCTTTTGTTTAAAGACCCCAGCTTTCAGTGTGGGTGCCCCAAGCAAGGCATGTTGCTTACACAGTGCCACTGCTGGAATGGGAAAGCTCTCTGAAAGGACATGAACTGGCACCTCTGGAAAGTGTTGCAGCCCTCCAGAGGATAGAACCAGCTTAGGTCTGGTCTAATGTGGGGTCCTCAGCATCCTGGTCCTCTGTGGGGCACTAATGTGCCTTCAGCATTATAAGGAATTTATGGATGTTATAGGACAGCATGGGACAGATGCAGAGCAATTTTTTTCTTCCTGGTGCCACCTAACTATGCTCAAGCAAATAATTTCCTTGTGTTCCTTTCCTTAAAATGGAGGCTGAGATAACACAGTCCTTCTGTGGAGTCCTTGGAGATGTGCTGGTGCTTGCAATCGATGCACTGGGTGAGGTTTTGTAACACGTGGATCTGGCAGCATCAAATTAGTTTTGCCTCAGCTTCTCCACGCATTGCTGCTGGCCACAGCAAGGTCCCTCGCTGCAGCTCTGGTTTTGTTCTTCTGCTAGAGTAACGCACAGTTTTGAGATGGCTCTCATATCAAAGTTTGCTGGTTAGGTTGCCTTACCCAGTCACTAAAGGCATTAGCTCCAGCTTTCTGGAGTCCTGTGAGAACAACACAGATTTTTCTTTGAAGGTGCTGCGGTCAGAGAATGGGAGTGCTTTTCATCAAGGGCCTTCAGACATGCTCAGAGTACTTCCAGCACCTCTACAATTCATTATTTTTTAAAAATTAAAGTAGTTTCATTTTTCTGTTTAAAATTATTTTAAAGTGGAGGAACCTTCTACAAGATAAAATACAGGCATTTAATTGTCCAGATTCTGTGGTAAGGATAAATTATAATTAATAATAGATAGGCAAGTACTGCAATATTACACAATGTAGATTCATAAGATTTTTCCATATATGTTGAAACAACCACCTTCTCTCCACGATTCAAGAACCAGCTATCTAAGAATATGATTGGGTTGTATTAGAATTAATGGTAGGTATGTGGGTGAGTATCATGTGTGTTCATTCTAGAGTTTGCTCATTGTGTAGCTAAGGCAGGCTGCTGCTGTGTTGGTACAATATCATCTGGTAAGACAGGAAGGATTACAACACCACTGGAAAGGAATGAAGTAACTTGGATGTAGCAGGAGACAGCTCATTCTGGGACTTTGATTCAGCCTCAGCTTCTTTAAAGGCTTAGCATCATCTAGCTTCTATTTCATATTAGTATCAAAGACATCAAATCAAAAATATCATAGTTGTAACAAAGCAGTTATAACCACTGCTTTCTGCCTGGAGTCCATCTGAAAGTACAAGTTTTAGATTATTCTGAATAGAAGTGTCCCCCAAGCCTTCTTTGGCATCTTGTATCCAACCACTCCCAGGCTGGGACAAAGCTTAGAGTCACATCTTATTTTCTACTGATTAAAGGCCTTTCATTTGCCTTGTCAAATTATCATTTTGCCTGAATAAGAGCATATCTTGCTTTGCTCAGGAACCCCCAAAACTCTGAAATCTTGCAAAGCAGAGGATTTCCAAAACATTTTAGTTTTCTACTGAAACTTAACATGCACTTGGTGAGTGACAAGTGATGTGGTCCCCTATATATGCTGCTACTGCCTTCCACTTCTAAGACTGAGCTCAGAGGGAGAGAGAGAACAAACATGGCATGTGCCTTTAAATGCAAAGCAAGATACTCTCAGATGCATTTTGGCCTCAGCAGAGGTGATAAGACCTCTGTACCTTGCAAGGAAAACTTCACAGGGAGAGGAAGGATGAGCGAGGAAAAGAGAAACTCCCTCATCAGGACCTTTAGTTTAGATAAACCCATTGCTAGAACTGGGAATAAAAGTCAATTTGTCAAGGTGGCTAGCCTGAATTGAAAACCTGGGTTTGGACATGCTGAGTTGATTATTCAGCTCTGGTCTGCTGTGCATGGCAAACAGTCTTCACCCTGCACTCAAACATGTTTTCCAAGGCAATCTGCTTGCTGGCACTCAGCCTCACAGAACCATTGTAAATGCCTCTGACTTGTCATTGTGAATCAGGATAAAAATGATCCAGCTCCTGCACAGAAAATGGAGATGTGCATTTTGTCCTGATGTGTGTGTTAAGCTTTTCTTGGGCTCGGGCTCACAGTAGCTTTTATCCTTCAAATTGTTCATTATCAGCGTGCTGCAGCAAACCAAATGGGCAAGGATTATGCAACCACTGCCTCCCATTATCTTCTCCCATCTTCTTCTCTCCCTTCAGAAGCAGTAGTGCAGAATTAATTATCATTCCTTTGAAAAGATATCTGAGAACATCATGTGGAATCTCCTTCTGCACAGCTTGCTTTCTAGTCAAAAGTGATTATGTAAAAACATAATTCCATTGTTTTAAATTTGATTGATTCAGACACACTAGGCTTACAGCAATTAAGCTAATATAATGAACAAATCATCAGCAGTTATATGGCAAGTTAACAGGCTACAGCCAAACTGTTAAACTGCAAATGCATAATGCTGAATTTTTTGCTTTTTGAGGACCTCCTAGTTTAAATCATGACTGAAACCAGATCACTTGTGCCCTTGCAACTGATTCAATTCACGTCTCTTCATTCTGACACCATCCTGCCCCTCAGCTTTGAATACCAAGGCAGAGAAGCAGCCTGACTGTGGATGCCATTCCATCAGGCTTTGTCGGGAGGAACCTGTGTTCCTGGTATCCCCTCCTGAAGGGTAATGGTCAGGTTGCAGTCTGATCTCCTGCCTTCCTGTCCTTGTCACTGCTGCATCTGGAACAGAAAGTAAAACTCAGTCAAAGCACCCACAGGAGCACAATTCTGTGAGAACACTCGGGAATAGCTGAGCCTGAGGCTATGCTGGAGAAATAGGCATGAGGTGGTAAGCCTATAAATTTTAGTTTTTGTCTTCACACCATCAGGCAGGGCAGTCAAGCTCAGACACATTTGTATGTAACAAAACTAGGTAGAAATGCAGGTTCCTAAATCATAACCTCAACTTTTCCCAGCAACCACCTGGAGATAATTCCTAAATATGTACTCTAGTGATGTAACTTTAGATGCAGGCAGACACAGTTGTTAACATTGGATGCACTCATGGGAAGTTCTCTCTCCTCACCTGCTAACAAAGGTGTTTTGTTACACCCACACATACATCAGCTGATCTTGACAAATGGGTGACCTCAACAAACAGAGCTACTGTCAAACCTGATCTCTCAATTTTGTGTTTCAGACTTGTTGGATGTTGGAAAAATACAGATGACAGCTGTAAATCAGAGCTTTTTGGTTACCCTCTCAGGCTTCTTCCCTGGAAGATATTATTCTTTTGGGATCTATCTGATTACTCACCAACCCTCTCTAGATCCCCTTTGGATTTTTGCTCAGATTTTATCTACTCATCTGCTCCCTTCCACCAGCTTCCTTTCATTTCCTGATAGTTTATGCCATTTTGCACATGGTGGTGAGAGTTATTTTGAGGATCCAGAAAGGACTTCTGCTTTCAGCTCCTCACTTCCAAAGGCACACTGGGGACACTCAGATGGAACGTAAATGTGTGTGTTTCAGTCCATCTCCTTTCCAGAAAAAGCTATGCAGTGTTTTCAGGAACTTGGTAAAACTGGCTTCAGTTCCTGAGCACTTTAATGTAGTTAGGGTAAAATAAAACAACAGTGGCAGGTCATTTAAATAAAACATTTGGATTAAAAAGGAGTCCTTATTGTCAAAGGCAGACTTTGGCAAAGTCAGACATTTCCCTGTGGGTTTGACCACCGTTTGTCTTGCAAGTGGAATCTCAAAGCGTAATGGGGTGTCCATCCTGTCCCATCTGATCTCTCAGCCCAGCTGGTGCCATGCCATATCTGGCTGTACTTGGGAATCAGTGGATTTGTACTGGAAGATGCAGAGGACTCTGAAAGTGGTTGAATAACACCTTCATGCCTGATCAGTTTTATTTTCTTTTTTTTTTTTTTATGAAGCGTAACATTTGGTGAACAATGAAATTATTGCCTGCTGTTGCTGTGGTCTACACTCAAGAATCAATGTGAACTTCTTTCCCTGCCCCATTACTCACTTTTGGGGTAAAACTGTGAGTTTGATAAACAGCAGTGATGCTTCTGGGGGTTGATGGCTTTGTGTCACTGCTCTGGATTCACAGGGCCACTTCACGTGGAAGTTTAATGATCACATAAATTCCAGGTGCTGTCTCACCCCGGCTACAGAACCTATCAAATAAATTTTATCTCAATGCTCTACTGCCTCCATAGGCATGCTGCAGGCTTTTCCATGCTGCTTTTCCCCCCTCTCTTTTAGTGCTTTGCTTAAATGACTGCTCACACCCACAGCAGAGAAAGGGAGGTCATGTGCCTGAGCACAAGGAACAAATGGGGTTTGCTGCTACTGGACACCAGAGTTTGCCCTTACTGGGACTGTGTTGTGGCACTAAACTGCTCTGGTGGAGGCACTCAATGCCAAGGTGCAGAAAGATGGCCTGGGCAAGGATCAGCAGGGGCTGTGATGTCCTTCCTTTACTCTCCTTGCCTGGCTGCCACCATTTCAACTGCCTGCTTAAAAAGCACCAGCTGAGGAGGTGAGCACCTGCTGAGTCACTTTAGGTGGAAAACATCCTAAAGCCTAATTTAAACAAAACACTGTGGGCAAACTGAGGTATTTCATGGTAAATGTTCAGGTCAGTGTGTGCAGTATCCATACTGCTCAGGTAGCAATTCCCACCATATGTCTACGTTTTTCCCAAGCCTTGCTTGGTTGTTCTGCCACACCTGACTGAACCCTC
>NW_008237239.1:17440136-17447043 GCF_000691975.1 Corvus brachyrhynchos | reverse complement strand
TGTCCTGCCACACCTGACTGAACCCTCTGTCCCTGGGCTGAGCCTCAGCCCTAGTGCAGAGCATAGCAGGACACTCCCTGTTTCAGCACCTACTCTGATAGAAAACAGAGGTGCACTAGATTTGACTTAGGTTCCAAGACAAGACCTGACACCCACAAAAACATCAATGGTTTGTCTGGCCTTACTTATAGCAAAACCAAAGCACTTAACTGGCCCACCCTGCTCCTTGTCCTGCCACCTGTGGCCAGTGCCACAGTGAGGAGAGCAACACCCTGATGGACATACCCACCTCAGATGAGCTCCTCTGGGTCCCCAGTGGGATGTGTAGATGGATAAAATGGGGAAAATTAACATGTAAGACTGCATTGAAGCCCCCAGTATGCAAGGAGGCTCTGAAGAGCCCTGATTGTGGTTGGAAGGGCAGGAGCAACACTAGTTGTGGTTAAAGGGCAACCTACTGTCACCTTCCACAATCAGAGGACAGGTTTTCTTTACAAAGAAAACAGTCTGCAAGTTCAGCAGCAGGAACTTAGTCACTGCAAAGCATCAGAAAGCAAAGGGAACAAGCAAGTGCTGCAACACAAGGGGACACACAGCATAAAGGTACATGGGAATGGTGAACAGGCTCAGGAAGCAGAATTTCTCCTTTCCAAAGTCAGGGTGTCCTGGAGCCAGACAGGAGAAAGTTGGTAACAGCAGAATAGGTTTGGTCAGCTCTACTTGATGACAGTAGTGATTGCTGCTCTGAGCCCTCATGGCCTTGAAGCAGTGGGGTTGTGTGATCCCTCCTCTGCTTTGGGATCACAGCTTTTGTAAAAACCAGAATTGCCAGTAGTTTGTTTCCTAGTATCATCTAGGGCTGTGTTTTTTTGGGAATGTGGAAGTCAGCAGTACAATGCCACCTCTTTCTCTTCAGGAGACAGACACATAAGAAAAAAGATCTTGAAATGGCACCTGAATGCCTGTGCTAGAGGGGAACTGCAGGGAACAGAAATGAAAGTCACAGAAACAGGGAGAGCAGATGAGAATTTGATGGACAAATCCTGTTTCTAGGACAGAAAAAATGCATCAAAACTGACCATCTGTGCAGGAGTTTCTAACATTTGATTTGCTGTGAAAGAAGGCAGAGTGAGTGCCACCTTTAAAAAATAATAATAAAAAAATCATCCCACTGTGCCTTTCTCATTGCAAACATTTTTAATAGCTTTTACATAACCTCCAGACTTGGCCCATTCAAGCAGCCTTGGTTTCGGTGAGGGAAGGTAGTCAGGCACAAACTGTGCTCACCGAGTTGATGAACTGTATAAAAGGCTCCTGAGACATTTTCACTCACTCCTAATTGATCTCAGAAAGCTTCTGTGACGTGTGTCACTATCCACCTTGAGGAGAGCTTGACCTGAGGGGAATGTGAAACAGCAAACTGTGTAGCCCCTTGAAAAATCAGTTTGCTTGGGGATAGCACAAAATCCTCAGCACTCCCCGCGTGCTGCTCTCCCTCCTCACCTTTTTGCCTCCCAAGTGCTTTGTGAGAGGAGACTGGAAGAAGAGCACAGCATCTCAAATGTAGTTGAATTATTCAGAGATTATGGAGCAAAAGGCTTTCTAGCTATATAACCATCCTAGAGGATTTTCACCAAATTCTTGCTGGTTACTACAGGGCAGATGCTCTGATCTCAGCATGCAGCTGCCACTTGAGCAGCCCTCTTGGTTTGAGTGGATCTAGGGCATTCTTTGAGAAATATGGGGATACAGCCTTCATCAACAGTGCCTGTGAATTCCTCTGTGCCTGACCTGTCCTTTTTCATCCTGAATTTTTCAGAACTTGTTTTAATATTTCAGCTGGATACTTTTCCCATTGATTTGCTATGATGTGAAAGGGCACGTCAGCATTTTCCTGTTGGTACTGCTAAAAGTTGTGGTCATTCTCCTAGGAGGTTCTCACCAGCTGTGGCACTGCTGAGGACCAGCAAGGGGAGAAGCAGATTTTCTTTACTTTTCCCCTCAGCACTCTGTTTTTCCCTCCTCCTTGGTTTTGGGTGGTGTTTATGGCACATCACTGCCCAGTACTCCTGTACACCTGCAAGCTGCACAAGAGCAGCTGCAGGTGCCACACCTGCCTGCCGCCATCTCAAAGAGACAGTGGCAGGAGTGAGAAGAGATGGAGTGAGGGAGTGTTTGTTCATTGTGCTCAGCCTCACAGGGCCTCAGAGGTATGCATGCTTCTCTTTTTGGGTGCTGAGATCAGTCTTGAGAGAGGACATCTGAAGCAAAGACAGAAAAGCAGCAAATCTGAACTCTGTATTGCACTTGGCAAGTTCAAAGGCTTTGGAACAGAAGGGGGGAAAAATAAAAGCATGGGAAATGATTTTTCTTTTCTGTCTTGTTCTTTAATCTCTCCCTGTTTTTCTTCTATTTTGATTTTGTCACTGTTTGCTATAGCAGTGGTTGTTATCGTGCCCACAGAAGTGGGTTTTGGGTAGAAAGTGCTGCACAGCTCCTGCTTCATGTCAAACTACCAGCATGTAACGTGACCAAAGCCACCCAGCCTACCAAGGCATGGTCACAACCATTCCCCATGTGTCTAATGCACTAAGGTCATGATGGGCTTCATCAGGAAGTTTCTGGTGGATCATGGTCCCATTCAGGCACAGGAATAAGTTTGCTGCAGTAATCCCAAGCATTGGTACTCATTGCCAGAGCTTCAAAGAGTCGCAGAGTTGTGATATCCAACACCACCGTGCTCTCAGCCAGTCAGTTCAGGAGTAAGGCACAGAAAACCCTCTCTGTTTGCAGGCCCATAAACTTATGCAGACCCCTATCCTCCAAATATGGCAACTTCCACACCATACAACATGGACCCAGTGCTAAACAGGGTGAGAGGCTGTGTCATACACCCATGTCTCAAAGACACTTGGGGAATGAGGGGCCACTTCTTCTCACCTTGATACTAAAGGAAAATAATCTATGTGCTGGTGTTTTTCCTAGTGTTGCAACCATGTGACATAGGAAGGGACAGGTTCTGCAAGATAAACCATATTTCTTTTTAATATTTTCTGATCCTCAGGTGGTCAGGGAGACCAATGCAGCTTCAGCAGTGCTCTGAGATTATGATGCTGGCTACAGCCTACTCCAGTGATAGGTGTTTTCTTTTTTCAGTGACAGAGTTTGCCATCCTCAGCTTCCAGAGATTTGCTTTGTTCTCCTTGCTGGCTTCCCACCAGGCAGCTGTCCTCAAAACTGCTTCCCAAGTGTCAGTTCTTGGAGCTGGATCCTTGAAGAAGATCATGCTGTGCAAACAAACATTTGCCAGGCAGTCTTAATATATTGTGAATAAATGCGGACAACAGACCTCTCTAGAACTGATGTCCTTTATTTCACTCCTAAGGCAGGGTGGTGTTTTTTGACTCTAAACCTTGCAAATAACAGCTTTGAAAGCCTGTCTTTTGTTGCTGCTGGGTTGGAGAAGGATTTTGAAGCTTGGTCACTGGCATCAAGGGGCCAGACCTCACCTTTCACTGTAGGGTAATCAAACACATAATGTCTGCCTTCCAGATTTTACATATAACTCTCTCTGTTGTCAGCTTGTGCTCGATGGACTGCCTCCAGAAGATCATGTTTGATGTAAAAGCTGCCTTTCTGATGAAACACTGAGGTGCTCTGTCCCAGCCATGGTACTCAAGCTAACTCAGCCTGGCACAAATGGGAGGTGACCTCAAATGTCATCTCAGTAGCTGGTCAAGATGCGCATGAAAATATTTCCTGGAATCCTGTTCTGCATTGGTTTCACGGAAATATGTACCCACTCTAAAATAACTTTGTTTTTGTTATGATCTGCTCCCCTGTTCCGAAATGCTTGTAGCAGTTCATACATCATTAAAGCCAGACGCTGATAGAGCTTTCAAGTAACGACTAGTGACAAGTATAAATAGATAAAATAGAATTTGGTTTCCAATACTGAAAGCTTGCTTTCAAGAGGATTGCTAAGCAGCTCCTTTGTAGCTTTCTCATCTGACTGCAGAAAACTTTTTACTTTAAAGCTGATTATTCAGTCAGAAAGCAAGCCCCAGTTAGTCTGTAGCTAATGTTTAACTCAAGAAGTGCTTTATATTCAAAGGTATTAGCCTGAGAGGGAGGTAGAGCCTGAGGAAAGGAGAGTGATGTAACCACTGATGGATGCACGGGGGAGAAAGTCGATGAACAGCACAAAGGAATGAATCACAAACATGCCTCATTGTTCCAGACTGCTCATTTCTCCGGCAATTGTAGTAGTACAACTGCGAGTGAGTATTGTAAGAGGGCAGGGACGGCACACACTGGAGAACTGGAGCGTGATTCAGGGATTGGAGAGAACGGTAGCTGCTGCTGAAGGCTCTCTCTCAGTAATGTACTGCTGGTAATTTAGGAAATGCCTTCCTTAGAAATGTCCTTGTAAACTCTGAGCTCTGTGAACAGACTTGGGCAGCTTTGTTTGTGTCTTTTACATGAAAGAGCTTTTAATTCCTTTTCCTTGAGGGGAAAAAACCCACCATTTAGCAAACAACATGCACCACGTATTGTAGCAGGGCTTAGCAGCTGTACGTGGGGGGAAAAGAAAAGGTTTTGCTAGGAAATTGTGGAGTTTAATTGTGCAGTCTGGATTGTACTTTTGCTGTGAATACTTTGGAACTCCTTTATATGATTTCTGGGACAAGTCAGTACATCCCAGACTGAATCAGCACCAGGAACTGCTGTGGCATCTGAAGGGGAACTGGTTTTGGCGGAGAGGTCAGCAGGCACCTGTGATGCCATGGAACTCCCCTCAGATGAACAAGCCTACTCATGAGATCTTCCCAGGTGTCCCCTTCCAGCTCATCATCATTCTTCCTCTAGCTTTCTCTTCATGACACTGCAGCTTGTTTGCAGCAGTGTGTGTGTGTTAGTGTGACACATAGAGCCCCAAAACCGCTGTGAAGTTCACACAGGGAAGAGAAGGAGGGGGAGTGTAAGGTCTTCTTTCCTGGGGGAATCTCCTTGCGGACTGTGAAACAGAGAGGATCTAGCAAAGGAGAAATAAAAGCCAGAGAAATCAGAGTTGCTGACTGTCTGCATTGTTGGCATGAGCCTTGAGTTCCATAAAGCTTCCTCTGTCCATGGTATGTCCTGCCAGGATGTTGTGAGACGGATGGGACCCACAAAATGTTTTATGTGTCTGTCTCAGGAGGCAACACTGAACTGTTTCCCAACAGATGGTGACGGTTTCATGGATGTAACTTGTCAGTTGGACTGGAGCATCAAATGAGAGGGAAGGGAAAAGGAAAGTGAAAGGAAAGGTCTAGCTAACTTCTGTCTCTCCTGACCTTGTGTATGAATTAAACATGGAGTACAAAATGACCCTAGGAATCTTAGCAGTACTATGGGACTTGTGCTGACACAGGAAGTATCAGTGTTCCTCAGGAGAGCAGTTGCCCTCCTCGTCTGCTCTTGTGTAAACTTTAAATGGGGATTACTGCAATCTAAGTAAGTCCAAGCAAGAAACACAGAGCATGTCTTTTCCTCACACTCATTAAACTTTCAAGATATATTAAAATACAAAATAAAAAACTCCAAGAATCCTGGGCAGAGAAACTGTGTGTGCTAATAAAGTAATGAAGCCAATCTGTAAACTTTGTTGCATTTTGTAGCTTTGAGAATCCAGTCTGGTTTATGCTCAGTATATGGGGAAGAAAAGAGAAAATAGCTTTATTTATTGTATCAATAAATGAAATGGTTTTGGGTGGGAATTATTAGTGCTCAGACTAGAGCAAGGCGGAAATATCTTTAGTCCTACAGAAGTGAAGGAGTAAAATTTTGTAATTATGTTCTGCAGGGACTTCCTGGAAGCAACCCAGAATCAAATAGGCTTCTTTAATATGTCTGTTTTCCTGTTTGATCCAATCCATCACTCCAGAATTAGCACCGGTGTAGTGAGGATTTGTGAAACTTTTTAATCTGTTAATGCTGCAAGAAAACAAATACTTACTTGACTATTGTACTTCAGCTAGGAAAATGTGAATAGGTCTGTTTGGTTTCTCTCATTCCTCTCTCCTCCTTTCTTACCCAGCTTTATTCATATTTTCTCTGATTCCCATGCTGGGGCATGTGCATTTCTATACATGCAGTGTGTACCATGAATTTTTGTCCAACGGAAGGTGTTCCATAGTCCCCTCAGGTAATCTTTGAAAGAAGCCTGCGGGATAGCCTTGGGATAAGTGGTGCAGGGCATGCAGTTTCTGGACTGTTGGGGACCTTCTACTGCTGGAGAGCAGGACTTGGGGACAACCCAGACACTGGTGCTGACCATGGCAAGCTTTTCCAAGGGGTCCTACAGTGAGTGGTTGCCTGGTGGCAGAAGCAAAGCTCTGAGGAAAGGAGAGGAACTCTGTAAAACCTTCACCTGTCAATCATCAGCCATGGCATCAACTGCCTCAGTCCTTTTCTGGCTCTCCTAAGGTGTTCCTCAGCTTCTCTCTTCTCTTTCTGATCTCTTCTTAACTTTCTTTTCCTTGCATAGTTTTTTTGAATCCCACTTGCAGGGAATATTGGGGGAAGGGGAATACTTTGAAAATTAATATCTGGCTGATTGATTGATTCCTGTTCTGAATGATTCCTATTGTCTTGGAATTTTTTTAACATTGTCTCAGGTAATCGCCTCATTCAAATCCTGAAGGACTGCTTCACCTCTAGGTAAGACAATTAAGTGCATGTGTCTCCAGGCTCTTTGTCTTTCTGCTCAAGAATAAACTTTAATCCATTTTGTCCAATGATTAGTTGCTTATATAAGGATGGAGAATTGGAAGGATGCACAGCAAGCTTCCAGAAATAGTACAGAATCTTCTCAGGTTCTCTGCACAGTGGGCAAGGAGCAACATGGTGTCAGTGTTTTCTCCTC
>NW_008237239.1:17422762-17440037 GCF_000691975.1 Corvus brachyrhynchos | reverse complement strand
TCCTCTCCTCTCCTCTCCTCTCCTCTCCTCTCCTCTCCTCTCCCAGTACCCTGGCCATTGCACTCTGAGTAGTGGGGCAAATTGGGGAAAGAGGGAGAAACTGCTTAGTTTAACAGTACCCAGTGGAACCTCTTCCAGGATTCATTTAAGATGCAAAACCATCCAGAGGGCATTAGGATGATGTAGACACTTCTGTATGTGCATATTCGGCTTGAGATGTCCTACAGAAGCCAGATTTTTAAAGGTCTCCTATCTTTTCCATTCTGACAAATGGTCTCCACAAAGATGTCTCTATGCGCACCCCAAAGTCACTGTGGGGAGCACAGACTGCCATAGCACATCCCACAGCCTGTGCTCAACCAGGACTTTCCCTTCACAACACCTTTCCAACAGCATAAAAACCTTGGGTGTTTTTGTTTTTTAATCCAGAGGTTCCAGTCTGATGTTTAACACAGACGTGTTAAAATCTTGGGGAAATTGCCTGGGAGGTATTGTTCCTTTTTATTAAAAAAGGTAAACAAACCCTGAGATATGTAAGTGAAGAAGCACCATGCATGACTATTTAATAATAGGGTTTGTGAGGTTGTAATTCCCATGGTACCACCCAGCTTCTGCCTGTTATTGGTGGTTAATTATAGCATCCACAGGGCTCCCAGCAGTGGAGCAGAGGGACACAGTGTGGCCTCTTTCTGTTAGACTTTTCCCCCTCCTCAGCCTCCACTTCCCCTCCTGCCTGGAAGATAAAGAAACAAATCCCAATTTAGTCATCACGGTCTGAGACATGCAGTGAATAATTCAATTCCTCATCTTCACACATGGGCTCAGCTGTATAAACAAACTCAGCTGTTTCTGCAAAGTGGACAAATATATTTCCCAGTGTTTTTTGGGAATGGAATATATTGCTGTAGTTGAAAGACGTGGGACTTAAAGAGAGAAGGGTCAGGAAAGATTTGTTGGTAAAGCAGCAGGGTGAAAAGCCAGTGAGCCCTGGCTGCCAGACCTGGAGCTGGGGCACCAGGAGACACCCAAGCAATCGATCAGGTAATCATGCCAGCAGGAGCTCTGAGCTGCATGGCTGAGAGTCACATATGGGACCTGGGGAAATGCTGACATTTGCCTCCCACAGTTCTAGCTGACACTCTGTTCAATGTGTCTGCTTTGTAAAAGCCACCAGACCCCAAAAGGTATGAAATTAGTCATGTTTGTGGCACGAAGGTACAGCTCCAAGAGCCTCATGGCCACAGTAGACATACAGAGGTTTCAGTACGTGTGAGAATGTTGCTGGACCTCTGAGTCAGCACAGCTGCAAAGTGGGGTCAGAATCATCTTTATTTCCAGTAAAGAAGACGAGACTCAGTGTGCAGAGGCTGGCTGATCAGCAAGGGCAGTCACAGTGTAACTTACAGGCTGTTGGCTTACTCACCCATGACAGTGGGTGAGTGTGGACAGTGAGCACTGCCCTGTGCTTCGGGAAGGGGGTCTTTGAGTGGGGGTGCTCAGTTTGTGGAGTTAATTCATTCCTGTCTGTGGTATTGCCTGGGATGCATGCACACACACGAATTTGGCTCTAACGTGGCCTCTGATGAACCTTTTCTCGATCATTGCTGTTCATCTGTTACACACTATTATGTGTGTCTTGATGCTGCCTACATTTATCAGATAGTAAGTACTGTGAATCATCCTCCGCCTCCTGAAAGGAAAACTGCAATATTAATGGAGGGCACCATCCCATGTGAAATCATGAGAGAGCTGGAAGGAATGACCATCCCATGGGTATCAGTCAAACAGCGGAATTAAAATTTACACAGGCTAAGTACACATCTCCAGGCTCTGCTGGGATTAACCTGCCAGCTCTTGTGCATTTTAAATTTAGTCTTTATTCTGGATACTATAAAATTTCTTCTTGGCTTGAATTCTGGAGAACAGTGTAACCAGAAAGATGAGCCAAGGTTTTGATACAAAACGGAGATGCTGTCTCCCTGTAAAAGTTACTTTATTTTCAGAAGCAGGACTTGATTCTTAATATCAACCCACCCTGTGAGTCTTGCTACAAGGGTTTAAAAAAAACCAGTTATGCTCTGAATACATAATCAAAATTGGGAACAGTGTGCGTTTCAGGCTGGGTAGGTTACCACCTTTCCTGGCTTGGGGTTTCCTTGTGCTGCCTTTCATTGCTTGTTACAAAACATGTCAACTCATTGCCTGGCACACACCAAGACATGAGCTATGTCACAGCGCTAGCCTACACTGTCAGGAAGACTTCAATTAAAGGAGTTTATTTGCAGTGTACAAACATGCAAGAACCAATTTCTGAGTAGTGATAAATTGAAGGGACAGTCAGTCACACCCAGAAATGGGTCTCAGGCCTGGCAAGTGCAGTAGCAGATAGGTTTGGTGTGGTGGTGGTGGAGGTGTACCTGCAGAAGAGCTGTGTGTCACACCACCTGAGTCAGCGAGACCCAGACAGGACAGTCGTGACACCCGGTGGTCCTGCACACTCAGACAGTCACAGCTCAGAGCCAGCTCCTCTGCCTGCCATTTCCGTGGGGCAGATGTGTCCCATGGCATCCTTGCAGCATGTACAGCACCAGGCTGTAGGGTCAGTGAGCTCCATAATGTGTCCTACTGGTGGGACAAGCTTCAACAACCCCATCAGGGAACCTCTGGGAGCATCTCTCACCTCCCTCCCTGCCTGTGCATCTTCCAAAGGAACTGGGAAAATCCAAAACGTCACTCAGGCTGCAGCCAGCTCCTCAAGGCCCTTGTCACCAGTCCCACAGGTACCACCTGTGAGTGTCTCAGGGTGTCTCCTGTATTTTCCACAGTGTTTTCTTGCTCACTGCACTTCTGCGGGGAATCCTTTGTGTCTGGCTGAAAAGCACGTGGAGGACGAGTCCTCTGAAGGTACAAAATAGGAGTTATCGGTTGATGCTGATAATCTCCTGGTTAGTGTCCCAGGGAGTAAAGGTCTGGGACGGGTACGCACTTGAAATCTCCTGCGCTCAGTTAAATTGCTCTGAGCTTTGGGGGCTGAGAAACTGGGTTGGCTGTCCCCTGGGAAGTGTTTCACATTAGTGTCCTGTAATCGCTCTGGAAGTAAAACTGGGTGTTTGCACAAGGTTAAGGCCGGGGGGGCATGAATGGGTTAACCCACAGCAGCTCAAGTTGTTCCAGTTTCCAAAAAGCTGTGAATACACAATTCAATTTCAGGGAGCCATTAAGCCCACCCAGCAACAACAGATTTACTCCTGGCTTCCTTGTGGGCCGCTCTCTCACATGATGAAACACCTACCCTTTTGATACACAGCCTGCTCCTTTCTCACACGTCTCAGTGAAGGCTCTACTTATTGGGCTGCTCCTGCTGCCATGCACTCTGCTCCAAGGTTTTACCTCAAGCTCAGTGTCTCCCTGTGGGTGGCAAAAGCCTTTGCTGTGCATGGTGCATGTAAAGGTAAAAGCCACCCACCTGGCTGAAAGGAAAACGTCATCTGGTGTTACGTGTTCACTGCACAAAATAAGACAGAGTCCTGATGCCTGGCGTCTCCCTCTGAAATAAATGAGTCTTACATCTCTCTCCCTAAATTCAAGGAAGTTGTATGGTTTGCTCCTTGCCTGTGTATAGGGAGAGACAATAGAGGAAAGAGGGCTCTCGTATCAGTGCAGGGTCACGTTTGGGCAAGGTTTTCCTTCTCCTTATGAACTGGGAGAACAGAGAAATAGAGCAACCTGATAGTCATTCACTTACTCTTGGCCCCCCTTCATGTTCTGTGGGCCAAATTTGTCCTTTCTTGTCCCATTTTCCCCACTCCTCATGGGCATTACAGCCAGCATGGGAAGAGAGGGCTAAGCCACCGTGTGCTGCATGCTGGTGGCAATGTCTCCCACATCACCTGGCACATGCTCACACTGCTGGGTGTCCCAGCCCTGCTTCTTTCTTGGAAGTATTTGCTAACAGCAGTGACAAAATTCCTGGTCCAACCCCAAGCACTATTTCCCAAACAATTATTCACCACCATATCAGCTCTTCACAGCCCTGATTTTCCTGACTGAGAAACAACTAATTAAAGCAACAGGCACAGCACAGATTTGTTGCCAAACAGGTAAAACTCAATAAACAGCAATGACATTGGTTCGTTAGTATCTCCCTCTGTTATATTTCTCTTTTCTTCCCTGAAACTAGGTGGAATGGGCAAGAAAGCCTGAAGAGGAGGGAACTAGAGATAAGGAAGCCATTCAAAGCAGGTGGGATACTCGCCCTGTAGAGGTAGCAGCTCTGTTGAACCAAGGAGCTGCAGTATCATCCCATTCATGTGGCTCCTGATGATGCTCAGCTGTGGCCCAGAAGCAGTGGGAGCTGGTAGATGCAGCCATTTCCTTCCCCACTTCTTTCTGCATCCTCTGCCCACCCCTCCAAGGAAAGAGCTGCTGCTTTTCCATCCATAGAGCCAGCCCTGAATGTAGATAGATGGAAGTTGCCCGGACACACTGGCATGTGGGCTGTGAGCCCTTCCCACAGTGTGGGCTGGCTGGAGCCAGTGACCTGTTTGGCGGGCTCCGAGTGAGAGCTGGCTGTGGCACGCAGGGGAGCGACCTTTTCCCACACAGGGTGCTGCCCTGAATTTTTTTCTCCTTCCCTCATCCCAGCTGTCATCACCTTCCTCTGCAGAAAGGAACATCTTGTTGTAAGCAGGATTTTCCCCCCTCCCCCACTAGCAGGCAGGATTGCTGGGTCTTTTCCAAAGGCTCTTGTGCCACATCTGCTCCCTTTGAAGGATATTCATCCTTGGATCAGAGTCCTTCTCCTACCACATCATCCATGAAAGTCTAGGATTCCTGATCTCTTCATGAGGCTGAAGGTTCCTTTCTGAAGGGCCATAATCTCCATGTTTGGGTAGCCCAGAGTTGTTCCTGCCTGCCTACTCCCATCTGTCTGAATAATTATTTCTGTGGATGCATGAACAATGTCAGGAGACTGATCTCCAGAACCAGAGGAGGAGTGTCTGGCTAGGTCAGAGAGCTCAAGATGAGCTCACAGACTCATTTGAATGGCAAATTTTTAGTGTGAGAAGGATAAAAGTTCATCTCTCTCCTTTTAATTGATGAACTCAAGTTAGGAAGAGAACTGGGGTAGTTGTGTTCAAGGGGGCATCTCAGAGACCTTTGACCAACCTTCACTCCAAGTGGTTCCCTAGCCCCACATGCCATGGGTACATGGTTATCCTTGCCATGTCCTTCTGATCTAAGAGGTATTTAAGTAGTCTATTCAAGGCAGAGCTGCTCCTATGGGAGGAAACTCTTTTGAGCTGTTTCCTTTTTTCTGGTGATCACACCTTCCTTTTTGGGCAGAATACTGCTTTCAGGCTTTGTTGCCCATCCCATCATAAGGAAAATAACTCTTGTTTCAGGGAGGAAAAGAGAAACATATGGAGTCCTAACACCCCAGAGAAGAAAAGACTGCCAATACTGAGCAGAGGCATGGTGTGTTTGTAAAGACAGGCAGTGTGTGTACAGAGAGAGACCACCCGACTCCTTTCACACAGGTGTTACAGCTTAACTGTTACATGCACACAGTAGTGTGGGGAAAATGTGCTTTTTTCAAATAACTTTAGTGGGAGGGGAGTAAAGAGGTCATTTTGTTCCTAAGAAAGACATCCAACACCTGCAGTGCTATCAGAGGGATGCCATGAGGACATGTTTCTCACGGAGAGGGAAGAGGACCCATTCCATAGGTACCATCAGGGAACAGCCCAAGGTAGAGGAGTACAGATGTTTGGAGAGGGAAGCCAGCTGGATGTTATCATAGGGGTCCCAAGAGAGAGGTAGGTGTGTCCTAAACAAAACACCTGGGAGAAGATCAATGCTATAAGAGGATGGCTGGTGATTTCTGTTTCACTGCTATTCAGGAGATTTTCCAGGCTCCTGAGATTCAAAGAGTTGGTCTCTTGTGTCTTTCATTGGAGAAGCTGTTCCTGATTGTAGAGTTTAGAGAAGGAGTACTATTTATCAGGTTTGGCTTTTAGTGGAGAAGTTGTACTTTAGGGTGGAGTACAATGTAATAATCTGCCTTATTTTATAGACTGTGATTAGGATGTCATCTTGTTTTTTCTGCTATTGTGAAAGGAAATTATGAAGTTACTTCAAACCCAAAAAAGTGTTAACTTGACTTTTATACCAAAAAAGGTATTAGGTGGTGGCAGGAAGGAATGGTTACTACAAAACCAACCTGTTCAGGGTAACTTTGGGATCTGTGCGTATGGGCTAGAAGAGTATCCTTGTGGCCCTCTCTGGCTGGCTGACAGTAACCAGAGCTCAGTCAAAGTTTAAGGAAGGTTAAGAGTGGACACTTTTTAACTTGTATTATGCAGGAGATCAGGGAAGGCTGTGACAGTTCATACTAATGCTCCTTTTTAGTCTTGAAACATGGTCTTGAAGTTCTTAATGACAAGAGGATCTTGTTAAAAATTAAAGAAGGCTGTGTTGTTTTCAATCTCCCCAAGACTGTGAGTAACAAACATAGAACTCATGAAAAATTAAACAAAACTCTTGAGATGACACCTCTAACATGCTTGTACTTTGCATTTATTGACGTGGACAAACATAAGAAAGTCTGAAAATATAGCAATATGTACTAGCATTAGTCTTTGCTTGGATTTTTTTTTTTCAAGCATACCAGATTCCTATAAAGGAGGTAGAAAACCTCCAAAGAAACTGTTTTGACTGCCACTAATGATAATAATAGTAAACAAAATCATCGAAATCCACAGTAATTGCTAAGACAGGTGAAAGATTTAAAACATAATATCAGCACTTGGTGTGCAAACCATGGCCAGTTTGGGGGTTCTGGAACACTAATACTCACCTCTTGGCCCTTTTCACTGGACCATAACCTGCTCATTGAGTTATTCTCTCTAATGCAGTAATACTTTTCTGAGGTTTGTGACGTCCACCTCTTTAAAAATTGCAGGGAGGACCTATCCAGGAGAGAAGAAAGTGATCTTTCTCTGCGGGGGATCCTCAGCAGGTCGAGGAGTCTGTAACCCCTCTGAGACGAGGTACGAACTCGTGTTTGGACTGGTTCCTGGTTGTTTGGTGTTTCAGGTGTTGACTTGTGCTGGATAAAAACCTGCAAACCAGCAAATCCCGACCAGGATGCTGCTGCCACTGCACTGAGCAGCACTACGTGGCTGCACGAGCAATGTGCCTGCTCTAATTATAGTTTAGGGACCAGAAAGAGACGGTTCCATGTGTATTCACAGTGTGCTTGCTTGCTTGTCAAACACAACAGCTCTTCAGGGAAGATCGTTTCAGTGGTTGTTTTCTTTCCAGCTCAGAATTTCTTGAGTTACTAATTAGTAGATAATTTCAGTGAATAATGACACAAATAAGAGAAATCTAAAGACAAGAAAAGGAAAAAAGCGATTAATTTGTACCACCTGTCCCTGGAAATGGAGAATGGTAGGGACAGATACAAAACCATCTACAGAAATCCTTATTTACTCCAAGGAAAGTTTTATATCTTTTGTGGTCTTAAGCATGTATGACAAACAAGACAAAAATGAGTTTTGCTTCAGTGCACAGCATTTTCTGCTCGGTTCAGAGACAGATTCTTCAAAAATAGAGCAGAAAACTAACCAGACAGAATTATTTCTCAATACTTTTTTCTTTTTTTCTTTTAATAATGTACCTTTCAAATGTTCTTCTCAAATCAGCGTTGGGTCCTGCTCAGGTGCAAATCGCGGCTGTCCAGGGGCTGTAGTGACAAAATTTTAACAAACACTGTCACCTTCTGGGCATGCCGCAGCAGTGCAGCTTCCAACCAGCTGTTCCCGCGAGTAAGGATACTTCTCCCTGCCCGAGAGAGCCACTGGTTCTCCTGATTTGGAAACTTTTCTGATACTCTATCAAACCTAGATCCATTGGCTTGATCAGGCCTGAAAAACAGAGCTTTGTGTCTTCGGGTGAGCTTAGTACTGAAGGGCTTTGGTTTGTGTTTGTTTGCATTTTCATGCTTAAACATCCTGCCTGTGTGGGATTTGCACAAAATTTTATTTTTTATCGCTTCTTGGTACATTTTGCTACTTAAAAATAATGAAGAATACTTGGTTCCCAGGGTGTTGAGCTCACAGCTAATCCTACAGCCTGCCTTGATCATGCTCCCTGAGCAGGAAGATGTGTTGTTTCAGCCCTGCTGGACCTACTGGAGCTGCTTGGGGTGCAGCGGGAGTGCAGTGACTTCCGCTATGGGATGACACCTCCCATCAGTTCAGCCATGGCAACACATGGTTAAGCTTGGCCAGTGGTCAATGTTAGTTAAGAAAACCACTGAAATTCAGTTGTTTTCATTCTCCTTCCTCTCCTAGGCTAGAATTTGGAGGTTTAGCACCTAGGGCTGCAAGACTGGGATGCAGAGCTTACACATTCATTTATAAGCCTCTCAAAGCCTTTCAGTCCTCTTGTGGACATCTGGTTTCTCAGTGGCTGTTTGGTGAACAAGCAGGATATCAGCACTTGGAGCATTCCTTCCATGGAGCAGAGCTCTTTGGTATCTGTTGCTCTGCAGCCATTACCAGTTTATAAATAATTCTTTATACTGTGGTTGACTTCCCTAGCTTTGTGTTGTCTAAAGCCAAGCCAAAATGGTGGTGGGAGGACCAGCTGTCCTCCTCCTTGGGCTAGAGGGAGTTGCTGAATGCTCTTTAGTTTAGTAATATTCACAATAATAGAGTTTGGTGCTCAAAAGATGGACTTTTAAGACCTGGCTGACCAAGAAGGCTTTGCTGGGGCTACTCGGGTGAGTGAGTGCCAGAACACTCTCTGTGATATCTGTTTTGAGACAATAGCAGCAGCAGCCAACAGCTAGGAGAGGATAAGGAGGGAAAATGGTGTGGCAATGTGTGTGGGTTTGTCTTTAATTCTTTTGATTCTTCATTTGTCAAACATCAGACCTTCATACTTGGATGCAACAGTGTCTTGCAAAGACACAGCGTTTGCAAATCTAATTTTATACCCCTGATTGGAAGAGCCCCCCCCCAGTGTTTTGAGTTTAGGCTGACTGCTGACTCCAGCAGGGATAGGAGAGAGCAGCAGTAAACTGGTCAGGGCTGGTCCAGCAGCCTCTTGCCTCTGTGCTGCTCCAGGTACTCAGTTTGTGCCTTTCCCCAGTGTGCTTTTTCTTGTGCAGGGATTTTTGGCCTGCGTTCCTGTAGTGGCTGGTGTTTACCACCAGCTATGCTGCAGTGGTGCTGAGGGAAAGGCCTGGATCTTCTGCATGAGCACCTATTTTCATGGAACAGTGCCTCTGGAAAGAGTATTGAGCCTATTTCAGCAATATTAACCTTTTCCCTCTCTTCCCAACGTTTTATTTAAATCATGACTACTTTTGAAAGATATGTAGGAGACATTCCTGGTTTTATAAGGATTCTAGCTGAAAGCCAGTTTAGAGTACTTAAGAGCCTCATTTTCCACAACTGTATGAAGCCTCACAGGACTACTCAAACTCATGGGCTCCTCCTATTTAGAAACACTAGAAACAGTTCCTGGCCCAAAGCAGCATTTCACAGAGCACTTGCATGTATTTTTTTTCCTCCTTATCCTCACAAAGACTGTTTAACCTGATCTAAGAGCCCAGATCAAGCAGCCACCCCACCATGTGGGGCTACTTCCATGTGTGACCACCCAGCACCAGGGCAATTGTGTTTGGCAACTTAAATGGCTATAAACCCCCTCCAGGAGTAGAAGAGGAGTGATGGGCAGCAAAGCTGCCAAATTTGGGAGTTGACATCTGGGAGCCTTGAGGAGCTCTTTTATGGATGCAGTTTGGATCTGAGTAAGTGAATTTTGGCCATCCCCATTGTACTGGGGGCATTGTGGTGGAACCAGGTGGTGTGACCCCATGCCTGCCTGTCCCTCCCCTGCCCAGCAGTGGTCCTCCACCCTGTCCTTCGCTAGTCTGGAGCAATCCCTTCTGGTCTTGTGGCACAATCCTGTTCTCCAGTGCTCTCCTGTCCTACTCTGTCACCAAATTATAAGGTATTTTTCTACCTCTAGAGGACACTGTGTCCTTCCATATGCTCACTTCTCTGCTGTGCTCTGGAGGAATCAGCCCTGCTCGGTGGCTGCCTGCCAGGGGTTGCACAAGTTTGTGGTGGGCTGGGACCATTGTACCCGGGTTGGGAAGGGTGGTCGGGAAGGCTTGAGTGGCTCTGTCACCAGCTGTCGTGTGTCAGGGTCACTTATCCCTCTTCACCTGCTCTGTCCACAGTTCTACAAACCCAGGAGGCCCTGCAGGCTTCTGGGCTCGGGCAGGGTGAGGCAGTGACTCAGAAGGGCTTTGTGGGAGAATATTTTCTTGCTCTTAGCACACATCTGTCAAGAGGTCACCTGGATTTTGCCTTTTCAGAACACTGTGGGGACTTCCTTCCCTATGGGTCTGTGATTTTGATCCCACTGCTGTTCCCCACACCCATGATAGCTGCCAAATGGGGAGCTGTCAGACTGAACACAAGCCTGGGAAGGTCATCTCTCACTGGAAGACTGCACAGGTTTTCATCTGCTTTCTTGTCTGTTTGTAAACCTTAATGACTTAGACTTGACTTTTTCTTTTTTTCCACTGTTGGCTCATTCTGGTATTTTGCATTACAGTAGGGAAACTTCACTGTAAAGATGCCTTGTGCAAAGAACTTATGGAGTACATTAGCAGAATGACTTATTTTAAAATGTAGTGGTGGTTGATCTGGAGGTGGTAGTGTTCGGGGAAATAGACAGTGAAGTGTGTGATAATACAGCTGCAGTGCTGCTGGGGGAGGTGCAATACAGCTCCACATTTTTGATGCTGTAGGTGTCATGGAGTCACATTGCTCCTTCTTGCAAGTCCCTTCCAGATGGTTTGTTATGTCAACTCCTCTGAAGGGCTCATCAGCTGAGCCAGAGTGTGATGTTCTGGGCTGGACCCCATGGGAGGTCCCTGTGCCATGACAATAACCCCCAGCAGCAGTTTTGGATGTAACAGTGGGCCCCTCTCAACAGGTGTATAAGCAACATTAAATGACCAGATGCAGGGTTCCTCTTTTTGAGTCTTATGGTGCCTCTTGCAGCTGAAGACACATCCTGGCTTTGAATCTGAAGACATGACATAGCTGACAGTAGAGCAAGGTTGTTTCATTTTAATTGAATCAGAAATGAGGCCGTTTTGGAGAAGGAGGATTCCTCTTCCAGTCCAAAGTTTGGCCATGGTTTGTGCATCCATGAATAAAAAAGGGTTGGGTTCTTCCCACCAACTGTCCTTCGCATGAAGTGCATTTCCAGCTTTAAGTCAAATCTGAACCCTTTCAGGGCTTTGCCAGAAATCCATTGAAATCTACCTCTGAATACAAAATCAGACAAGATTTGAAGGTTGAATCCTGATAGGCCCCCAGCTTGCTACTGAATTTTGTGTTTCGCACGTTGCTGGTGATAATCTGTGGGTTGCAGAGCAGGAAAGTAGATGTGGGGGTGGGAGGTCGTGCAAGGAGAATGATTTTTTTTTTATTTTTTTTTTTAAATATGCAAATGAGGGTGAAAATTTTCCTGGAGAGAAAGTTGGAAGAGGGGAATAAGCAATGGATTGCTGTGCAAAACAGCTTTTTATAGTTACCAAAGTTAGGCAAATTTTTGTTTTCCAAGCATTTTATGAGGAGCAGGAGCGTAAAAACTGTGCAAGTGGTAAAGCTGTACAAGACAGCAGTGGTACAAGCAGAAGCTGATAGTATTGCTCCAGCTCTGGGACCACAAAAGCCATCTGCAGAAGTCCGTATGGAGCAGGAAGAGATGGGGGTCACTGTTTCCCGCTAAATTCAGACCCTCAGAGGTATTAGTGTGCTGTTGCAGGCATATCCCGTTTTCCAGTGCTACTTTGCTCTCCTGTGCCCCTGATCCATCTCCCTTCTGCCTCCCAGGGAGGTGGACGTGGCGTGGAGGCAGCAGCCTTGGTGTGTAATGCAGGCACTGACCTTTCCCACAAACGCTTTTCTCCGCAGCCCTCGGGACATCTGCTGGCCCTGGAGAACCTTGAAACAATGCAGGTTTCCTGGCCCTCTGTGTGGTTTTTCCTCTTATAGGAAAATATATGCTAGAATATTTGTTTTCCAGTGGGTTTTTTTTTCTCCCATGTTAACATGTGTGCGTTGTCCGCAAGGGTGCCTGCAAGGCTGGAAAGTCATGGTGAAAACAAGACCATTCAGACAGAGATTTGTAGGGACAAACTGTCTTGTTTCAAGGGCAATGCCCTGCATGGGGGGAGCCCCTGCACAGCAGGAGTTTGCCCAGCTGTGCTTCTCACATGAGTTGGGCATATTTCTCTCACCAGTGGGATTCCTCAGGGTGGTTTTTTTCTTCTCTTGCCATTCTCTGCCCTTGTACCACACCCCATCCAATACCACTCATAGTCTGACTTGCTGCAGACCCGTTGCCTTCCATCCACATCTTTCCCTGAGCTCAATAACTTATTTGGTGAAACTGTATCTCCGAGACAGACATCTGTTTTGAAAATGATACTAGCAGAGCTATTGCTTTGCTTCTTAGCCTATGCCCATCATGGTATACCCTGAGTCAGCCTGACTTGAGTGTCATGGGTAATTATTTTACTGCTGTTCATCACATTTTTTAGACCACTTTCTTCCTGTGAAGACTTGAATACTCTGTGATCTTGTTGCTTCTTACTGAACTAAGCAAATAAAACTGTTTAAATGCCACTATAAGGCAGCTGCTGAATCACATTTGTGGGTTGTGGGTTTTTTTACACCCTCTCCATTTTTTTCAATAGCTTTTTTTCTTTTTTACAAGTGTAAACCAGGACTTGACAAAATGTTTCAGTATTTGGACTTGCCAAAACTGTGTACAGAGTTAAACTAATGATAGGATGCTTTTTAACTGTTTTTAACACTCATGGCTTATGAATGGTAACACTTGGCATTCTTTTTCCTTTAGTATGGTTCCTTCTTCTAACTCAAGTATACTGACTAAATCCTTTCCCCTAAAATATTGTTGTCAAAGCTTTTATTAAAGCTGTGAGGAATGTGTGTGAAAGTGTTTCTGGTAAGTCATTGTTCATGGGAGCTGGGAATCATCACTGTTTACATTTTTTTAAGTTTTCCTGAAAGATCTGAGGTGTGGTATTGAGAACTTTAGTTTCTACAGGAGCCAGCTGAGTCAAGCAGCTGTGAGGAGGAGCAACAGCATGGAGTTTTGAAGCAGTTTTCTCTAAAACTGCAAGAGGGAATATTTTTTAATGCAGACACTTATCCATGCACTGATGCTCCCCAATACAAGTAATGGAGGCTAAAACCCAGCCACGCTGTTTCTTTGTGGCTGCTGTCTCACGGGGCATCCTCTGGCTGGCATTTGATTGACTGGGAGGAAGCAGGATTTCATGTTCACTACTACAAGCCCATTCATTTGGTAACACTATCTGTGATCCTCTTTGAAATCCCCCAAGCAACTGTTAATAGCTGGGTCCCAGGAAAAGCGATCCGGCAGGACTGGCCCATGGGGAGGCCAGTTGCCTAGCACTGGGCTCGGTGTTGTGAAACAGTTGGCCGAGCCATCAGACTGGCTCAGCTAGATGAATTAAGTAATTGCATAGCCCTGCAGAGAATATTAGTGAGGAATTTCCATATTGCAGCTCTTGATATTCCTGCCTCACAGCCCTGTTACCACAAATACAAGGCCTTGGCTGAGCAGGCAGTAATTTGATATTAAGTGAGCTTCTTATTAAGCAGATGCAATGAAATAGGGCAGAGTTTTATGTTGCGTTAGTCATCTAAGTGTTTTTTATTAGCATTCATTAGGATGAGGCATAACTGAGTGCAGGGTATTCTTTAGCCAAAGCCTGACCTTTCGGAAGGAGGGTAATTAAGGAGCTAAGAGCTTGGAAATAGGAGTCAGGCCACACACAGCAAGTGTGCATCAGCTCACTCTCTCCCTCTTCTGGGAACTGCCTCTGCAAAAGAGGTTGTGAGGAAACTTGGGGGATGGCCCACTCTGCTTGGGGATGAAACTCCTCCTTGTCTCATTCTCCAGGTGTTAATTTGACAAATCACAAAGGCCTCTTGGAAAGCAAACCATATGCACAGGCACATGTTACTCTTTCCTTTGGACTGACTGTATCAGGCCATGGGAATAATGTTGGGGGTTTTGTTGGTTTATTTTTAGGGGATCATGGAGCTTCATAAGAACAGTGGTATAAAAGAAGGTAAAAGCTCTGACTCTTAATTCTGACCAGTGCACAAATGTATGTGATTGTCAAAGTTGGCTCCACCAAGGTGGCAATAGCCATGTTGGTGGCTTCCAAACAGGGATGCCTCTGCTCCATCAGGGAGATGGATGCTAGAACAGCTGGAAAAGCCACCCAGAAGTCAGTGGTGCCTCTCTGCCAGCCCAGGCTCATTTTATAACAGTAAGCTGTGGATGGTGCTATCCAGCTTGCTTTTGTCCTGTTTAGGTTTCTCTGTTTTAAGCTTTGTCTCCATATCTCCTGAGCCTGTGCACTGTGATCACTGAATTGTTCTGCCTCCTCCCCACACACTTTTGTCCTCTCTCAGTATTAAATGCCCCAGGCCCTTTACCCATGAGATGCTCCTTCAAGCTGCATTTTTTCTCTTGGTTTTCTATAATCTGGCAGGATTCAGCAAAAAGTAGAGTGATAATTTTATTAGAATTCCCAATGCTTGGTGTGCATGTGAGTTTGTGGTGGGTGGCTTGTGTCTTGTTTGCAGTGAACTGAGAATTTGTGCCCTCTGTCCTAAACATGCTCTGGTCCTCTTGGGCTTGAAAACATCCCCAAAGCCCAATTGGTTTGGATGGGATTGAATTTGGCCAGTGCTGAGGCTTTGGCAAAGCTCCCCTCCTAAATAAATGTGGTGATAAGTGACCACTGCAAGCTCTTGTGAGTCATGCTGAAGACTCAGGGGTACTCTCTTGTCTAGACCACTCCCTAACTCTGTGAAGCCAGCCCTTTGGGGTCCCTTCTTTCTCCAAAACTGAAGTGTGGTGAAGTAAGACTAGGAATCTGGGTATATTCCCCTTTTAAAAAAGGAGGAAGGAAGGTTTCGAGCTGAGCAAACTGCACTAACAAGCTGTCAGGTCTGTCTGTAACATTGATTCTTGCAACAGCATCCACAAGGCAGCTGTCATTTTGGGGGAGGAAAGGAATGAGAGGGAAGGAATCATTCAGTGGGAGGTCCAATTTTGGTTGGAGTAGAAACAGCCTATTCTTTTCCCAAACTATGGGAAAGGAAATGTCTTGATTTTTGAAGATGAAAAAAGGCTGCACCTGCAGTGGAGATGTGACAAGAGTTGTGTGGGGTCCAAACAAAACAACCCCCTCAGCCACCCTGGCATATTAAAGTGCTCCTGGGCTTTATTTTGCACTTCTGCTGCTCATATACCACTTGCAGTTGCTGGGACCTGGCAGTGGTGGCTGTCTGGCTCCCAACAGCCGGGGGTGCTGCTCATATCCCCCTTGCAGTTGCTGGGACCTGGCAGTGGGGGCTGTCTGCACCCCAACAGCCGGTGTGTGAGAATCTGGAGGGAGGCCTGGCTCTCTCACAACCCTGGTGCTGCTCAGCCCTCCAGCAGTGTGTGTAGGACTGGCTGTGTCTGTCTGGCACTGAATGTTCAGACACTGATCTGGGAACACAGATATTTGAAGACTATTTCCTTGATGGAAAAGGTTTCTTTATTTTTTCTGCTTTAATATACTAATGAAAATCAAACATGAGTGTACTTACGGGGGCAGCTTGGAGTGTGCACAAAGATCTGCAGGTAGGTGTGAAAGGGGCAATGAATCAAATCCAAGCATGGAAAACTAAATCTTAAGGGGTAAATTACTAAAACCATACAGTATGGTGGCTGCAAGTGTTTTCTTGGGTTACAGTAGTCTTAGTTCTGGCAAATGCATGGAGCAGTTCAAGCATTTCCTTTTGATTCCTCCTCAGCAATCGTTCTTCAAGCCCTGACTTGATAAAATCTCCTAGCACCACAGTTGTCTTTGGATAAAATAAACAAGTTTTATCCAATGCAAGGTGCTTGCTATTAGTATTGCTTGAGCTGTGTTGTTCGACTCCTTGTTGGTGACAGGTGGTCAGTCGTCTTCATTTTGGACCATATAACCCATAACCCATACAACTCCTGTAATCAAGAGGTACTTAAAGCCACTGAGTCTTTCCAAAGGGAAAGTACCACAAAAGTAGCAGATGAACCAGGAAGATAATCTTGGAAAACAAATAGGGAAAAGTATTTCTTAAGCCATGGAGCTTTTGTAGGTGTACTAGTTTGAAAACAAACCAGTGGGAGGCACCAAGTCAGAGTAACAATTTAATGGGGAAATTAAAGAAAAGGAAAAAACTAAAAGAAAACACTGGTTCAAACTGACAGAGTCAAGATACAACCTGACTCCCTGTTAGTCAGGGTGGTGGTAGCAGTCTGGTAGAATGGTGGCTGCAGTCCTCTGAAGCGGTGATCCTGTAGAAAAAGGGTCTGCTCTTCCTCAGGTCCAGTGGTGGCTGTGTAGCTCCTGTCCTCTGGAAATCCAGTGGAAAGGGTTGTCTCTGGTGTTCAGTCCCAGATTATATCCACGATGGGATGCTTGGTTCCTCCCTCTGGGTGGAGCATCTCACAATGGGGTAATGAGTCATGAGGCAAAGTGTTGATTAGGCTCATTAACAGAAGATAGTCCGGAGGGAGTTATCTCTGAGTCAGGTGGCAGGACAATGATGGGCCATTAACAGCAAGATAGTCTGGGGGGAGGAGGCAAGGAAACACTGCCCCACCTGATTTCAACAGCCCATGAGGATGGTAATAGAATACACTGCAACCCAGGACAGTAGGTGATGAGCATTCCTAGGAAATTTGGGCATACAGTTGCTATCTTATAGTTAAATGAGGAACCTTTCAATTTAATGTTTAGTTGTGTGCAACTCTGAAGCTTTAGACAGATTTCTTGATTGTACTTGTCTGAGGCCTCTGATTCCCTATCATTCTCATGTTCACTGCTTGAAAAATGTATTGATCTCAAAGCAGCCATGGACAGTTTCAAGTATTGTCACAGCAAATAGCACAAAGCAGAAACATATTGGGGAAACCCCATGGGTATGGTTCCCACTACAAACTTGTCTGATATGTTTAATTTGGTCCAGAGCTGAAAGACTCCTTATCAAACTTTAAAATAAATAAATTTTTCAAATACCATCTTTCTGGCATCAATACTCCAGAGTGGGGGGGGGGGGGGGGGGGGCAGCGG
>NW_008237239.1:17407899-17422740 GCF_000691975.1 Corvus brachyrhynchos | reverse complement strand
ATTTTCCCCAGTTATGTGTGCCAACGAATATTTAACTTCTGAAAGTTCATGAAGAGTAAAAACCAAAGGGTCAGGAGCACATCTGAACTGAATTCGGTCTTAAAGGTGGATGGTTACCCATGGAAAGAAGTTTGTGGTATTTTCCTAGCTCCTAGAATAATAAAAAAAAAAAATCAAACATCTTAAATTCATCATCAGTTTGCTTTTTAATATTTCTCTTTCTGCATGTGATTTCTCTACTGCTTTTCTCCTTGGTACCACTCCTAAAGGTTTATCTTCATCTGTGACAGTGGTGCTAAAATACTGAGGTGACAAAACTGGAGAGCCCTTGGTTTTCCACTTCCAAGTGCTCTCTGTGGGTAGTGTGCAGCCTATGGCATTCACTGTTTGGATAGCTGTTAGATCATGTTACCTGTCTATCCCCTGGCATTGTAGCAATAACCTGGCACAGCAGCTATTCCAGTGCTATTTCCCTTCGCTACCTGGCACCAGCCATACAACATTTTTATATACTGAATTATTTATGGACTCATAATTATTTAGCATCAATATGTCAATGTTACAATGCCCCTGTTGGCCATAAAGGAGCCAAATCTTTCTTTAATTAAAATTACATGGTCTGTGTCAACTTTCCTTGGACCTAACCTTTTAAAACTGAGTTGGGAGTTTGAATTCCATCCTACCAAATACCTGTGTTTTAAGCAAAGACTAAATACAGAGCTTTCTTTCAGTGAGACCGGTCTTGGGAGCCAATAATTTTATGTGTTTTAGGGAGGTTTATGTTATACTGGGGAGTTTACAATGGACTTCATTGAACTGTAGACCACAGTGGCAGGTTTTTTTTTTTTGTAAGTAACTTCTAATAAGGAGGAAGCAGAGTATAATTCAGACTGTCAGTGGTCCTGTCTAAAGACAAAAGCTTAAGATGCCTCAGTGATGGTTTGAAAATCTGCTGAATATTGAGGGCAAACTGGTAATGAAGGTAGTCAGTTTGTTTGAAATAATGCACAGCTGTCCTTCTTGAACAAATATTGCATCATTTGGCATTGTAGAAATACACAGAACCACCACGTAATTTAATTACACGACCACCCTGCAAGTTCCACGAGCCATACTCAGTCCTGGCATAAGCGGGTGCAATTCCCAGAGGGATTTGCACCCGCTTATGCCAAAGCTAAATTTGATCCAGTGTTGTTTTCCCTTCTCCCTGAGACCTGGAAGGTATGGAGATCCGCTTCATACTGTACTGTTCTTGGAGGTATTAGCTTTTCTCCACGTGCAGAGCAACTCTACACTTGATGTTGAACTGACTTCTGCTTTAATTTTCAGGAGAAAAACAGAAAAAGGCTCTTGAATGCAGTATACAAAGGCAGTTGTTAAGTATTTAAAGTTATCATAACCTGAAAGCAAACTCCATCCTTTTCTAAGTCATATCTGCCATGGAAAAAGGATTGGCCCTTTGTAGAGAGGGACCAAACAGAACAACCACGTTTATCAAGATTGCTCCCTTGATGACACGCCTGTGATACACAGCTTTCTTCTGATGCCTAAAGAAGTAATTAATTCTGTGTTTGTTTCGGTTCTTTGCTTTATTCAAGGTGTGAGGCTGCCACTCCCACTTCAAACTGGCTTTCGCTCTTTGAGTGGCCTTCTCTGACAGGGGGAAAGAAATTTTTAAGAGACTTTCCACATGCTCCATGCTTGTGCCATACAGCTCCCCCAGTGACTTTTTTCTTCCTACCTTGTAATACCTGCAGGTTAATTAACACTTTTAGATTTATCTTGAAATCCAGAGGCCTTCTTTCCAGATGGGGAAAAAAACATCTCAGAATGGATAATAATCTTTGGGAGACGGTTCTTCTGAAGGAGAATGCTTTTATAGGCTTTATTTTAAAATAAAACCCTCTACCTGCTCCAGGTGAACTGCTTGCTGTACACATGTGATGTGTGCAGCCCCATGGAGCCCAGAGATGGCACAGAACAGCGTAGAAGGTGCAGGGAAGATGATTCAAAGTTTTCAGTCTTGCAGGACATCTTGAATAGTTTTGGCTCACTTCAGTGAGCCACAGTGAGACAACATGTGCGTCATGTGTGTGCCAGCTCATTTCTAGAACTTGCTTTTAAACATTTGACTGAGATGGAAATCAAGCAAGACTTACATATGATATATTCTGTGAGGAACAGCTAGTGTCAGGAGAAGCCTTGTTCTTTCCAAACATTGAGAAACAAGAATCTCTATTGAGTACAGAGACAATGAAAGGCAAAAAACACATCAAACAAGTACCCAAAGTTTATAAAATAGGCACGTAGTCATGACCTTCCTCCAGTTACACAGACATGTGCATGCACACATCAGCCTTTAACTTCAATAGGAGTTGCTCACATGTGTCTTTGGACAGATCTTGTCCCTAAACTGATTTATGTCCAAAGGAAACTTGGGCTCTGATTCAGGTTCAAATCAGGTTCAGCATGGAAAATCTTGAACTTGGAGTCAGACCCTAAAGCAGCCCTTTAAAGAGGCAAACAAATAGACCAGACCAGAATTTCTCCCTAGCTGGAGTTCTCTAGCCTCATGCTCGGGTCTAGCACGCCTTTCTGCTTCTCTCCTCACTGAAACACAATTATTTTTAAAGGGATCTTTATTCCACCCAGGAGAATACAGAACAGGCAATTGGCTAGCAATGGTGCCTTGGAGCTCAGCCACCTGGGGCAAGTGTGAGACTGCACATGGAGGGAAAAGGAGAGAGCAGCAAGTGTCAGAGAAACCCTTTTGCTGCAAGAGCCTGGGAGATTCATCCCAGAAACTCCCAGAGGCTCAAATCTCATCTGCTTAAAGGGGTCAATACCATGATGTTTAAACTAAACAGGCTGCTGTTGCTGTTTAATTTGGGGGTTTTTTTGTTTATTTTGTTTTGCTATTTTTAACACAAGTAGATGTCATCATGCACTTATTTCTGTATTGTCTCCTGCTGACAGTGAGGAATGGATTTCTGTGATGATTGTGCATGACTGGGCAAAGATTGGACTTTGACCTTTTATTCCCAAACAATTGTGACCTGTCCTTTTCCTGAAAAAACAGGGAAGGTGCTTAAATTAGATTAATCTGCTTCTCTTCCTACAGCATGTTGCTTGCTCTTAGTGAAAGCTGCTAAGTAACCAAATTAAAATGCAGTATGCTGTTACAACTAAGGACATCCAGTTAAAATTCACTCTACAGTAAATCCCAGACCAATCAGTTTAGGGGTGAACCAACCAAATAACTGTAAGTACTTCATCCCACTGCCTGTCACCGAGAAGTAGTGGGCATCTCAAACATGGGTTCACCGAGTTTCACTTGTGTTTCAGAGCACACCCTGCTCCAGCACAGCCACCAGGCTGATGTCCATACCAGGGTATCGGCAAACACAATCTCATTTTGGATAATATATTTTCATATTTCTTGAGCAAAATCTTGTAAGGCTTCCATTTTGTTGTTTGTTTGGGCTTGGGTTTGGTTTGGAGTTTGTTTTTACTTCTCCTTATAAGCACTGTTCAGGCTGAAAAGCACTTTTGGGAACTCAACCAAAAGAGATTCTCAACAGATTTGGATTCCCACCAAATACAGGTGTTATCTCATTTGGGAGCATATCCCTCCTGTGCTTCTCAGTGCAGGTAGAATCAGTCTATCTCTTGATTTCCAAATGCTTGCACCCCTCAAAACTGATCTGTTTTTAAAGAGAACAATCACCTGTAATACCTATTTGACAATTTCTTGAAGGATTTCTTATGGCCAAGCTGCTTTTCCCAGCAGCTACCAATGCCATGGAGCCAAACATTTGTTAAAGATCACTCTTGTCTAACATAGTCATGTTTTATAAAAGGTTCTCAATCCATCTGTGAAAAGTTTATGAGCAGCTCAACTAAATATTACTTCCAAATTCTCCATGTTCCTGTCATGTCACAGAGACATTTGACATCAACTGCTTTGTTGGGTTTCCATGTCTCTACACTCTTACTTTAGCTACAATCTGATCCTATTATGCAGGAATGTATTCAGGTGTCTCCTAAATAGGAAGAATTTTATTCTTGCACATCTTACTCTATACTTTCTCAATTTCAAGGGGTATGTGACCATTAAAAATTATTTTGAAGAGAGTTTACTCTTGCTTCCTGTCCTTTCAGGAAGTTGCTCTTTCTTTGTTTTTGTTTTTCTTCGATTTCCTCTCTGCTCACCCTGCAAATAAAGCCCAGAAGTTTAATGAGGAAAATCAAGCCTATAAGTATATATTCTGTGCAATAGATATCACCATTGCAATCTGTCCCAAGAAAGGATTATATGTTGCTGTGTTTCTGCAGGCCCTGCTCTGCTCATTTTCCTCTGCCAGGGACTAACATAGCTGTTCTTCTTGCTCTCTCCTGGCTTGGACTAGAGTTGTAGCCTTTCCATTCACCTTTTTGCAACTTCTACTCTTGAGTAAATTACTTTCATAGTTTTACAAATGACTCTGTATATCCCTGAATACTTAGTGTCATGAAGAAAGTTGAAGATATGAGATTAGGGAAGAAAGATGAATCCAAGTTAATATGAAAAACTTCCCATGAACAGGTGATGGTTTGAAAATGTTATTGCTTCTTCTTGGTTTGCTGCCTGGCCTCATTTTCCCTACCATATTCCCTTTCTCTGTTTCCTGTTTTGAGCCTTGTTTGTTGCATCCTTTTGAATCAACACCACAGGTTTTTGAAGAATAAGGTGGTGAGTTACTGCAGCACTTTTTGTAGCATTCAGAGAAATGTCAGGCATCATAATTTCCAAATAATTTTTTAGACTCGCAGGCCAGCTGACTTTACTGCAGTGTCTGTGAGCTTCAGTGCCTAGAGGTGATAGGGGAAAGCTTGTTCTCCCCCTCACTTAGGCACTGACCTTTCTTCACGGAGATAATGCCAGAAAGGTGCTAATGAGAGCTAATTGAATGGGATTGTGTTGTGATGCTGGCACCCACCCATCAAGAATGAGCTCCCTCAGCTTGTTTTATTTTAGCCATTAACAGGAAGAGCACCTTCTTTAAATAGCTCTGTAGTAGCAATTAAAACTATTGCCTAAATCCAAAGCAATTGCCCAAGTGTTTATTTATACAGCTGTAATACTTAGTGTCAGTGCTGCGTAGCTGTGCAACTAGCAAACCTTATCTTTAATTGATGGGTTAGCAGGAAGGACTTGGTGAAAATAGTAAGGAAAACTCAAGCTGTATAGTTGCACAAGATCTTCATTAATTTCATTGGGTCTAGAAGTCAGTGTCTTCAACTGAAACTGCTTTTTTTAACTTCACTGGGTTTAGTTCTTGGTGTCTTCAGCTGAAAACCATTTGTCTACTGTAAGGATCACGTTCATTATCCTGGGGCCTTGTCTATGGGCTGCCTTTTACTGCTATGGTTGGATTCACCTAAAAGCAGAGTTCTGCCAAGATTGATGCTGTCCAAAAATGTAAGGAGGTGTTATCCTTAAGCCAAAGTGCTTGCAGTCCAGAAATTTGGCATGGAAATGAGAGGCAAAGTGTCCTTCTGCAGGTAATACCCAGCTAAAAGCAGGGCTGGGGTGAAAGCTGTAATCTCTGACTCCCAGTCCTGTGTCATATCTGCTTGTACAATCAGCTTTTAAGGCAGTGTGCTGAATTTTTCTTGAGAACTACTGCAAGGAAGGCCAAGTGTTCAAATAAAAATGGCTCATTCCCATTTAAGATCTGGGGGAAGAGAAGAAAAGGAGCACTAGGCATCTGCAGCTGACCCCTGGGAACTTCTGGGCAACATGGAGATAAGGGATCTTGGAGCTGGTTCTAAACCTTATTGCAAGATATCCTCTAAGAGAGGATGTGCTGCAGTGTCCTGGTAGCTGCCCACACATGGTGCAAAGCTGTCTCTGTCTGACAGCATGCCCAGAAAAGTGTGTGGATGCAGACACAGGAGATCCTGGCACTGCTTTGAGTCTTAAATATTTAACCAGGGCGCCACTCTGCCTGAGCAGTGCAAAAGGGGCTGGACCTGTGAGCTGGTTCATAAAGGAGAAGAGGTTTTCAAACACACTAAGGGGCATTTAAACTGTTACCTCTCAGCAACACCTTTGAAAGATCTCTCTTAACTAAACCCTAACTTCACAAAAGCACAAGGCGATTTTCAGTTTGGAATCTGCCCCCCATTCAGCAGCAAAGGGTGTTTGCTAAAAAGCCACCCACCGTTCTAGGCGTGATGCTGCAACCTCTCAGCTCGATGAATAATGTTTAATAGTGTGAATTTTATTTATTTTGGCTTTGAGGGCCCCACAAGGCTCCAAGTTCATAGACAAAACCTCCCAAAATACCCAGGGAAAGTGCAAAACCAGAATTATCTTTGCGTTCAGTGCACCCATGAAATATACTGGCTGTTTACATTGCTAGCTGCTACTGCTGGGAGAAGTCCTATAAATAATCTTGACAATGTGTGGGTTTTAGGAAGAAAAGCATTGTGTAGATAATGATCCATTTGTAGCCTAGAGGCTATGTGAGATCTCTGCTTGCTATTTCTTCCTGTGTTTATCCAGGAGAAACTACTTCTGAGAGCTGGGTAAAAGAAGGTGGGGTATGTTCTTGTTAATGTTGAGGTGAGGGATGGTCAAAATTTTCTTATATAGGCAAGGGCTGAACGTAAATAAATCTTCCAAGCCAGCAAAATTCAATCCCAAACCCTGGAAGATTATTGGTGCCATTTTGGAGGAATACAGAAGAGAGACACTGATTTCTCCATATACAGTAGATCCTTCACCCCAGCAGCTCACATACTTTCCTGAAATAGTTCCTTATGGTTTTGATTATACTTGTGAGACTTCTGGTTAAAGACTTGCTTGTCAACATGACCAGGCCACCTCAAACAGATCTTAGTGTATTTTTTTTCTGGTAAGAGAGACAGCCAAGGGAGAAAAAAGATGGTACAGAGGAATATGATGGGGTTTTTGAGGTTTGTTTGCCTCACCTTTGAGAAGAGACACCAGAGACAGAAGTTGAAGGAAGACAACTTGAAGTTAAAATAAGACACTGATGGATTAAAGGATTCCCTACTGAATTCACCTATTTTTAACTGCTTTAAAAAAAAAAAAAAAAGTCCATGTTCTTGTTTGCTCCCTTGGTTCAATATTCAGTCTTTTTTTAGTAGAACTTGATTCATCTCCATTTCTCAGATCACTTTTTTTTTATCAGGCACAAAATATCTTTTTTTTTACCTTCTTAGCAGAACTATTAGTGATGTGGTATAGCAAGCTTCTGTACTTCTGATGTCTCAGGGTCTACAAGCATGATCTCAGTGAACACTGAACTGAGATGAGTGACCTGAAGGTGGAGTCATGCAATGAGCAAGTGCCCATATTGCCACAGTATCTCTTCTGAGGTTTTATTTGTTCACTTTGCATCGAGATTTAGTTGCAGACATTTCCAGCTGTTTCCCAGGGTTATTCTCCATTAATGAGTTATTTTTATGTAGAAAAGTTGCTTGGAAACATTTTTTCCAATAAAACTGCTCCCTCTAACCACAAGCATGTAATATGATGGCTTACAGGAGCTGAGCCAAACAGTGTGTTTATCCCTTTCTTTCACGTGCTTCCAGTGCTCTCCTGCCTCATTACAGATTCTTGTTTGTTTATGGAAATGGGCTCAAGGAATCCAACTTGCCTCAAAGACTATCGTGGCTACAGTCATAGGCCACCTTTTGATTTTTCCGTTCTAGTATCAGCCAGCTTTTCACCCCTTGAAATACTGCAGACAGAGATAACTTGTTCATCAAATCCTGCCAAGTGCTAATAGGAGAAGTGACTGCCCAAAAGGGCAGAGGGACCTTTTACATCCCTACAGCCATGCAGTCCATTTTGACTGATGGAGAAAGGTGGGGCATACAAATGGGAACAAAACACTATTGACCCTAATTCACCTTCTGGCTCCATCATAGTATATGGAGCACCTGCAAAGCTGCCTGCTCAGTTCCAGCTGTGTATTCTCCCTTTTTATGCAGTTGACAAAGAGTTAGGCAGTGCTCAGCAGGAGATCATTGTTGGAAATTGCCCTGCTGCTGTGGGTAGTCACTGAACAGCACAAAATGAACAGTTGACTGGCCATGGGTGTTCTGGCCTCTGTATCACATGCACATGATGGAACTTGAGGGCCCTAAAATGTAGGGGCTGGCTCTGCCTTTAAATGTTGAGCAATCACTAACAAGCTGTCACACACTGGCCTGTCTTGTTTCTTCCTGCTGCTGAAATAGGAGGGATTATTACAGTCCACTGTATTACTCTGGATCCACACAAAGCCTGGGAAGCTGGATGTTGAATGTCTTTGCAGCCCAACTCCTATTTTAAGTTACTTCCTTTTTATGGCATTATTTCCAGGTGGGGGGATGTATTTCTGTGCATTGAGTCTCCTGTTTTTCTTCCTTGATAGGAGTTTTAAATAGCATGCAAGAATTGTCAGGGGGTAGGTCTTTTAACTATTTACAAGGTTTTTTTTACATAACTTGCAGAATTTGTGACCTTGGTGCACATGGTGGGGCCATAGGCTGAGCTGGGTAATGACACTTGGTCACAGCCCCATGGTGGCCCACCAGTCCCTTGCTGTCACCTTGTTCTTATGCCACGTCCCCATGCTTTCCCAAGCTGGAGGGAGTTGCCTTCAAGGGTGGTCTCATGGGTGCAATCAAGCAAACCTGAGCTGGAGGCTGGGCCCCTGCTCCTCCCCATGAGGATAAGAGTGATCTCTGCCCTATCCCTTGTTTTCAAAACATTGAAAAGGACTGGGAGTTTACGAGAGCTGTGCTAAGGCAAAAGAGAATCTGTATGGTTGGATTAAATCCTCTCTTTCCTCCCCTTTGAAAAGGAAAACTTGCAGTGTGTTATTTCAGCCTAGATTTCAATACTTACAGGTCTTTACAAAGAAGTAAAACTGCAATGGAAAATATGCTGGGCTCTGATTTTGGCCTGATGCAGACCATATCATCTCCCTCAGGCTTTGAGTTGATGGTGTGATTTGACTTGGATTTATGCTGTGTCTCATTGTTACCTCCATCAGTCCATCCCTCTCTTAATCATCCCCACCTTTTTTGTCTTGGAATGATTTTTATCTAATTACACTGTCAGCCAAAGCTCATGCCTTCTTCTGCCATGTCCACACAGAGGCCTTGCACAAACAGTCAAGTAATGTCTTTTTTCTTTCTATTTTTACTCTTACCCAAATCTGCCTTTTCTTTTATCCCTTTCTCTGCAGATGTGTGGATGAGCAGCAGAGTTCTTTCAGAATGTCTTTGTTCTGCTCTAGTTATTGGCTACTTTGGACAGTGTCCTTATTATTTAGTCTCTTTTTCAAGGTATTTTCCACACTGCATCCCAGTCTAAGGGTTGAATTAATTGTTGAGCTCTTTAAAAAATTTTTTGACTGGCTTTTTTTTTTTTTGGACAAACATTTCCTTTTTCAGCTTTCAATAAAGATGTCATAGGTATTTCATAATATCATGGAACCATCTAATGGTTTGGGTTGGAAGTGACCTTAAAGATCATCTAGTTTCAACCTCTCTGCCACAGGCAGAGATTTCTGTGTATCTCTATGTTTTCAGCTGTGCATTGGTTACCCACTTGACTGGCTATACTTCAACCCAAAGGTTGTAACTTTTACAAAAACCTAATTTCTGAAGTCAGCATGGAAAGCATCCCCAAACTTGGTCTTTGTTGAGGAGCAGATTCTCATGGTTGCCTTCTCTACTTTGCCAAAGACAACCACAAGATCTGTGCCTGCAGTTGGTTTCTCCCCTGCCCCCTCTCCTTGCAGCTCCACAGTGAGACTTTTGTGAGCCAAAAACTTTTGGTAAGGGTATCTCTGCTGAATATTTTAATGAGAAATGTCATTTCCTCTGACAAGTACTAATGAAGCAGATTAAGCATGCTCAGTTTGCAGAAAAGCACTGGAGATAGCAGTGGTTCTTTGCACAGGTGGCACAACAGAAGACCTCCTCTGCCAAGCAAAGTAGGTTACAGCTGCAGACCTACAGAGCTGGAGGTTGGCTTTTTGTGGGGCATTACAGAGCTCAAGTTGTATGTCATTTATTTGGGTTGTGGTGTTGAGTAATTCTGTACTGGTAGAGCAGAGAAGCTGATGATATGCTTTGCATTTGGTATGGGGGCTGTGAATTTATTGTGCACACATGAACTGTGGCAAATAGGGACACTGGGTATCTCGGCGTTAGTTGTAGCTACTTGTCTTTGAACTACAGCTTCAGAAACTGGTGCAGAAAAACTCCTAATACGTGTGGGTGCCTGGGAGTCATAAAGCAGCTCTTCTATTCTTGAATGCACTCTTTCTTAGCATCTTTTTGCAATGTGCTGAGGAAATACTCCACACTATCCTCTAAAGTGCTTGTCAGTACTACCAGTTGGGATGGGGGAAGAGAAAGTAGCTGCAAGCCCAAGAGCCAAGTGTTTGAAGCTCTTTCGTTTTGCATCTTCTGAACCACCAGCTGACCCTACATGCCCTGGCAAGTTGGTCTTCCATGAGACCCAAGTGACAACCATGATCAGCTGAAAAGGACAGAGAAAGGTCCTACTACAAAGCATAGAATTGCCCTAACTGGGACAAGAACACAGAAGTATCCCTCCTGGAGAGCTGAGCCAGGCTCATCATGCACCTGTGAGGTGGGCAGCCACCCTCTTCCATCCCTAGACTGTGAAGAAGAGGGTGATGGCAGCTTTGGGATTTTTCATTCCCCAACATTTGGCCACCCATAGCAAGTCAGACTTGCTTGTGAGCAAGGCCATGAGGAAGACCCCTCTCCTGCCTTTTGTGAGATGTGGAAGTGGGAGCTCTCAGTGCCTGCTTTGCATCTACAGGAATTCTCCATCCTGTTGGACACATAATGGCCCCAGTCCCTGGGGTTTTGCATGGGAAGGAAAACTGTTCCTTGCAGTTGCTGCCGTCCAGGTGAAGGGTGTGGACAGCCCATCGCTGGGCAGAGGCTACAGAGAAGGTGCTTTTTCCCTCTGGCCAGCTTTACCTGGCTCCATAGGGTGAGGGTGCTGGGATACCATACCCAGCACTCTGTGAGTGCTTTGGTCAGACCCCAGGCAGTGAGTTGATGGTGGGAAGGTCTCCTGGCAGGATCCATGGAGGCACTGCTGGCTTTGATTTAATGTCAGTGAGGATGGGTCACCACTGTGATCTGTGGTGTTGGTATGGGTTGCCTCTTACAGCAGAGAAATTTAGTGTGTTTTTATTCAGACTCTACACTCAGGGTCTCAGTCTTCTCAGTGCTGCATGTAGAAACTCTCTCGTTTCCTTTGCAGCTAAGAAAACAGCTGCAGGAATCAAACACTACGAACCAAATTTCTCAGTCCAAAGTATCTTTAATACAGGACACTATATAAAAAAAAAAAATCTTATTTTAGGCTATTTCTCTTGGGAAGGGAAAGATGAAGGTTTTTTTGTGGTTTTTCCATTTTTATGTATGAGGAATTAAAATAATATTATAGAAACTTTCTATAAAGAATAGGAAAAAAGATTAGTAGTCTGACTATTTCTTTGAAGTCTGACACATATCTATGACATAGAATGATCGCAGGAAAATATTTCTGTCGTATTAAAGTAGGCATGCAATAAAAGAAATGCATCAGACATCTCTTATTGCTTGGAATATGGAAGAAACTGCCAAAGTTATAAAGCCAAGAAAGGTACATGAATTCTACAGGGGCTGAACAATTCTTTTATAGAAGCACCAGTAATCTCTGGGTAGGGTCATATTTCCTGAGTGGGCCTGTGCAGGTCCTGTAGGTGATGTGGTTTTTCCTTTGAGCTGGGCAAAGAGGAGTTTTCTTGTCCTGTAAAACTTTGAGATTTCAGAACATGTTCCTTTACCACCCAGGGAAGAAAGCTGTAACCTTTCAATATTCTTTGTTGAGAATAAAAATAAAAGAGAGATGGAGATAGAGAGAAAAGAGATAGATGCTCTCAGATCTTGTCTTCTCCACCAACCCTTTCTATGGACTGCCAAGAGTACTCATCGGGAAGGACTATGGGAAGTACCTCTTTGGATCAAGAGCCAGCAGTCTGGTGTTGCATTAGAACTGGTGACACCTTATTGTCCTCTGGTTTCTTCCAAGATTTTACTATGACCCTGATGCTGTGTCCTTATTTCTCAGAACTGTGAGCTTTTTACAGTTGTAGAGATATCTTCTGTGCAGGTGGATGAGTGTGTTATCACAGGCTGGCCAGCAGAGCCTCACCCAGGGAACACCTCTGGGACTTTTTGCTCATGATCCCAAAGGTTTTACTTCTCGTGTCACTGTCCTCTCGTCTCCTTGAGTTCTCTTCCTCTAGATACTGTTTTGGGGGGAGTTTTTTTGCTATGGGAAATACTGGAGGTGGTAAAGATCTACAACTTTGTTACCAGCTACTTGGAATTTTGCTACAGGCTAGTGTGCAGCTATGTTCTAAAGAGGTACTGCTTTCCGTAGCCTTGCAACCTGCTTATCCCACTTTATATCCTACTACATGATCCTGCTTCAATATTCTTCCCCCATCTTCTTTCTTCTCCAAGGACTTTCTGAAATGACTGTAATCAGAGACGAGTGTGGAAGAAGGGAAAGGTCATCTGCCTGAAGTGCAGCCCAGGTGGTGGTGCTGGGGTGTGCACAAGAGTAATGAGATCAGTAGGAAACTGCTGTAAACGTATGCCAGGGTTTGAAGCGTGTCTTAGAAGTGATTCCTCCTGGTCAGGAAGAGGGAGGACCACGGGAGGAATGATTAGTTAGGGGGGACAGGGTGTTTGAGGGCAGGCTTTGAAGACTGGTCTTAATGGATGGTTTAAGTGGTTTTAATGGACGTTGAGGATTTGCTTCAGAGGAGAAGGATTACAAGTGACATTAACAGTGAGTCCAGCCGTGTGTTTGGTATGGCTCACTTCGGGGAGTCATTGAGGAGTTTTATTTAAGTATGTAAATACAGGGAAGTGTCAAGAATGGAGACATTTACCATAGGTTCCTCATATAAATATTTGCACTGAGAGGATGAACTTCACTAGCTGCTGTGTAAATGATGACATCCACTGCTGCAAGAGCACTCTGATAACTGATTTTGGCACAGGGCTGGGGCAGTGCTTTGCACTGACTTGGTAGTAAAGACCTGGGAGATAGGCTCAGGGCCTGGGAATGTTGGACAGGATGCCAAAGCTGACTGGGCTATTCAAGCACATGAAAACAAGGGGAGTTTTCACTGGTGATGGCTGGGCCGTGTGCTGCTTGTTGCTGGTGACTGCATGTGGCTTGAGCATCCTCTTCTGGCATCTTGTGGGGCATTTCACAGCACCATGCCTGGATTTGGTGCTGCCCGGGCTACAGGCTGGTGAGAGGCACGGTCAGAGAGGTGCCTGTGCAGATGAAGTGGACACCTCTGTACCATCTCTGCCTATGAATACTCTGATGTGCATCAGCAGCTGGCTCACAGCACCAGGAGATCCCAAAAGGCAGCACAGAGGATGACAGAGGAGTTTCTAGAGGGAGACAGGACTCTGCCTTATGTAGAGACCAGGTTACTCATGGCCATCTCAGGCAAAGATGGCACAAGGGTTACACCTGGATCACCATCAGGCACATGAGTGAGCCAAGCTGATCGAGTGCCCAGCACCAGCCTCATGACCCTGCTGCAGGCGGGGCTGCCAAGGGGCACCGGTTACAGCAGTGGGGAGGACATCCCAGCGCCATCAGGCCACAGCCACACCCAAGTGTTACTGCAGGCACCCGGGGAAGCCAGGCAGTGAGGGCACAGCACATGGGGGAAGTTGCAAATAAAACTGTTGGGGCTGCTGGGAAGCAGTGGCTGCTGCTCTCATTCCTCTGTCAAATGTGAAAGTTGAACTGTGGTCCTTGTGTGACGAATGACCAAGAAGTCACAACATGGCTGTCACAACACTTGTGGTACAGATGGGGGGAGTCATCACATAGTAAAACCTTCTTGAATTTGCTTATACTCCTTTTTTTAGAAACTATTTCATAAACAGATTTAGGTTAAGGCTGTCATTTTAGTTAGCCTAGCAATTTTAGGGTTTTTTTAAATACTCGGTTTCACGTTATCATTTGAATAAATTAAGGGTTATTTTTGGAAACACCTGAACTTCTACTATGCAGAGTCATAACCCCCAGGAGGACACCCTGACTTTTTCTGAATGGTGACCAGACACATGGTGGCTTACCTGATTTTGTCAGCAGATGGCCACAAAACGAGATGATTTGTGTGCACAGGAAATTTTAGCCTCCTCTGACTGAGGAACTACTGACCAAAAGTCAGCGTGTCCTTTTGTTGATAAATTAATTCTTTTGAAGTTGGACTGACAGTCAGTCTGAATGCTGCCACAAGCCTCCTTCTGGCTTCCCCAGGAAGCTCCCTTGTAGGCTGAAGAAGTCAAATAATGTGAATTAACACTGTAGTTGCCATAGATTTTCAAGCATAGCTGGGAAAGAATGTTTTTTCACCACATTTAATCCTTCAAAAATGTGCTGGTCTCTCAAATAAAAGCAACAGCGTCCATGACGTTGAATTATTCTTCCACTAATTTGTACCTTTACCTACTCCGAGAGAGACAGATTTAAGTCAGGACTTGCATTTTTCCTTTTCTATTTCTGCAAATATAACATGAGTAATTAATTGCTCAGAGGAATGAAAATATCACTAATCATCTGACAATGAAGTTTTTTTTCCTAAAGGCTTGGCTAGTCTGTGCTTAAAAATATCCTATGGATCATTTCTGACTCCATCCATGCATGTTTTCCGTTGTGATGCTATAAACGCGAGCAGAACTCTGATGAGCAAATCAGCA